>NC_089874.1:59488750-59815000 GCF_040182565.1 Anser cygnoides
CACTCGGGGACCCACCACCCGCAGCCGCTCCCCATCAGGAGCAGACATCCCCAAACCAATTGGCGACGCGGGCAGCGGCAGAGGGCTGCGTTCAGCCCCCACCCCCCCCCACCCCCCCCCCCGCTGACCGATGCAGGAAATAAGTGCAGGCAGAGGCTTTGCAGGGTGGAACAGTTTGTAATTTATTCCCGGGGTAATTAATTGTGGCTGCCACCCCCAGCCCGTCCCCAGGTGAGGCCCGGCCGCCTGCTCAGGCGGGGGGCCCGGCCTGCCGGCCCGTGCGGTCTCCGGCCCCCGGCTCCTCCTGCCTGACCCTATGCAGCCAGGACGTGTCCCCGACGTCGTCGTCCTGCTGGGACCTTGGCAGTCTGCGCCCCACCTGCCCCGCGTGCCAGGAGAAGCTCCTGACGAGCTCTCCTGCCATGGAGGGGCTGCGCTCCCTGCGCCGGGGCGAGACGCTGCGGGAGCGGTAGCTGGAGGGGCTCGTCTGGCGCTGCTGCTGCTGCTGCCGCTGCCCCAGCCGTGCGTTGCGCTGGAACCTCCTGCGTGGTCGTCGGGCCAGGCGCACGATGCCAATGATGTGCCCGCGGCACAGCGGGCAGGTGTCTCTTTCGGCAGCCCAGACGTGGACACACTCCAGGCAGAAGATGTGCCTGCAGGGGTCGATGCGAGCCGCGCTGGACATGCGCTCCAAACAGATGGGGCACGTCTCCTCCTCGGGGGCCTCCTCTGGCTGCCGCCGTGGCCGCCAGCTCATGATGCCTGTGGCCGCCGCAACGTGGAGCTGGTTTTCGTCTGGGGGAGGCTGCCCTGGTGCCAGGCACTCAGCAGCAGCCTGGGGTCTTCAGCACCCCCCGGGTCGCCGGCAGGACCTCGATGCCTTGCGTGTCGCTGTCTGGATCTCGACGCTAGGCGTGACACCAGCAGGACTACTGCAGATAGGAGCAGGAAGAAAACATTGTAGCAGCAAAGAGACATCAGCTTTCTAGGTTCAACCAATTGTCTAGACTACTGTAGCGGTAACTGTTCTGTGTATGGATTGCAGACATTGCCGTTAGAATGGCAAATCTGCTTGTGGTAGGTTATACATGGCAAGACCGCGCTTAGGACAGATGAGGCACATAGATGTCTATAGATTTGAGAACATTACCGAAGGACTTCGATGGCTCGTGTGCAACAGCAATGGCTTCGCGTGTGCCTCTCGGCACACCTCCGCCTCTCTCTTTCCTTCCAGCCTTAGGACCTCGAGCTTTCGATACCACGAGCTGGACTGGCCGCAGGCGCGCCGCTCAGGGCGTTTATAGCCAGCCACCTTTTGTGAGGCAATAGGGTGACATCACCAGGGTCTCGGGGTGCCCCTGTTGGCAGCAATGACAGAGTTCACCTGATTGTTGCGAGAAAATGCTGATGTGAGATGGCTGCTCCATGCTGACAGAAGCCAAGTAAGGAGAGCGGTATCAGGCTAACTAAGAAAAGCCATCTCGGAAGAGACCGAACCCAAGAGTGGGCCAAGGAGTGGGCCCTAAGGTATCAAGAATAAAGTGTCACTTCAAATACGTTCAAATACGTGAGACTCCCATCAAGTCAGTGCTTGATGGGCACCCTAAACACATGCAAAGCACTGTCAAATTGAAGTGGGGACTTTCTGTGCTGCCTTCAAATTGTTCGTAGACAGCATGAGAAGGCCTTCTGGGCCAGTGGTCATGTGGCTGTCTGTTGGAGAGGAGGACAGCGCTGAACTTCACCAGTGGGGAACAACCTAACTTTGGCCAGATGGAATCAGGCTCGAAACTGAGTAAGATTTTGTTGGGAGGGTCTGGAGGCCGTGAGAGTATGAGGGAGATGGAGCAGGGTGGGACCTGTAGAGAAAGGCATAATGCAACAAAGCACAGTGAACGTAAGCAAGATGGTGTGCAGGGGTGGAAATGACGTGAAGCAGAGTCCTAGTGGTGATAACACATACCGCTGGTGGCCTGCAAGCTGTGGAGTGGTAGTGACGTGGGGCAGATAAACGCATTTTGTGTTGTCCCATGGGAGAGTGAGAGCCTGTGATAGGCAAGGTAGGAGAAGGAGAGGTGGAGCCCTTTTCCCCTTACAGCCAAGTATTGAACCAACTGCTGCTGCCTGCCATCACTTTTTCGTTTAGTAACCCAGCTGTAATTTAAATATAAATATGTAATATTACAAACCACATTTTGTTCCAGAGTCTTTATTAAGCAGTACAGTAAGCTGCAAATGGAGAAAGGACACTGTCAGTGCCTACTTGCTCTCTGCTTTGCCCACCACTAATTTCTTCTGCAGAGCAACTTCATGATTTAAAAACATAATTATTCGCCCTATGCGTTAAAGGAACAGGGACAAGGAAATGGATGATGACAAAGACTGAAAACTAGAACTGATCATTGTCTGGAGCGTGTTGTATATCCAGACATGCTCAGGGAGCTCTCTACACACTAGAGAAGGTGCCTAGGGGAAATAATTCCAAGCACCAAGCACATTGATAAATGTTTAATTTATCCAGCCTTAGGACCTCGAGCTTTCGATACCACCAGCTGGAATGGCCGCAGGCGCGCCGCTCAGGGCATTTATAGCCAGCCACCTTTTCTGAGGCAATAGGGTGACATCACCAGGGTCTCGGGGTGCCCCTGTTGGCAGCACTGACTTGATGGGAGTCTCACGTATTTGAAGTGACACTTCATTCTTGATACCTTAGGGCCCACTCCTTGGCCCACTCTTGGGTTCGGTCTCTTCCGAAATGGCTTTTCTTAATTAGCCTGATACCGCTCTCCTTGCTTGGCTTCTGTCAGCATGGAGCAGCCATCTCACATCAGCATTTTCTCGCAACAGTCAGGTGACCTCTGTCAGTGCTGCCAACAGGGGAACCCCGAGATATTCATCCTGAATGGAGTCCAGAAGCACTTCACCTTGGGAAATGCATCACTCTTTGCAAGCAGAATCCCTGCAAACATCGAAGGGAACTCTATTAATAGTAATAAATAGATAATAATTAGTAAATAATTGATGCTGACATTACCACTTACTGCTGTGTATAGCTCTGGTGTGTGCAGAGCAAACTGAATGGTTAGCTTCACTGGGAAAAGCTGCAGTGCTTTTTGGCTTCTTGATACCTGGCTGGCTGTCACTCCACTGTCTAATGCATGGATGTCTGATGGAACTGTAGGATACCAACACTTCTATATGTAGAAGCAATTCTCTGCATCTCTGGCTGTATCAGAGCATAACTGTCTCTTCTCAAGCAAATTTTTAACACAGCTGCATTCCAAAGTGGCTCTCCTTTGGATCTATTGTTCAGTGTTTGCTATCCCCAGAAAACATGCTTGTTTTAAATCTGTTTTCGGTTCTTTTGTATGCCTTGCTGTTTGCTGCTAAGAATTCAGTCTGTCTGCTAAAAAAATACACCTTGGAATGCTTCTTGGATCAACTGTACAATAGTTTTATTATTTTTGGGGGGGCTATGGCTGCAACTATATGTTCTTAAAGATATTGGGACACTTCAAATCTGCTGTTTTTTTCCTTCCTTGTGCATAATCAGTTGCTGTTTTGGAATGAGAGGAGGTAGAAAGAGATGGGATGATTGAGGTTGGAGAGACGGGGAGATGAACAGGGAAACATTTTTCTCTCAGTTTCTTTTCTCTTGAAGGATCTGATGTTTATACCATTCCTGAGTGGCTTTCAGAAAATTTCTCCTCCTCTATGGGGTCTGCACCTTCTTAGGTTTCTACCTCAAATGCTTCACCACTTTACGCTTCTGGGAGGTCTGAATGCCATGCAGCCCCTGCTGTCAGACAGAAGCACTAATGAGATACCTGCCCATCATAGCATACACCATTGGTTAACAGTGGTTGCTACAGAGGGCCATGTTAGGTTACCAGCTTTTCTTGTCTTTGGTGGGACTGGTTTAGTTCCATCCTGGTGTCCCAGCAGTGTTATCTTCCTCTGCCACATCCTGGCCCCTGTGCCCAAAAAACAGCTTTATGTCTGCAGTTGGGCACACATTGCCTGTTCTGCATCAGCAACTCTAGAAAATCCATGTCTTCTGTCCTATAATTCAAGGATGCCCTGGAGCGTGTTCATAGCTGGTGTCTCAAGGCTGGGCCAGCTGGAACAGAGAGCATTACAAGAAATGGGCATGGGAATACAAACGCAGATTTTAATGATAGGACTTGAAACTGACTGAGGGCAAGGCAAATACACGCTAACGTATGATAAGTTGCACTGATAAAATCTATTCTAGCTGAAAACAGAGTTGCCTGAAAGTTATTTAACAACGCACAGCACACTGCAGTAGTTTTAGGAGTGCTGGCAAGGAGCATCTTGGATAATAATACCTGTAGTGCAGTTTAAGTAGGCGTGAGATGTTGGCCATGCTGAACAGCATTAGCAGCTTCTTAAGGCCAAGTGAATAATAAATCACTGACTTCAACAGACTTTACTGTTTACCAAGTCCTCACATTTATATTTACACAATGAACTGTACTGACAGAATGCATCTTGAGTTAGTAGAGCAAACTCCTCCGCTGAAGGAGTTATCTTGATTTTCATGACAAGCAGTATGCATGGTTAAAGAAAATCAAGGTAGTTTGCTCATGCAGGGCCCTACATGCTTCAGTGCCTGCATGTATACTCGCCTGCGTGCTAGTGCCAGGGAGAAATTCTTAGCTCTGGTCCTCAGATTTCCTGAAGAAGGTAGGCCTGATGGTTAAAGATACTCCTTTTAAGGGAAAACAAAGCAAAGCAAAACAAAACAAACAAAAACAATCAAACAAACCACTATCTATCTATTTGAGCAAACCTAAAACTTTCTTGTCCCCAGCTTCTCAGGATCCACTTAGGTAGCAAAAGCGCTGTGTTTTGTCCTCGAGTGTTGTTTTCATGCTATAAAACAACTCTGAGACAAGTGTTTGGAAACCCTGCCCAACGGGTGAAACCCACATCCTACATGCTGTACTCTCCATTGACCTTCCTTGACTCATCATCTCTCTTGAAAACTTCCTTACCTGACTATACCTCACACAAGCATATGGTGGACCACCCTGTCCAGCGTTCAAACAACAAATCATGACTCTGTTACACCTTGTGCTGTTCATGCCAGCTAGCTTTGCAGATATACCTGCCCTGCATTTTTATCAAAGCTGTGTACCCAGACCTTGGCTGGTAGGTACACATTTTATTAGTTGCAGACCGTCACATATGTGATAAGGAATGGTTAATCGTCTATCACCATTGACCTTCTGCTCCCTGTTGTAGCCCCTGCTGGATTTTCAGGAAGCCAGGAGAGATGCTTGATCCCCTCTTTTGGCTTTGCATGCAACATGGGAGTAGTAGTGGGAAAACATGGGAGGACAGGTGGATAGAGATGCTACTGGGGGAAACACTGAGGCAAATATTCCCTGACTAACAGTGTTGTGTGTGTGAACATATGCAGAGACAGCACATCTCAAAGAAGGTTGATTAAAGGTTAAATAATTTTCCTTTTCATGATGGACCCCATGAGACTCTCAAAGGCTGCTACAACAGACCAAGTGAAGAGCATCATTGCTGTTCTTTTTGCAGCCCTACATATTTTCCATTATTAAAGCTGTTTTGTTTTACAGATCAGATGCCCCATTAGTATTGTTATGATTTCTTGTCATTCTGACAGCAGTTGCATTTTATCCCTTGTGATTTCTAGAACACATCTAGTGTTGATTTCTTTTCAATCCAGCAACAGCATAATTCTCTTTCTCTCTGATAGCAATATGAGAAAATTGAGATTGCTGGGGGGATATTAGTTAATAAACACATTGTCTGTATTTCCCAGACAATTTATACAGTTTTCCATCTGTATTTAATGGGATGTTATTTCTCACATTGAAATAACCAGGCTATCAGGGTAAAGGAGTTCTCAGTGTGCTACAGATAGATTCACACTGGGGATTAAAAAACAAACAAACAAACAAAAAACAACAGGAAATTATTACTATTTTAAACGGAGAAGGAAACCCCCTATTAGGCAACTTGATCTTTTTCTTTGACTTAAAGCTGAAATCCAAAACCTGATTCTTCACTTGCATGAGTTTTATATTTATCCCATAGACTTCAGTGGAATTAATCCTAATTTACATTGGTATGAGAGGAATCAAACAAGCAGAGCCTCGTTATTCCCAGCTGTAACCAATGACTTGATAGAGCTTTTTATTCTTTGTCTTTGAGGATGCTGTAAGGGTTGAAAGGCTGTGGCATGGACAAAAAGACAAGATAAAGCAAAAATTACATGCTCCAGACTTCTTCACTCCAAGGGGCTTGTCCTCCCCAGCCACAGAGGATAGCTTTGCATTTCCATCCTGCCACTGGGTGCTTGGAATTATTTCCCCTAGGCTCCCCTAGGCACCTTCTCTAGTGTGTAGAGAGCTCCCTGAGCATGTCTGGATATACAACACGCTCCAGACAATGATCAGTTCTAGTTTTCAGTCTTTGTCATCATCCATTTCCTTGTCCCTGTTCCTTTAACGCATAGGGCGAATAATTATGTTTTTAAATCATGAAGTTGCTCTGCAGAAGAAGTTAGTGGTGGGCAAAGCAGAGAGCAAGTAGGCACTGACAGTGTCCTTTCTCCATTTGCAGCTTACTGTACTGCTTAATAAAGACTCTGGAACAAAATGTGGTTTGTAATATTACATATTTATATTTAAATTACAGCTGGGTTACTAAACGAAAAAGTGATGGCAGGCAGCAGCAGTTGGTTCAATACTTGGCTGTAAGGGGAAAAGGGCTCCACCTCTCCTTCTCCTACCTTGCCTATCACAGGCTCTCACTCTCCCATGGGACAACACAAAATGCGTTTATCTGCCCCACGTCACTACCACTCCACAGCTTGCAGGCCACCAGCGGTATGTGTTATCACCACTAGGACTCTGCTTCACGTCATTTCCACCCCTGCACACCATCTTGCTTACGTTCACTGTGCTTTGTTGCATTATGCCTTTCTCTACAGGTCCCACCCTGCTCCATCTCCCTCATACTCTCACAGCCTCCAGATCCTCCCAACAAAATCTTACTCAGTTTCGAGCCTGATTCCATCTGGCCAAAGTTAGGTTGTTCCCCACTGGTGAAGTTCAGCGCTGTCCTCCTCCCCAACAGACAGCCACATGACCACTGGCCCAGAAGGCCTTCTCATGCTGTCTACAAACAATTTGAAGGCAGCACAGAAAGTCCCCACTTCAATTTGACAGTGCTTTGCATGTGTTTAGACCTCTAACCATCCACTGAAATTAGTAACAGGAACGTGGAGCCTAAATGTTTCATTGGCTGAGCTTTGTTCCTGTAACAATACTCCGAGTGAACTTATCCTTCCTTACTCCTTCCACCAAGCAAACATTTGACCTTTTACCATGGACCATAAACAAAGAGTTTGCATTTATAAATGATCCATCTTTCAGGAAAAATATATTCCCCTTGAGATCCTGAGTTCCTTAACACAGAGCATTAGTATTTTTGCTGAGAGGATAAACTTCATTCTTGATTGAGAAAACTGAAGAAAAGAGCATTTGATTTGATTGATACGGCTCTTCTGGTTGCATTTTATAGTATGTTTAATTGATAAATTTCATCCTCCTGAATATTAATGCTTATCTTATACTTGGCGCTCCTCAAGATACTCTTTGTTATAGAACTATTTGTTTAATACAATGGACAAATATCCGACTCCACCAAGAGTCTGAAAGTCACAGAACATGAGCAACAGGACTGCTTTTCTGGAGCCTAGGCATGACAGTTTGTACACAATCAGTCCACCTTTCCTTTCTTAGCAAGTCAGTTAAATATGTTATGTTTTATTGGAAATGGTGTCTGAAGTGGCCACAGACTTCTGGTGCAGTAGTATTGAGTAAACAGGACTACTATGGACTCTCATTTGACAGTCTCAGAATACAGAATCACAGAATCATCTAGCTTGGAAGAGACCTCCAAGATCACCGAGTCCAGCCTCTGACCTAACACTAACAAGTCCTCCACTAGACCATATCACTGAGCTCTACATCTAAACGTCTTTTAAAGACCTCCAGGGATGGTGACTCAACCACTTCCCTGGGCAGCCCTTTCCAATGCCTAACAACCCTGTCAGTAAAGAAGTTCTTCCTGGTATCCAACCTAAACCTCCCCTGGCACAACTTTAGCCCGTTCCCCCTCGTCCTGTCACCAGGCACGTGGGAGAATAGACCACCCCCACCTCACTACAGCCTCCTTTAAGGTACCTCTAGAGTGCGATAAGGTCGCCCCTGAGCCTCCTCTTCTCCAGGCTGAACAACCCCAGCTCCCTCAGCCGCCCCTCATAAGACTTGTTCTCCAGACCCCTCACCAGCCTCGTCGCCCTTCTCTGGACTCGCTCGAGCACCTCGACGGCCTTCTTGTAGCGAGGGGCCCAAAAGTGAACACAGTACTCGAGGTGCGGCCTCACCAGAGCCGAGTACAGGGGGACAATCACTTCCCTAGCCCTGCCGGCCACGCTGTTTCTGATACAAGCCAGGATGCTGTTGGCCTTCTTGGCCACCTGAGCACACTGCTGGCTCATATTCGGCCGACTGTCAGCCAATACTCCCAGGTCTTTCTCTGCCAGGCACCTTTCCAGCCATTTATCTCCCAGCCTGTAGCACTGTTGGGGCTGTTGTGCAGCCGCAGAGGAGCCTGCCAGCTACCAGCCCCACAGCGCCTCACCCAGGCACAGGGAGTGCAGCCCCTGCACAGCATGACTTCCTGATTCTCTCGAAACAACCCTAGGTTTCTCATGCACGTTCTCGCTGTCTCTGGCCAATTTCCACCTTCCCAGGTGATAAGTTGTTCCTCGGTTTCTTCTTGTGTCCTTATCAATGGTGGAACGCAAAAAGCAATGTAACTTTCCAAGACTCATTTTGGAGAATTAGAAAGCAGGTATTCTTTATTAACAGCGCTGGGTATGGGGGGGGATAATTCCACCCAACACGTACACCTAAGGAAGACAAGGAATACTTGCTTATGGTACGGTGATATCCATGTTCCTGCAGTTCACAAGAAAGGACAGGACTTATGCTAATGGTTTCTCAAACCTAATTATCATATCATCCCTCCTACTGTCGCAGGCACAGTAACCTCTGGAGGTCGCGCTTTGGGGGCTTTCTGATGAAGGCTCATAGTCTTCTTCATCTTCTCCTTCTCTCCTTTCTGTTTTGCACATAGTCATTGTTTAACTGCTTCAGCACTTTTGATCTTTTACAAACTCAGCTAAATTATTTAAGTTCTGCTTTGGGCACCGTGTTCCTTCATCAGCCAGGATTTTGTGGATAGAGTTGAGTCTTCTTATCACGCGAGGCCAATAAAACAACTGAGTAATTTAAACCTTTGTGGCTGCTCCCACCCCCAACACTTTCCCATTCCCATGACGACTTCTCATCCCCCAAATGACTTCTCACCCCCAGGTCTCACTCGGGGACCCACCACCCGCAGCCGCTCCCCATCAGGAGCAGACATCCCCAAACCAATTGGCGACGCGGGCAGCGGCAGAGGGCTGCATTCAGCCCCCCCCCCCCCCCCCCCCCCCCCCCCCCCGCTGACCGATGCAGGAAATAAGTGCAGGCAGAGGCTTTGCAGGGTGGAACAGTTTGTAATTTATTCCCGGGGTAATTAATTGTGGCTGCCACCCCCAGCCCGTCCCCAGGTGAGGCCCGGCCGCCTGCTCAGGCGGGGGGCCCGGCCTGCCGGCCCGTGCGGTCTCCGGCCCCCGGCTCCTCCTGCCTGACCCTATGCAGCCAGGACGTGTCCCCGACGTCGTCGTCCTGCTGGGACCTTGGCAGTCTGCGCCCCACCTGCCCCGCGTGCCAGGAGAAGCTCCTGACGAGCTCTCCTGCCATGGAGGGGCTGCGCTCCCTGCGCCGGGGCGAGACGCTGCGGGAGCGGTAGCTGGAGGGGCTCGTCTGGCGCTGCTGCTGCTGCTGCCGCTGCCCCAGCCGTGCGTTGCGCTGGAACCTCCTGCGTGGTCGTCGGGCCAGGCGCACGATGCCAATGATGTGCCCGCGGCACAGCGGGCAGGTGTCTCTTTCGGCAGCCCAGACGTGGACACACTCCAGGCAGAAGATGTGCCTGCAGGGGTCGATGCGAGCCGCGCTGGACATGCGCTCCAAACAGATGGGGCACGTCTCCTCCTCGGGGGCCTCCTCTGGCTGCCGCCGTGGCCGCCAGCTCATGATGCCTGTGGCCGCCGCAACGTGGAGCTGGTTTTCGTCTGGGGGAGGCTGCCCTGGTGCCAGGCACTCAGCAGCAGCCTGGGGTCTTCAGCACCCCCCGGGTCGCCGGCAGGACCTCGATGCCTTGCGTGTCGCTGTCTGGATCTCGACGCTCGGCGTGACACCAGCAGGACTACTGCAGATAGGAGCAGGAAGAAAACATTGTAGCAGCAAAGAGACATCAGCTTTCTAGGTTCAACCAATTGTCTAGACTACTGTAGCGGTAACTGTTCTGTGTATGGATTGCAGACATTGCCGTTAGAATGGCAAATCTGCTTGTGGTAGGTTATACATGGCAAGACCGCGCTTAGGACAGATGAGGCACATAGATGTCTATAGATTTGAGAACATTACCGAAGGACTTCGATGGCTCGTGTGCAACAGCAATGGCTTCGCGTGTGCCTCTCGGCACACCTCCGCCTCTCTCTTTCCTTCCAGCCTTAGGACCTCGAGCTTTCGATACCACCAGCTGGACTGGCCGCAGGCGCGCCGCTCAGGGCGTTTATAGCCAGCCACCTCTTGTGAGGCAATAGGGTGACATCACCAGGGTCTCGGGGTGCCCATCAAGCACTGACTTGATGGGAGTCTCACGTATTTGAATGTATTTGAAGTGACACTTTATTCTTGATACCTTAGGGCCCACTCCTTGGCCCACTCTTGGGTTCGGTCTCTTCCGAGATGGCTTTTCTTAATTAGCCTGATACCGCTCTCCTTGCTTGGCTTCTGTCAGCATGGAGCAGCCATCTCACATCAGCATTTTCTCGCAACAATCAGGTGAACTCTGTCATTGCTGCCAACAGGGGCACCCCGAGACCCTGGTGATGTCACCCTATTGCCTCACAAAAGGTGGCTGGCTATAAACGCCCTGAGCGGCGCGCCTGCGGCCAGTCCAGCTGGCGGTATCGAAAGCTCGAGGTC
Source organism: Anser cygnoides (assembly GCF_040182565.1). Classification (NCBI taxonomy): domain Eukaryota; kingdom Metazoa; phylum Chordata; class Aves; order Anseriformes; family Anatidae; genus Anser; species Anser cygnoides. The sequence goes on from NC_089874.1 coordinate 59,499,922, forward strand.
CTAAGGCTGGAAGGAAAGAGAGAGGCGGAGGTGTGCCGAGAGGCACACGCGAAGCCATTGCTGTTGCACCCGAGCCATCGAGGTCCTTCGGTAATGTTCTCAAATCTATAGACATCTATGTGCCTCATCTGTCCTAAGCGCGGTCTTGCCATGTATAACCTACCACAAGCAGATTTGCCATTCTAACGGCAATGTCTGCAATCCATACACAGAACAGTTACCGCTACAGTAGTCTAGACAATTGGTTGAACCTAGAAAGCTGATGTCTCTTTGCTGCTACAATGTTTTCTTCCTGCTCCTATCTGCAGTAGTCCTGCTGGTGTCACGCCGAGCGTCGAGATCCAGACAGCGACACGCAAGGCATCGAGGTCCTGCCGGCGACCCGGGGGGTGCTGAAGACCCCAGGCTGCTGCTGAGTGCCTGGCACCAGGGCAGCCTCCCCCAGACGAAAACCAGCTCCACGTTGCGGCGGCCACAGGCATCATGAGCTGGCGGCCACGGCGGCAGCCAGAGGAGGCCCCCGAGGAGGAGACGTGCCCCATCTGTTTGGAGCGCATGTCCAGCGCGGCTCGCATCGACCCCTGCAGGCACATCTTCTGCCTGGAGTGTGTCCACGTCTGGGCTGCCGAAAGAGACACCTGCCCGCTGTGCCGCGGGCACATCATTGGCATCGTGCGCCTGGCCCGACGACCACGCAGGAGGTTCCAGCGCAACGCACGGCTGGGGCAGCGGCAGCAGCAGCAGCAGCGCCAGACGAGCCCCTCCAGCTACCGCTCCCGCAGCGTCTCGCCCCGGCGCAGGGAGCGCAGCCCCTCCATGGCAGGAGAGCTCGTCAGGAGCTTCTCCTGGCACGCGGGGCAGGTGGGGCGCAGACTGCCAAGGTCCCAGCAGGACGACGACGTCGGGGACACGTCCTGGCTGCATAGGGTCAGGCAGGAGGAGCCGGGGGCCGGAGACCGCACGGGCCGGCAGGCCGGGCCCCCCGCCTGAGCAGGCGGCCGGGCCTCACCTGGGGACGGGCTGGGGGTGGCAGCCACAATTAATTACCCCGGGAATAAATTACAAACTGTTCCACCCTGCAAAGCCTCTGCCTGCACTTATTTCCTGCATCGGTCAGCGGGGGGGGGGGGGGGGGGGGGGGGGGGGGGGGGGGGGGCTGAACGCAGCCCTCTGCCGCTGCCCGCGTCGCCAATTGGTTTGGGGATGTCTGCTCCTGATGGGGAGCGGCTGCGGGTGGTGGGTCCCCGAGTGAGACCTGGGGGTGAGAAGTCATTTGGGGGATGAGAAGTCGTCATGGGAATGGGAAAGTGTTGGGGGTGGGAGCAGCCACAAAGGTTTAAATTACTCAGTTGTTTTATTGGCCTCGCGTGATAAGAAGACTCAACTCTATCCACAAAATCCTGGCTGATGAAGGAACACGGTGCCCAAAGCAGAACTTAAATAATTTAGCTGAGTTTGTAAAAGATCAAAAGTGCTGAAGCAGTTAAACAATGACTATGTGCAAAACAGAAAGGAGAGAAGGAGAAGATGAAGAAGACTATGAGCCTTCATCAGAAAGCCCCCAAAGCGCGACCTCCAGAGGTTACTGTGCCTGCGACAGTAGGAGGGATGATATGATAATTAGGTTTGAGAAACCATTAGCATAAGTCCTGTCCTTTCTTGTGAACTGCAGGAACATGGATATCACCGTACCATAAGCAAGTATTCCTTGTCTTCCTTAGGTGTACGTGTTGGGTGGAATTATCCCCCCCCATACCCAGCGCTGTTAATAAAGAATACCTGCTTTCTAATTCTCCAAAATGAGTCTTGGAAAGTTACATTGCTTTTTGCGTTCCACCATTGATAAGGACACAAGAAGAAACCGAGGAACAACTTATCACCTGGGAAGGTGGAAATTGGCCAGAGACAGCGAGAACGTGCATGAGAAACCTAGGGTTGTTTCGAGAGAATCAGGAAGTCATGCTGTGCAGGGGCTGCACTCCCTGTGCCTGGGTGAGGCGCTGTGGGGCTGGTAGCTGGCAGGCTCCTCTGCGGCTGCACAACAGCCCCAATAGTGCTACAGGCTGGGAGATAAATGGCTGGAAAGGTGCCTGGCAGAGAAAGACCTGGGAGTATTGGCTGACAGTCGGCCGAATATGAGCCAGCAGTGTGCTCAGGTGGCCAAGAAGGCCAACAGCATCCTGGCTTGTATCAGAAACAGCGTGGCCGGCAGGGCTAGGGAAGTGATTGTCCCCCCGTACTCGGCTCTGGTGAGGCCGCACCTCGAGTACTGTGTTCAGTTTTGGGCCCCTCACTACAAGAAGGCCGTCGAGGTGCTCGAGCGAGTCCAGAGAAGGGCGACGAGGCTGGTGAGGGGTCTGGAGAACAAGTCTTATGAGGGGCGGCTGAGGGAGCTGGGGTTGTTCAGCCTGGAGAAGAGGAGGCTCAGGGGCGACCTTATCGCACTCTAGAGGTACCTTAAAGGAGGCTGTAGTGAGGTGGGGGTGGTCTATTCTCCCACGTGCCTGGTGACAGGACGAGGGGGAACGGGCTAAAGTTGTGCCAGGGGAGGTTTAGGTTGGATACCAGGAAGAACTTCTTTACTGACAGGGTTGTTAGGCATTGGAAAGGGCTGCCCAGGGAAGTGGTTGAGTCACCATCCCTGGAGGTCTTTAAAAGACGTTTAGATGTAGAGCTCAGTGATATGGTCTAGTGGAGGACTTGTTAGTGTTAGGTCAGAGGCTGGACTCGGTGATCTTGGAGGTCTCTTCCAAGCTAGATGATTCTGTGATTCTGTATTCTGAGACTGTCAAATGAGAGTCCATAGTAGTTCTGTTTACTCAATACTACTGCACCAGAAGTCTGTGGCCACTTCAGTGGCCACTTCAGACACCATTTCCAATAAAACATAACATATTCCATTCAGGAATGAATATCCATTATCCTCTTGTCTCTTTTTAGTGGTGGTGAGTGGTATTTACATGAACAATAGGACTGACAGGAGAAAATATCCTTCAGAAAGGAGATGGTAGTCTAACTTTTTACTGTACAAAAAAAAAAAAAAGAAAAAAGAAAAAAACAGGTTTGAGGGCAAGGATAAAAACACTGAGCCAGACATCATTGCAGCTCATCCTCAAAGTATTTACACTGTGGCTACAAAGAATAAAACTTGAGATATTTGTTTGGTAGGTGAGGCTGGCAACATGCATAGTCCGTACTAGTCTGTGGTACTCACGCTTCATGAATGAGAGAACCCGTGCTGAGATATGGAGAGAAAGAGATCCACCTTCTGAAAGAAAAGAAAGGAAGAAAAACCACTTTGCAATAAGATACTCTTTATCTCAGACTTGATGGTTTACAATGTAGATGGTCTTAAGAACGTAGAGATATTCTTGCTGTCAGTAAATGGTACTCGTTTATTACTAACTCGATTCACATGCATTTCAAATGGAATGTGAAATATTATAGCTGAAAATAAAGCAGTGAAATTATTGTGTTTCTAATCGAAATAATTGCATCCCAATAGGATACTATCAGACCTGTAATTTTAACGGTGTAAACCAAGTAGCTCTAATAGCTGTCTTTTCATCCACCCATTCTTTCTCATAGAAATAAAGACAAACGCGGCATGTTAAAGTGCTTTTTCAGATCACTAGACCAACCTAATCTAATTTATGCTGGCAACCTTTAATTTTAACTAGGTCAATTCACCCTGTGAAACCACAGAGAAAACTAACCTGACAATGCAAAATTATAAAGTATTGGGAACAATACGAGTCTGAAATTGCATGTACAAGAACAGCAGTGTATGAAAGAAGGCAGCCACAATAGAAAATATTGTGCGAAGCTGCCACAGGAAAAAGAAACTCACTTTTGAAAAATGTCATTTTCTCGCATTGGGCGAGATCCAACAAGCTATTGAAGCCAGCAGGGGATCTTTTTCTTGGTTTCAGTGGGCTTTGGCTCACAGCCATTGTTTCTCACAGTTCATAGAATCAATTTGGTTCTTAGACTCTCGAGACCGAATTGAACAAATAATACTTATTCTGATAATGTGAAGCCCTGCTTGACTAATTCAAGTATGCTTTGAATGACTGCGTGCATGCCACCTTTATTGCTGGTGTCGCTGAGCTTTACTTGGGACCCCAAGAACGCCTCGTGCCCGTGTGCTACCTGCAGCTGTCCGAGAAGCAGGGTGCGTGGTAAGGTACTTGGTAATGCTGCTTTCAAAGACTTTCAAGAGCTCATACACATTTTAATATTCCTAACTTACAGATTTTAATTAAATCAAATGTCAGTGGAATCATATTATTTTCTACTGGTTAGATTTTAATGAAGTTTTAAACTGATCCTTCACTTTAATGAAATAATTATATAACACAGGGATGTGTTCTGCTATTTATCTGAATTAATAACATGATTGCTTTGTGTGCTGTCATTTTCTGCCAGTGAGGAAGAATATCAAAAAGTTTTCTCAATTTGCAGATAAACGAAGCAGAATTCTTCCCATTTGTGTTTACTGCTGCAAGATAGGAGCTCTCCCCTGCAGACTGGGTCTTACTTACATCTCCTCCTTCACCTTTTCTTACTCCTAAAACTTGTGGAATCTATTTTGCTTCTAGCTGAAGAAGTCAGGTTAGCATTTTGGGGCCTGATGACCATTGCCTACCTGCTTGCAGCAATGAAAGCAGATTTAGTGAGGCGTCTCTCGGTTACAAGGAATGAAGCATTAAAGCCTTCTGTTACAGGCAGTCAACAAAAAATAAACAAGTCCAAGCAGCTCTGAGAATTAGGAGAGTGGGTTAGGATAAAATGCTATTTAAAGGAAGTGGGCACTTAATGCTGAGATGAAAGGAGAGTCAATAAGAAAAAAGGAGGCGATGGCAGTGGTGTTTGGCCTGGTGGCATTTCTCAAGGGCCTCTCTTCTTCACTAGGGCTTTCATCCTTATTTTTCTATCATTATTCTGTATGCAGTGAAGTAATTAGAAAGATGCTCGGTGCTCTGGTGAACCTTCAAAATTCGTTCATTTCCTGCAGTAGTCCTGTCTTTGCAAGGGACACAAATTATTCAGGGAAAAGATGCAGAAACCCCATGAGTGCGCCTCAGGGAAAATTCCTGTTTGTCCCGGCATCCACACACAGTATTCGCTGCACTTGTTAAATTTTCATCTCTAACAAGTAAACAAAGTCATCGAAAAGAGACGTTTTTACTATCTAGGTATACATGAAAAAACATTGATGTCTCTTTTCACGTGAATGTATTTAGCCATTCAGGGCCTTACAGGGATGTTCCCTGAAGGATGAAGTTTCTGCATGAAACCAAGCAGATGAATTCTCAATATAGTCTCATCTTACTACAGTGCTGTACACAAAGACTGTTTCCTGAGCATAAGTAGAAGAGATTGCTGCCTGTAGAGTGATCCGAGTAGTAACTGATTATCACTGCAGCAACACTGAGTCTGCTCTCCCTTAAGGTCATGCCTTCCTCGTGCTTCCTGCTCCAACACATTCACCTGCAGCCACCCATCCTCAGCCTCGAGCAGCTTCAGGTTAGTCTACTTTTAGCCTAATGCCTGTATTTTCCCAGCCCCTCAAGTTTCTACTGCATAAAGAGGCTTGATTTATACTTTTGTTTTGGCCTGGAAAAGAAGTTTAACAAGCTCTGTGCATGTCTCTGGACATAAATTTCACCATAAATTTACCAAAAGCCACATTTCCAGTAAACAAATTCTGTTGAAAACCAAAGAAAAATTAATAATTAAAACACCCTGTGCAAAGTCATTACTCAATGCTTTCTTGTTAGGAAAGTCACTATAGAGTAGTGTCCTGGTTCCAGTTAGGACAGAGTTAATTTTTCCTCCTAGTAGCTGGTAGGGTGCTATGTTTTGGATTAGGATGAGAAGAGCGCTGATAACATGCTGATGTTTTAATTGTTGCAGAGCAGTGCTTACACCAGGCCAAGGACTTTTCAGCTTCTCGCTCTGTCCTGCCAGCGAGCAGGCTGGGGGTGCAGCAGGAGGTGGCTGGCCAGGGTGGGGGGGCCGGCTGCTCGGGGATAGGCTGGGCATCGGTCAGCGGGTGGTGAGCAATTGCGTTGTGCATCACTTGTCTCGTACACATTATTATTATTAATACTAATATAATTATCACTATTATTATTGTTATTATTATATTCCTGTCTTAATAAACTGTCTTTATCTCAACTCACAGGCTTCACTTTCCCGTTTCTCTCCCCCATCCCAGAGAGGGAGGGGGGAGGGTGAGCGAACGGCTGTGTGGTGTTTAGGTGCCAGCCGGGTTAAACCACAACAAGTAGAATCATAGAATATCTTGAGTTGGAAGGAACACACAAGGCTCCTGTCCAGCTCCTGCCTCCACACAGAACCACCCAAAAATCAGACCATACATCTGAGAGTGTTGTCCAAACAGTTCTTGAACTCGGGCAGGCCTGGTGCTGTGACCATTTCCGTGGAGAGCCTGTTCCAGTTATTCCTGCCTCAGGCAAAGGCAAACCCATCTGTGGGATTGCTTTTGCTCAAGGACCTGGGTGCACTTAGTGGATAATGCAGAAGGATGGAGAATTCTGATGCATACCTCAAGGGGATTTGATTTGGGGTGAGAATAGCCAATGATTTGAATTGTATGATGTAAATAATGTGCTTTACACAGCAGCCAGGGAGAATGGCCCTACCTGGAGCTTTTGGCAGAAAGCACCAGGGGAGACTCAAGGTTGACCCCTAGGGTTATGCAGTAAGGGATACAGAGGATCCAAGGCCTGCTATACTCCAACTGAAAAAGAGATATTGGCAGCGTACGAAGGGGTTTGAGCTGCCTCGTAAGTGGTTGGTATTGCAGCACAGCTCCTCTTGGCACCCTGACTGCTGGTTCTGGGCCGGACGTTCAAAGAAGGGGTCTCCCTCTGCACATCATGCAACTGATGCTCCTTGAAACACGTGGGTTGCACCAATCACATCAACTATATTACAGTGAGAGTCACCCAGGTTAATGAAGAATGAATTTTGATGGCACCAAGGAAAATGCAGCAGTGATAGAACCAGACAAGTGCGATGGTGGTGGGACCAGAGGCCTCAGCATGAAACAGTCCAACACCAGACACACCATCTGTCCTGCCATGAAGGACTATTATGACAGATGGAGCCTAAAGTCATGGACTGAATGGACTCAACGAACATTTTAGAGGGATGGTCCATAGACAATCTTACTCGTGATAAATACTAAGGGTCTATATCAAAAGACAGGAATTGGCTGGGGAGGATGGCAGCTGCTGCTCGGGGACTGACTGGCCATCAGCTGGCAGGTGCTTAGCAATTGCATTGTGCATCCCTTGTTTTGTGTGTGTATATATATATATAATTATTATTATTTTCCCTTCATTTTCGGTCCTATTAAACTGTATTTGTCTCGACAGTCTGTCAGCTTTAGGTAGAGGAGAAAGAGATTGATTTTAAGGGTTCAGCAAATCTTCCATATCAACTGTAATGGCACCTCGTTGTATGCTCCCTGTTTAGGACTTATAAGAAGAGCTACCATGGCCATTTCCAAACTGTTTTCAGTTCACAACTCTGCTTATTTCTGTGGATGCTTAAATGACAGAGCTGGTATGACACATTTCTGTCCTTAGCAGAACATTATGAAGTTTCATTCGCTTCAGTTTGTATTCAGGAATTAGCCTAAAACTGCTTCTTGGCAGAGTTTTCCCCCTTCCAAAGGCTGCTGTGTTCTAATTCTTCCTACCGCCCTGCATCTTGGTGCATGAAGAAAGGAATTCAGTATGTGGACAACTGGATGCTGTTTCCCACTTGGTAGAAATATAGCGGTTTAAAAGTGTTGGAAGGTTCAATCCCTGCCCGATTAGCATTCTGAGTCACTCCACAAGTTAGTCCTTAGGCAGTTAATATTGTCTTTGACCATGTAGTGACACTCCATAGCTATGAGTGACACTCCATAGCCAAACAGGGCAGAGAAGCAAAGGAGAAAGGAGGAGGGTCATCTATCCACATAGGTATCATGACACATTCCTATCTGTTTAACATTTCTTAACAACAGTCTTAGGCACTTATGTTTAAATTCATGGCAAATTTCAATTATAATTCATCTGAGACAGCTTCAAGATGTTTTTGTCTCTTACTATTGTCAGAGCAGGTGATTAATGAACCTCTGCTTGTTATGTAAAAGTGAATAAGGCATTTGTTTCCTCATTTCTGTAAGTAGGGAGGGAGCTACCATAACTTACCCCAAACTGCGTGGCTCCCAAACACATTCTTATCCCATACGTTTTTCAGTTACAATGAAGTCCAGATCAACTACTTGGCTATCATATCTACTAGTCCCATCTTCTGCATTGAAGGACTTTTCCCTAAGTGCTTGTGATGCCTATCCCAGGACTGTTTTGTACTTAAAACAGTCCTCCTGGTTGTGACTAATTTTGTCACAGTATCAGTGTTGCTTCTCTCCCCTTTTTCTGATGGGCAGCTTCCTGGTTTAAACAAAATATAACATCTTTTTTTTCCAACCACTTCAAGCACTGTGCAACAGATGAAAATCCCTCATTTCCACCCAACTTGGCACAGTCCCATGCTTACAGCACTCACGGCGGTGGGGTCCCACACTCCTTGCTTTCACAGGAGTTTCCTCTGCTCTTGCCAGTGCAAGCACTGTGATGAATCTCACAGGTTCCTAAAAACAGACCTGTCAGAACTCCCACTCTTTGCCTTACAGTCTGCTTCAAGCCGTGTTGGCCTGTTAAACTACACTGCAATGCCTCTCTCACTCCTTGGTCCAATGCACCAAGGATGAGGCTGGCCTGATCCTGACCCCCTCATCTCACTGCAGAGGAGAGCCAGCTGTGTTGCACCATAAGGCGTGATTCTAAAGTCATGGTCAAACACCCAAACAAATCCCATCAGAAGGCAAGTTCTCCATCTGGTTCTCCCTGACCATGAGCTTGGCAATACCAGGCATAAGCACTGCTGCTCAAACAAGCCCCACAAGAAGTGCCCCCTGAACCTGAGCATGCATCGGGAAAGAATATGTCGCTGATGCTTAAATCCAGCTAAGCATTTATTAATTGGTCCAATAAGAGATTCCCCTTATTGTCTTAAATGGAAATGTGACGAGCTCAGGGCTACCCACATCCTCTGTCATTTTTGGGGGTCCCTTCTCTTCTTTCTAGCAATACAGTGAAGTCGGTCAGGATAATAAGGACGTAACCAATTTGTCCCATCTATCTTTGATGTTCAGCCTGAACAGATGCAAATAACCAAATATTTTCAAAGAATGGAAAGGAAGCGGCATTGATTTTCTAATCAAGCATCGATTGCCCAATGTCACTAACATTGAATATAGGGTGTTTTTTAACTTTAAAGTGTTCTTTCTTTTTCGAGCAGGCAGTTGTAGTCAATAGATGAAAAACAACGAGTGACAAGTTTATATCAGGAAAATGATGTAGTAGGAAAAAAAAAGAAAAGGAAGGTATACTGCATATTCTAATAAGCTTCCTATTTTTTTTTTCATTAAGTAGGAATTCAACTTGATAAAGGATTTCAAATTTTGTCCCTGTATGAATTAGGATTGATTTTCTTACCCACAGAGCCCTTTCCACACAGGGTTAAATAACAACGTAATTTGTCTTTTCTTTGATCAAAGTTTAATCAAACAGTAACCATGGGGATGCGAAGATGTAAAGGCAGAAAAATCAAACACCATGCATAATACCTTTTAATAGAGGTTCAGCAACCATTAAAATAAATAGACTGTCATTGTTTCTAGGTTCCTTGATCCAAACAGATGAAAACATGAGATTTTATCTGTATTGCTAAAGTCACAAGACTGCAACTGGAAGAATACCTGGGCACGTGATGTTCTATGGAAACAATTACCTTTGACTAATTGCAGTCTTTTCCTGAAGGAGAGAAAGGCACTTCCCATTTTTAGCTTCATGTCCCAAGGCCATCAAAAATAAATGCAACTGTGAATTAAGGACAGACGTTTGTTTTACACTAAGGGCCAAATCCTGCAGTCCTCATTTGAAAAATTACCTCCTTCTACTTTAAGAGTTGAGACAAATAAGCTGGCCCCACTTTCACCACACAAACACATGTGGAAACACAGAAATCTGCAAGCTTCGTTCTGAAAACAGAACCACAGACTCAGCAAACAAACAGCACATAATTATTTGCTCAGTTTTTGGAGCATGACATTCAGTTGTGCTAGAGTTGGGAGGAGGAGGATGGTGCTCAGTGAAGATTTTTTTGATATTTTTCTATAGGTTTATAGTACTGTCAAATCTTGGCAGATCACCATGGGGATAGCAAATACCACCTCCCCACTTCAAAGTGTTAGAAACATGCTAGAACTTCACCGTGGACAAAATAATGTCTATTCTTTAGGTAATACCTCAATAAAAGCCTTCAAACCAGAATGCTTGGAATTTTTCCACAACTCCTTAGGCTGAGCCAGGTACCTGGTGTGGAAAATTACAGTCCAAATGGACAAGAATTGCTACAAGCAGTTGAAAACAGCTTCCCACAAGGCAAAGTGTTGAGCAACCTTGCTGATAGGCAGTGCAACAAGTTGAGAGCTGGGACAGTTCAGCCTGGAGAAGAGGAGGCTGAGGGGGGATCTCACCAATGTCTATAAATACCTGAAGGGAGGGTGCAAAAAGAACAGAGCCAGGCGCTTCTCAGTGGTGCTCAGTGATGCAGGACAAGAGGCAGAGGACACAGACTGCAACCCAAGAGGTTCCGCCTAAACATCAGGAAGCATTTCTGTGCTGTGCGTGACAGAGCACTGGCACAGGTTGCCCAGTGAAGTTGTGGAGTCTCCTTCCATGGGGATCTTCAAAAGCCTCCTGGACATGGTCCTGGGCAATCTGCTCTAGGTGGCCCTGTCTGAGCAGGGTGTTGGACCAGATGACCTCCAGAGCTCCCTTCCAACCTTAACCATTCTGCTATTCTATGATAAAGTGAATACAAAGTAAATAACACTTTCGTTTCCATTGTTCCCACATCCTGCTGAGATGGTCAGTGCTAACTGTGTAACTGCTCACTACAGCCACTAATGTGAAGTCAATGACTTTCTCTTAGAGCAGGTTGTGAGATTTTGTTTTCCCCACCGATGTGGCCCACCATCACTAATTCCACTCTCCTGCACCACAGCAGAGGGTAAACTAAACATGCCGCCGCATAGCTCGGTCTCATTAGCAGCCGTAGCCTGACAACAATCTGGATTCTTGCTTTCCGAGAGGGGAAAAGGTAACAGAATCTGGCAATTTAGTTTAATTGCACAAGGCGCACGGCCAAGCTGCCTGAACCGGGGCAAGGTGCACCCTCCTGCCCTGGCTCTCATCTCCCCCTGCCAGCAACCTGCACAGGAGCGGGCTGCTGCTCTCTGCAGATCCGATGTCAAGAGCCACTGCACATCACTCCCAGACAGCTCTTCACCTTTTATCCTGCTATTTATTAACTGATGCTCGGAGATAATTCCAGTGTACTCTGGCCTCATTATGAAAAGGCAGGCTTTCGGTTCAGTAACCTCCCGGGGTAAAAGACAACAAGAAAAGAAGAGGAGAAAGCAATTTATGTACTTCAGGCATTGTGCTGAGGCTTGAGAAATCTGGGCTTGTTCCCCAGCTACTGCGCAAGACATCCATGAGCGGATGGATGGCCAGCCTTTGTCCCACTGCACCTCACTTGCCTTAGTTACTGCATCCATGTTAGCGTACGCGTGGTTTTCTCTTCCCTTCTGAGACGGGTACTGTCTCTGATGCATGCTTACTTGCCCCACTCTACAAAGAAATATTGGGCTAATTGAGCACAACTGTGACACCAATAATTACAAAGAGATGGGGTTATTAATTACTTAAATGCCAGGGTTTTCCTCTTACCTTTGTGCTTTTTTTTTTTTTTTTTTTTCTCTTGCCCACCCTATAAGCCTCAAGCCCAGGGTCAGGGTGCAGAAGGCCAAAAGTGCCCCTCATTTTCTCATCCTAACCTGGCCTCCCCCACTACCCCCTCCATAGGGCAGTCCCCAAAGCAGCAGCCTTTAACAGTTAAACTTCCAACACTTGCAAAAATAAGAACACTGGGCAGAGTGAGACCTGCAATGTTTTTAGCAGCTGAGCTCACAGCGGAGGCTAAAACCCCACCCCACAGCCCCAGTCTGAGGCGGCTGAGACCGTGCCCTACCCTGCAATGTGCTTGCCTCCCACTTGTGCCTTTCTGACTCTGTAAAGCTGCCCTGTTAAGCATGAATAATGAACTGATCTGGGTTAAAAATAACTTTCTTTTTCCTCTCAGCTATTTTTTTAACCCAGATCATCCTCACAAATCCAATCCACAAAGTAGCTCTGCAAATCATTTGTCTAGCAGAAAGGCTGCTGCCCAAGTGCAAAGGCAGAACAAGCAATCCTGGGCTTAACACAGCATTTGCTGATGGTCCTCATAAATAAATAAATAAATAAATAAAATAAAAAGTCATTCCTGTGTGCAAAACCCCACAGACTTGCCTTACAGAAGAACCATGGGGTACCTGGTCAGAGGAGAAGAACCTGCTCTCTGTCACTTGTTGCTGCTTTTTTATTGAGGCTGTTATTCCCAGTAATCATTATCTTCATCTAATTCTGCACTAACGTGAAAGGTAGGCTCCATACATTCCTATAGACTCTCCTTCCACCCACATTTTATGAACACAGCTGCAGCTTTTGGAGAATGCCAGCAACCCTCAGTCAGGACCCAAATGCACACCTTCCTGCACTGCATTGCCCTGCGGATGGGCTGGCTGTATGTCCCTGTCCAAACTCCTCGCCTGTAACCTGCCTGCACTTCCACAGAGGTTACAAGGCCTTCCTTAGGAGGGCAGAGGGAATTTATTGGCAGCTGGAGCTCTGCTTGCCCAGCATGCCTGCTCCGAGCGTAGAAATCTGTGGAGCTGCACTGGGGAACGCAATAAACATGAGCCTGCTTCCTGCCTCCTGTGATCATCACAGACGTGGCTCCTCATCTCTTCATGGTTATTACTTTTCAGTACCACCTCCCGGTTCCCCCTTGCAGCTTATGAAACCTCGTAACCATTTTTCATTAATGTCAGGGTGCATATTCTATAACTAATTTTTGGTTTTATCTGCAGGCAATTATTAAACCACTTTTCTTATCTCTGCTTTCCTCCGCTACTAAATATGTCACCCGTTCCAGTATCTATGCTACCATTCATACTAACTACCTCTCTCCTCCTCCCTTTCTGTCATGTATCTTCACTATCTGCTCTATGCAGAAAAACTAAGGGAGTTCCACACTGTGGGGCTCTTTTTTTTTTTTTTTTTTTTTTTTTTTTTGTGCTATTTGCCATTTTCACCTTGAGCTCTTTGCTAAGTCTACTTGCAGTAAATCAAACCCTTTAGCACTGTATAAGCATCTCCTCGCTGGAGCAGTCTGGGACTGGTGGATTCACTACTGCTTCTGCATAATACCCTTCTCGGAACCTGTACAAAGGACTTTGTCATCCTTCTTGAGGCCAATTTAAATATCTCCTGCCATACCAGTGTCCCCAATACCTCAGAAGTATACTGCAGACCTTCTTCCGAAAGCAGCTGTTCTGGCAACTCATAACTGATACTACTTCAGCTACTTCTACAGTAGAGATTGTTTTATAATGTGTACCCACTCAGGCCAGAGAGAATATCCAATAACCACCACACAGTACAATTTCTTATTCTTCCCTGTGATAGCAGCATGCTTCTTCAAAAATCCTATTTTCTTTTTTTATCTACACCCTCTTTACATTTTTCTGAGGTGGGGCAGATGCAGAGCCTCCTTCTTAGTTTTATAAATGTCCCACTATCTTTTTTTTTCTCTTTACTCCTATGCCATAAAATACCAGGCAGCAAATTCCAATTCTGGAAGTTATTTAATTCATTATTCTTAGATACACAGCAAATGCAATGACTATGCTGTACGATAATTGCTCACCCTGAAACTACTCTTCTTATACACTAATTCTTAGAAATATATTCAGCTCCAGCTCCAATACTCACTACTAAGACACACAAAGTGAGCATAGTTTCATAAGCTCTCCACAGCCTAAAAGTTTTGCAAGTGAATAAATTTAGGAACAAGGTATTGATTCATTTCAGCTGAGATTTACGGTGACTTAATTCCACCCATAGCTCCTTATGCTGCCATCAGTCTTTGGAGTGCCTGCATTCAGTGTGGTCCTTTTTGTAAATTCCACAGGTGAAATTATGCCCTGCTTTTACAATTTACCCTGCTATGTGCTTCTTGCCAGGCTTTTGCAGCACACACACCACAGACCTAGGTTTTGAAGAATTCACAAATAGGTTCATCAGTATATGATCGTACCAAATACAGCTCAGCAGTTTTCTTTTAAATGTTCCCCTTTCCAACATGTTTGGATCCAAATTCTACGTAATTACCGTTAGGTCTAAATACCTTTGAACAAGTCACCATAGCAGGAAGACTGCTTCAGCTTTGCTTTTTGCTGTGATGTTGTAAAAGTGTTCTCTTTTACCTTAAGCTTGGCCTAGGGAATCTTCATTGTCTTCTGCCCTACCTCTGCCATTTTCAGTCCGATACACTGAATCCTCACACTAACAACATATAGGCCCACCATCTCTATAAATGTACAGTCCTGGGGAGCAATGCCATGCCTTTTTAGCCAAGAACCACTTTTCTGCCAAGCTTGCCTTTCCCACAAGCATCTCTATTTCTCCTCCTCAGCTTGGGGTCAAACAGGGACCCCCTACACTGGGCCAGCATCTCTACACTGCAGCTTGTCCCACAAGCTCAGCTAAAACCTTGAGGTGCTAAGCACTATCTCTGAGGTAACATGGCTTCACCTATTTTTCTGGACCCCACAGAATATCCTGATCTATATTGGCCCCCTCCACCACTTCTTTTTTTTTCTTTCTTTTTTTTTCCTAAAGTCTCTTGCAGACATCTTCATAAAGCCAGTGATGTTCCAGTGTTGGAGCTTTCTGTGGCTGGGGGGGTTCAGCCAGGGCTGTCTCCCCACCTCCTACTGGTGAGCTCCTTTTTCCAACTCCAGTCATTTTTGCCCCAAACCTGAATGTTATCGTCCTTCAAAAACATCACCAGGCTAGCAGCAGGCAGTTTTGTAAGCTTGTCAGGACTAATTCTTGTTTAATGTTACTTGTGACACTAATCTTCGGTTGCTGCATTAAAATCTGTAGCAGGCACGTAAAAAAGAGTACATCATTCCCCTAAAAACTCACTGTTCTTGAGGAAGAGATGCCTTTAGCTTGTGAAGATGGTTTTTTCCAGTCCAAGCATGACTAGCAGCTCCTCCTGCATCATCCATAGCAGGGGTTTCTTACATCTGCATACCAGACCTATTCACAAAGCACTTCATCCATCACCCACAATCTCACCACATACAACCAGTAGATACCTGCTCCTCAGCAACTCCAGGTATCTAACATTACCACCTTACCTCGCATCCTTCCTGCTTCTCCACTTGCAATACAAGCCCTACCGACACTACGCATGAATTTTCCTATCCTCTTCACACTGTCTTTTTATTGACATTTTCATAAGTGTTTGTGTAAGACACCACAAAGGATTTGACAGGCGCTTTGCTTGCATTAAAATGAAAAGTATTTCTGGTAAGCAATATTATTATTACCCTATGCCTAGTGGGATAATCACATGTATTTCAACCTTCTAGGCAATGTTTTCCTTTTCTTTTTTTAAAGAAATCATCTTGTTTTGCTCAATAAAATCAGGTGGAGTAAAGCATCACTTTCTACATTGATGACATTGCACATGGAAACAAGAGTTCAGCGGGGCTTTTCCTCATGTAGACCACATATTATGTGCAGATTATGCTATTGAGTGTGTTCCCCAAACTGTGATCAGAAGGGACTGGGTTCCACTCCTGGGTTCCTGTGGCGAGTTACCCGCTCTCTTCCTTCCATCCTTCCAGTGGCATTTTTGTGCAGGAGTTAGCAGGGCTGACTGATAGAGCTTTATACTAGATTTAAAGGGAGAAAGGGATAAAATCAGGCCCACTGGTGATAAGCTATGGGACGGCACCCAAAATCTGAGGGACTGAGTGCTGGTGAGATCCTTCAGTCTGCTCCACAAGGTGCTGGGTACCATGAAGCACATTTGAAATGTTTCTATGCAAATGCACACAGCATGAGGAAAAAACAAGAGACACCAGAAGCCTTGGCTCAGCCCCGGAGCTGCAACATCATTGGCATAAGAGAAACCTGGTGGGAAGAGTCCTGTGGCTGGGGGGGGTCTTCAGAAGGGGTGCTTCAGTTGGAGGACCATGACTGCAGTCACAACAAACTCCCAGCCAACACTAAACTTGTGCAAGATTTGCTGTGCCACCTGGATGCATATAAGACTATGGGGTGTGATGGGATTCATCCAGGTTACTCAGAGAGCTGGTTGATGACATTGTGAGACATTTTTCAAAGGTGTTTGGAATCTGGAAAGGTACCAGCTGACTGGAAGCTAACAAAGCTTGTTCCAATTTTCAAGAAGGGCAATAAAGAAGACCCTGGTAATTACAGGTCTGTCAGTCTCGCTTCAGCGCCTGGTAAAATTATGGAAAAAATATTCTGGGAGTTATTGAGAAACACCTGAAGGACAATGCAATTCCATTTATTTTATTTTATTTTATTTTATTTTATTTTATTTTATTTTATTTTTAAAGAAATTTCTGGCTCATTAGCAGGGGGAAAAAAAAGAGGGGGGGGGGGGTAGAAGATCCAGGATTAGGCTTTACCTGATACAAAACAGTCTTTAACTGTAATTGGCCATGTTGTTGAAGATAATGTGATGCAAGACAAACTTTTAAAAGGTCTCAGCAGCTGCCTGACTCTGCTCGCCCACCCTGTTGGTACCAGCTTTGACTTCAGCAGAACCAATTCCAATCAATCAGTCCCAAATACCTGGAAGATCTTTTTTGTAGGGCTTCTAGCTAGACTGTTTAATACAAAATGTACTGTTGTCTCTTGGGAACCATAAGGAACAAACATCTTCTGATAAATAATTGCATAAGTGGTGACACAAAGTTCCATATTTATTATGTTAGCAGTTTCTTAGTTAAACATCTCCATTTACACCTAAAATGTTTCCTTTGGCTGCCAGCATAACAAAACGCAGTCTGTGATGCAAGAGCAAAGCAGGCTGGCGGTGATTCTCTTGTCAACAGAATAAAAATGTAGCCGATCAGACTCTGCCTCCAGATGAACTTGTGCACGAGGGAGCTTGCTTTCGTCCTGCGATTGGCTGTTAATTAGGTGTGCTATACTAAGCAGAGCATAAGGCAGAGAAGAATCTTACAGAACTTTCCTAATTAATGAAAAAGTGCATCTAAGTCCACAGCTTGAATTAAAACATACACAGAAGGAAAATCTTTTTTTGTTAAATTCCAGGCTACTATAATAAGTATCTATTTTCAATGAACTGAACCAAAGCATTTGAATGGCTAAGATCTGGATTTATACTTTGGGACATAAACCCACCATTATTTATAATCTTTGGTAGTATCTAAATGGTAGAAAAATATTTTTGCTGCTGTTTTATAGCACTCGTATCTGCATGGAAGAGCCTGGAATTATTTCAAAATAGCATGCTGCAACCACACAAGACTGTTAGAATATAAAACATCTTCAGAGAACTTAGCATGCATCTCCAGCACAGTAATGTAGGATGGTCATGGGCTCTGAACAGTGCTTTCCCCATTGTTCGAGAAGCTTGCAATTTCTGCTTTCTGTTGTAAGTCTGTAATGGGAATACTAAGTGAAATATGATTGAAATTTATAATATATAAAATAGAGAAAGAGAAGAAGAACACTGATGAAATCTGTTCTGCAGTTTATGGTAGACAACACGCAAAAAAAGAAAGTAGCTGCAAAGTATTGAGAGGCAAAAATCAAGTGAGAATCAAAGAAAATGGGTAAGAGAGAAGAAAGCAGAATGGAGGGTCAATACCTTTTAAAAACATACATATATCTTGAATATATATGTTCAACTTATGAACATGATTCAGTTGTTGCATTGTAAAGCAGCAGCATTATGACTCCTGCTAGGGTCTTAATACCACAAGCAAGGAGCCCTGTTTATTTATCATTGCTATCTTATCAGACATCAGCCGAATATCCTGTATCATTTCCCTCACGCTGTTTGCCATTAGCAAGGTTTTCCCTGCCTTTACTAAGGCTCAATCTTACCACATTTAATGTGTTTGCACAGAGGCACATGGTCAAATGGGCTGCCAATGCCAAGGCAACGTAGAGCCCACTTCACTGGCACAGGTCTAGCCCAAGTCTAGCACCACCACTTTTATTTTAGGGGGCAGAATAAAATCTTTAAAGTGGGTTATATTTGAGAAGATGGTGATGAATGCAATAGCTAGGTAGTATATGTGTGAGACCAAAAATAAGGCCCTGGCACAATAAGCATCCTGAACACGTCATCTGCATTGAAGTCGATGTGAGCAATGCTCGGCAACAAGCCCACAGGATGAGAACATGATATTGCGTGACACTGTGGCTTCCCTCGCTGTGGTGGCTTATAAGAGCTGTGTAAATACAAGAGAAAATAACTTCAAGCGCCTTGATTTGGAGATTTCAGCCCTTTACCAAAGCCTCTGCAGATGACAAATAGTTTTTACGCTGCCTTTCACCAAAATAAATACGATATATTCTCCTAGGATTGTTTTTCCTCTGTGTAGAGGAAAACTCAAATTCAAAATGATTACTTCAGACTTCCAGGAGGAGAGTGCTCAGGCTTTCTTGTTCATAAATACATTAAATATGTCACACTCTGGGAAAAAAAAAAAGGGGGGGGGGGGGGGACTTGAAGTCTGAAAGTACAGTCCTGTTACTTCCCCAGCTACCTTCAAGGACACCAACAGGCCAAGTGGATTTCAGCAAGAATATTTTGAAATGCTGAAATAAATGCCTGAATTCTCAGAGTTTAGCCATGTGTTCCTAAACTTACCTTTAAAGATTTTAGGGAACAGTCTAGTGTGTGAAGAGCTGATAAATGAGATACTTAGCTTGGGTGTCCTGTTGTTCAAGCTAACAGAAGCTCAGATCCTTGGTGAAAAGTAATTTCCACAACACAAAAGTTTCCATTTGTTTGTAAACATAATAGCCCCTCACCAACACAATACACCCTAAATACTTTATCAATTTCTGTAAATCTTTCATACACACTTCAGGGTACTGATTACTGCATCTATCGCTTCTTTTTTCATTGCCGTCTTTGGAGTGCTTTGTTGCAGGGCAGCACTAAGGATTTTAGCTGGCAGACTTACACAGTGCATAATCCCATGGTTTATCTGTTACATATGTGACTCAGAGCTAACTTGCCCAAGGGAAAGGTTAAACAAAGACCTCTCCTACTGTAGGGCTTTGATGCCTGACAGAAGCCAGACTTAACCCAGCATTTTCCCTTGTATGAACATCTTATATTGCCCATTCCTCCCAGCACCAGCGCAGCTCAGCGCCCGTGCTTTCATCTCCTCCTCTGCAGCCTCCTTGCCCCAGGAGCAGCAGCACAGCCAGGCATGGCCACCAACAGCGGGGTTGAGTGGCTGGCTCCTGGCTGCCAGGAGGGCTCGGGATTTATTCCCAAACGAGCTCACTCGGTATCGGGGGCATGTAGCCAAAGCGGCCAGATTCCTTTCCCCTTTGCTGCAGCCACGTGCCAGGCTGAGATTTTAAACCTCAGCCACCTAGCTTGCAGTCAGATCCCAAGACCCAATACCAGAATAAGAAGAACACCGCTGCACTTGCCATACCAGGGAGAAGGACTTCCCCGTTCCCATGAGAAAATGTTTTTCTGTTACCTTGGTGTGCTGACCACTTCTCTTGATCTGTACTGTTTTGTGCCTTTTTTTTTTTTTTTACCCTTAAATAAGCCAAATGCATTTATTTCCTTACAGTTTGGTGATACTCAATGACAGCTTTTGTCTGTCAGTTTTCCTGTCCTCTGCATTTTCTTACTGAAGCCTTTGCTAGAAATAAAATACTATACTACAAATATATTACCACAGTCACTTTCTCCTGCTCCAAAATCTGCAGATATTTCTTGTGCCTGAGGCTACAAAAAGGACCCAGCAAACCCATCACAGTCCATTGCATTGATAGCTGCACTGTGTCTCCAAGTAACCTGTTTATTTGCACCAAAGGAAATGAGAGGGCAGCCATTTACACTTCCCCACAATAACAGATTCTGGCGTGTCTTCCCAAAAACATAACAACCTAAAAAAAAAAAAAATTTAATTCACTGTGTTTAATAGAAAAAAAGAAAAAAATCTTGTTATTTTAGGTTTTATTTTCCATCTTATTTTTGTTATTTTCAGCCAGTTGATATTTTTTTCCCAAATTAACATATTGCTCATGTTTTCAGATTAATTTAAGACTCTGATCTTAATACTGAAATTTCACATCTGCTAAAAATTGTGAGTAACTTTAATCTCTTTAAGACTGCACACAGTCTTCATTCTGTATTAAAAATAAATAAATAAAATAAAATAAAATCTGAGCTAATTAGTACACCATCCTTGCTGTTATGAATTAAAATCTACATAGCTATTTGGGCCACAAATAACCAATCTTGTTATTTTCAAAAGAGCAGGAAAGTTACAATAATCCTGGGACAAGTCCAACGACCATGATACTGGGGCTTTAGCACCCCAGGGCCTTTTTCCCCCTCTGGTGGTTGCTTCAGCTGGCTTCCAAACTTGGGACCCTAATCCACCAAAACATCTTAGCTCGTGTAGCTTTTCATGTGAAACGGCACAGGCTGTGCCATGCTGGCAAAACCATAGAATCAGAATAGAACTAAATGGCAACCTCCCTCAAGAGGCCCACATGTTCTTCCAGCCTCCTACCATGACAAGGAGAGCCGAGGAAGCTTCTCTCCCTGCTCATCAGTGAATATGTCAGAACATACCCAGCTCTTTGCTTAACCACATCTCACCTCAGCTGGTGCCAGGCTAGCAATTTTCACCAACAGCAGTGTTAATTTGATGAAGCAAACGAGGAATGTGCTCATCTGGGGATGAGCCACAGCTTAGTGGATCCTGGCATCCCCAATAGTTGTGTAGGCCGCTGACCCATTTCAATCACATTTGAAAAGGAGAAGAAATAGTTTCCAACCTAGCTGGACTCCTACGAGTTTTGTGGAGAGACGGGTAGCTCGAGAGAGACTGCAGATCACAGCACATTTAGTATCTCCTGCAGGAGGCATTTTACAATGGGATTTCCATGCAGAAAAGGGAATTAGGTGACAAAAAAGTACAGAAAACAAAAAACATAGCAAACCAGATTTCGTTAGCTCTGCTGCTCACAGAACAACTTGCATTTGTCTCTGGGCAATTATCAGGCCAATCGTGACATCTCCAACTAGCAGAAAGTTTTAAATGAAGATAGGGAGCGTGCAGAGGCTGTTCAATTACATGCTGTCCTACACGTACAATCACGCTCTACAACAATTTAGTGTACTAGAATATTTTTATTTTGCTGTCACATCAAAGAATCCAAAGGACAGCTTAGGTAGGGAAATCAATTGTGAAAGTGGGGAAGATAATTGTCTTCCAAAGCAGCTGAAAGAGAAAAGTACCATATTTTATACAGCTAATATTGACATGATGAGTTAGTATTATCATTATATATATTTTTTTTTCTGGCAAGTAGAATCACAGATTACACCATAAAGCAAGTTCTGATTCAAACAGCTTTCCTACTTTTAGGTCTAAAGGCATTAGTTATTTCCAAAAATATGACAAAAAATAAGGAATGCTCTAAGTTCAACCTCTTCTTTTGTGGTTGCTGTTAGAGGTCACTGGAAGTTTGTAAGAGTGCTACTCTGTGAATTGCCAGCCTGTTCTGCAGCATGCTTCTTGGCTTGCCACAGGGCACACGCTCCTCTGTCACCTCTCCTAACATGAGGGAGAGGAAAGCCAGATGCAATCAAGAGCAACATCCACACATGAGCTTTGGCGGACATATCGTTTAGAACAAATTTACATGTTGAATCTATATGGAGCCTGTCCAAATGCCCTGAAGCAAGAAATGTCATTTATATTCATACCCGAGAAAGGAAGGGAAAATTATTCCAAGAGAATTGCAGCCTGCTAAGCATGAAAGAATGCCAGGCTTTTAGTCAAAATCTGCATTGCTTTACATAGGCACAAGGAAGGTATTGTTCCCCTTTGGAAAGCCAATTAGTTCTATACGGATGCTGTTTGTCATCATCCTTAGTTTTCAGGATGATGCACATCCACAGCATAATAACACTTTACTGTAGAATAAGCAGCTTTTAATGATATGCTGCATGGCACGGAAGGAGGAAGAACAATCAGTATGCTCTTGGATTTTTCTCACTGCATCCCTGAGCTGTGGCATTTGTATTTATGGTCTGCTTTGGACTATCAGGTGGTTCTTCTGGTTGGTGGATCAACCAGTTCTCCCTGCCTGCTCGTGGCTGTGGCACAGTGTCCTCAGGAGACCTGAGGCAGAGCCAGGCCACGCAATTCCACTTTCCTTTGAACCAGCCCTGGTCTCAGCAGAGATCTCTTTACGTGTTTTTCAGAGATGAACTCACCAGATCTGTTCTTTCAGCCTGTATCATTCCTGATTTGCCTGAAAGACATGTGTCTTTCCTTCCTCTACGGTATGTTGTTTGCCTGCAGAGCCCTGAATAACTGAGAGTGAGAGCTGAGAGAATGAAATTGTCCAAATAATGCTTTACTCAGCTGAGAGTTTACGGGTTGGGCTTTGTCTCACAGAAGAACACAGAGAAACAGACGCTGAGATCAGCCCTACTCTGCCTGGCACCTCCTGAGGCGCAGAGATGTCTGTGGACCATGTATGTGGCTTCCTGACATCCAGAGTGATGTTCTGAATCAGTGGGACACAGGGGAACAGGCCTACATTTGTGTGCGAGACTAGGACAGATAGGGACTTGATTTGTTAGACTGCTTTTACCATCTTGTGTTAAATCCATCCTTAGACCCCGCAAAACCACGTCAGCTGTTCTGTCACTTCTAACTCCTTGCTTTCGAGGAGCACCCAAGGTAACCCATACGCCAGAAGCAAGCCACGTTGGCGTTGCTGTCCCTGGAGTGTATAGGTTACCCTCAGAGTCAAGAAGCTCTACTTGATGGGATTTAGGAGACTTGCTCGTTTCAGTCATTAACACAGAAACATAGCAAACCCCATTAAGCAATCAAAACAAACCCTAGAAAACAAATGACCAGTAATGTGAAAATTCAATTGTTCAGTTCTACAGTCAAGAATCTACCATAGCTTATACATGCAAGGGAAATCAAAAGACTTGGTGTTCTCTACTTAGTCATTTCCTACATTGCCACGTGCCAATGAGATTAAAGAGCAATTTTGGCCTTTGCTGGGATGTCTCAGTAACACTATCCTTCCTGTTTTCCTTCCTTCCAGAGAGCAGGCACTGACCTGCAGGCATGACAAGCCAGGCTGGGAAAGCAAAGGCATCTTTTCTTCCAAACACACTGCTTCTCCTCCATAGCATGACGGATCAGTAAGTGCCAAAACGCAGCAGAGAGAAAAGGGGGCAAGGGAGGCAATGCAAGAGATGTGGGCAGGAACATTGCTGATTTCAAAGCAATTAGCCACACTTTGAAATATAGCATTAATATACCTGATGGCAAGGAAATACATAAGCACTTCTTTGCGCAATTGGCTTTTCAAAAAATGTTTTCTCCTCACTTCTGAGACTCAGCTACTGAGCACTTCAAGAGAAAAAAAGTGCATCTGTAAAACCTTGCATATGTCAGGAAGAAGCAGCTGCTGGTTTTCATGCATTGTGTAGTTTCTGTGCCTCCATCCCTGCTTTCCTTCCCCCGTGAAAATAAAACGGAAAAGAATAATCAAACCGGGGCAAAAGCATTGTATTTGAAGCCAGCATGAATCCAAGGTATAGTCTGCTCTGTGTGTAAAAATTAAAGAAATGCCCAGCCAAAACAACTAACTGACCAGATCTGGCCCCAGAGCTTTTAGTATTCATGAAAAGATTTCCATTAATCTCAACTACAAGTTGCAGAGAGATGGAGCCTCCTGGGTTCCTGCACTGCAGGACCTTTCTTCTGCTACATGCTAACTCATCAACTGTGATCTGCCAAACAGAAAATCAGTTTGTTACTGGGTTTATGCATCAGGATCTGTATTCTTGCAGGCTTTAGATGAGATCCAGGGCCATGCTGTCTCATAGTCTCAACAGAGGAGGCACAGCACAAGGAAGTGGGAAGAAATCATGACTAAAGGGCATTTCTTTGTTCCCCCAGCCCCGCCAGTTCTCTTAGCATAAAATGCCAAAACGACACACTTCCACAGGCCAGAAGCTGTGGGAGCTGGTAAGCTAGGCTTATATTTGCTCAGAGAAGTCAAGCCACTGGCGCTCTCCTTAGTCCAGGGTTTGTGCTCTGTGGGAGCTGCTGGTTACCCTGCTGCCAATTAATCATTTACCAGGATCTTTCTACAGGGATACTAAGCTGGTAAATTAGGCCCCAAGGGGAGCAAAATATCCTTTTTTTTTCCCAGGTCTGTAATTAATCTAATCTTTCCCATAAACGCAGCCTCTCTTTTGAGTCTTTCGTTCCCTATCCCCTACTCTTCCATTCTCCCCTGACTCCAGGCCTTTGCCCCTCTGGTTTATTTTAAACCTCGCTGATGCAGAATATCAGTCAGAAGGAGAGATGTCTGCCTGGGGAAAAGAGCCAAAGAGGACATTTTTGTATCTTTTATGGGGACTGATGAGTAGAAAGGAGAGTCGATAGTGACTCCTCCACCAATGCTCATTTTTTCTTCCTGTCAGGAAAACAGACATTAAGAAATAAACATCATAATCTGAATCCTTGACCTGTCTAAACCTTCCTCCTAACACTTCAAAACCTGTCTTTGAAGTGAGAGTCAAGAGCAGAGTCAAACAACGTCCTGTTATTATCCATCAATAAAAACTTGCCCCTGGTAAATTTTGGTTCTTTCGTGTTTTTGTATATATTCTGGGTAGATACATATGAACAGAAGTTTCTTGAGATCAGGAAACAGGGCACCAACATGCAACAAAACCGCTGCTTTGTCCAAACTGCTTTCTGTGGGAAAAAGAAACTGGCTACCAGAGCTACTTCTAAGCAACCAGAATGTCACGAGATTCAGAAATGCTTGTCTGGGGAAAATATGCATCCCAAGCACAGCTGAATAGGACATGTCCAGATGTCATCCTTTTTCCATTCCGGGGAAGGGGGAAAGGTTTCCTACAACAACATATTTTCCCTCTGCCTCAGGAAAAGCTGGATTAACAAATAAGCATCACAATATGAATCTCTGCCCTGCCTCCATCTGTTAAGCCACTCCAAGACTCCAGGGAGAGTCTTCACACAAATAACACTACATATAAATTTTAGGCTGATCTTCATTTCTTCCTCAGAACCATGAAATAAAGAACAGATAAGTCCATCCTCCCAGGGTGAAAGACACCCTGAACTGTTACATTTGCCTAAGTTCCTGCGCTGGAAGCTGCTAGTATACAAATGGACCTTATTGAGCACCGGTCAGATTTTTTATTGATCAGCTCATCCTTTCTCATTAGCGGATGAAGGAAATGCCAGTCAGTTCCTTCTCGTACCAGAGGAGCAAAGAGGTTATCCAGAAGCATGGTCTCCGCTGCAACATGGTTAACAGCATGCAAGACAGACAGCATGAATGAGACCCAAGGCTGAGTCATAAAGCTTCCCTAAGGAAACTTCTCTCCAACCTCACCTGAGAAAGGGTTCCTTTTAATCTCCATTCTCCTAGCTATGTTTTCTGTAGAACTTCCATAATGGACTAAGATTTTGGATAGTTAGGAGTAGACATTACAGACAAAGGACAGGAGGGTGATGAGTGATAATAAGCAGATACCAGCCCACTGGTCTTTGGAAATGAAACAGCCAACTGCAACTGGAGGAAAAGCTAGGAGGAAATTGTCCTTAGAAAGTAAACTATGCCTTGGCAAGGCTGTAGGTTGCTATTTCAAGAGCAGGAAAGGACAGTTTTTGGAATAAAGTTATCCACGTAAATGAGTTATGGGTAACATTTCAGCAGATTATGTAAAATAACCTACAAGTCTGAGCCGACAGCAGCAGTACAATACCTTTCTCTTCCCTCTGAGATCAATACCTCTTGGACTCCCCAGCCATTTCTTGTATTAGCAATATTTACTTTCTTTAAATCTGTGTGCTAATCTTTAATTTCCCTATTAGCACTCTGTTGTTGTTGTTGCTACTAAAATTGTTTGCTAGTTCACATCAGTTTCAGCTGACTTTCGAAGTGTCCCTTTCCATCCTGCATTTTCTACCTTTTCTGCGACCTCACCTCTATAGTCCACTGTATATCCATCAGTCTTTTGAAACTTGCCTACTGTTCATTTATGAATATACTTCATATACTTCATATACTTCATATGAATCTACTTCATATACTACCCAACAAGCTCTCATAACAATTTTCAGTATTTTGGAACTTATAAAATCCTTTCCAGTGACTTGAGATCTGTGCTTTCTATACATTTCTTCAGGTGTCTTTCCAAGTCTTTAGCTTTGCACACAAAAATGATCAGCACTATTATAAATTAATTGTATTAGAGAAAGCTCACTAAATTCCTATGCACCGTGGGTACTCTGATCGTGCATGGGGTAACTCCAACCAAGCAGAACTTCCTAGCAAATCTGTCTGCTTTGGACACGTGGACTCCTTAGGCTATCGGCTCCTTTAGCTATCTGCACATTAACTCATTACGCCTTATTGGAGAGGAAGTAGGACTCAGTTCTGCTGACCTGCAGCTTCCAGAGTAGCAATAGCAAAAGATCAACAGCTGAGTGTTTGGGACTTGTGACCAAGCGTCTCCTACTTGTGCTACTTATTTGATTGCTAAATAAAACACTCACCAGTCATGTCAGTGGGCTTGTGCCACACACTGGATGCTGTCTACCCCGGAGGTAGCCAGTACTTGCTTTTTTCAACCTTTGCAGACCAGGATTCATCCTGACCCCACCAGCCACTTTAGCACTGGAAACACCCCCGATGGTTTCTGCAAACACGCAGACAATCCGTCACTGCCACAGTCATGGTGAGGAGTCCTGTTGGCTTGAGTCCACTCTCCTCCCAAGCAGAGTGGACCCCTGAGGACTCCTTTTCCTCTCCATCACTTCACGTTTATTATTTACCCTTGTTCCCTCATCTTGTGTTTTATGAACCCAAGTACTTTCCCCCTCCCCATCTGCACCCTGGGTTTCTCTACATCCTGCTTGTAACCTCAGTACCAAGTAGGATGCTGTGTAACACGCAGGAACTTGTTTGTCATGTATTGGCTTGGCACACAATGCTCCACCTGCTATTTTTATACTTCTTAACTGCATGTCTTGCCACTGGCATTCTGAACAGCTTTTAAGTCTTTTTCTGTGTCCTGCTGAGAACTATTACTGTCCATCAATAACCTCTGCTACTGGGTCCTCACTCTCTGCTTCTCCTCCCATCAGTCCCTCTTACCCGCAGGGGACCCAGGCCAACATCCCTAAGTTCACATTTCTCCCCAGCATCCCAAATCTCTCTTTCCATCCATTTGGTAACATTTTCCCTTCTGGGATGCCAAAGTCCCTCCCTGCCCCCAACACCATCTCACCTACCGATTACTTAAAAATCATGCGTTACTTCTGTCACCATTTCCATATAAAAGTATACACAGTTTTTGTGACAAAGCTGTCATGGCAACTTGAAGTTTGTCAGGTCTTCACATTATACATAATCTGCAAAACTGCACATTATTAGACATGTTCTGATGCTCCCAATTACTTACAAATTATTCCATTGCCAGACCCCACTGCTATATTCAGTCAACATTTGTCATCCTGAAGAAGACTTCCAGATTAAGTTACTATTGCTTCAGGGTATTGAGGAGGGAGGGTGCTGTTCTGTCATGCCTGGAGCAGAATTAGAGGAGATCAAAGTCTAATACTTCTCTGGCTCAGCTGGTGGATGGACTTAAGAGCTGCAGTAGGATGGGCTGCTAGGGAATGTGATTACTTCTGCATGCATCTACTGCGCCTTAAAAACACGATACAACAGCTGTTGTCATCTGTTTCCGAGCACGTTCTGCATTAATACTCACACTTTGGTCAACTAGCATCAAGTGAACGTATGCTGATAGACCTAGACACAAACTGCGTAATCCATCACATTATGCTGAAACTCCAGGAGGTACTTAACGGCCCTAACTCTCCTGCCTGAATCCCACAGAACTGCTGTGTCTGGCTGGCAGAGCCAGACATTTCATACACATCTGTGCCGCTGCAATGACATTTCATTCACTAATTTCATTTCCTATTTCTTTTGACTTGCGAACACCTATTCTGAGTCTGGCTCAGCCTGCAGTTTGTGGCAGATGGATTCTCCTTATTTTTTATTAGGCAATGAGGGCTAGGTGTGGGGAGGCCATTTTATTTCCTTTCTGATCTTAACTTTAAATGTAGTTGCATGCAAGTATTTTTCCATCTGTTACCTGATCTTCTTCCTCAGAGGATCCAGAAATTACTGGAACTATTTCACCTTGCAAAAAAACCCTCTTGCTTTAAGAAAGAGTACGGAGACTGCTAAGGTTTTTTCCCTGTGGAAATTGAAAAGATTTAATCAGGTAAAATACATTGACTGGTTTCTAATTTTTAAAATCCCATTTTTAGACTCCCAAGAAACTTTTTTGTACTTTCCAAAACTGTCTTAATAAATCAATAAATAATTACTGATCCAGTTACCAAGAATTAAAGTAATAAATTGCTTAATAAATAATAAAGTATTACACGAACTTGCTTTTTCTTTTCTCCCTCTATATGCAGAGTGACTTCTGGGGTATTTATTTCTTCAATGACAAGTTACATTTCCTTTGCATTCTCTGAACAGCTTTAAACATTTTATTTTATATTTGATCCCACTAGGGCATCCTGAGACAAAAACCTGAGACCAAGGTTTAAAAAGTGTGTGTTTCTCACCGTGTCTGGAGAGAGATCAGGCAGAATTGCATACATTGCCTCCCCTCTGACAATCATTCTCCACATCGCTCAGCAGCATTCCAAGGTCCTTTTCTGGCATTGCTGAGGAGAACATATTACAGTTTTCTCCATCATTTATCAGGAGCTGGTACTATTTCAGGGTATCTAAAGGATGTCCATTCTGATGTGCTTCAAATTGATTCTTACGTTAGTGGATGCAAGAGAGGCTATCGATAGATTATTTTAAAATTGGAATTATCTGTAATCCACTGCTCTAACCAAGTTAGAAATTCTGCTTTTCTCTGCACTTTGTGAAACAGACAAGGACACGCTCTGTGGCTTTGTGCCAGTGACAGTACTGTTCCTCCTCTAAATAAAACCTTTTTTCCCTCTCTGATTTTACCGGAGTAAGCAAGAGAATAACGACAGGAGCTCTGGCTCACTACCTAAGGAGATATCTCTTGACAAACATCCATTTCCCAGGTGAATGACTTTATATTCTACCACTTCTATCTTGCAGTAGCCTCTATGAACTTTCCATCTTCCACATGCTCTCCAGTAGCTACCAAATTACCCACCTGCTTCTTTGATGTGTCACAGTATTTCTCAGCTTTTTTCAGCCAGGGCATCAGATGCTGCAGTGTGCATCAGCTTTCAATTCTGTGATCTTCTGCTCAAGTTTTTGATTTTCACCTTCATCTGTTTCTTAATCTGTATGTTGAATTTTTCACATCCTCTTTCAAGGCCTCATTTTGCTCTGCTATAGCAGTAGTTAGTATATGTCAAACCCTGAGCAACTGCAGCTGTGCTCTATTCTTGTCAATATTCTGTTAAAAACAAACAAAAAAAAAGATTTAGAAATTTCCAGCACCTGCTTCAAACACATTCTGATCCATTTGTATACCACTCCTTTTGAGGGATTCAAAGCCAGGTGCCGCTAAATAATTACCTGTGCATCTTCCCTGAATACCTGGTGTCCCATATCTCTTACCTACTGCTCCCAGTAATTCTAATCCATGTTTTCAAGATTGGTAACAGCCTAATCTGCAAACTGGCTGCAAATAACTTTGTGCTTATCCCTCTGGGATCATCAGCTTCTTGACCTCCTTGAATCTTCATATGCTAACTTTATAAACTCTCAAAATCCCTTCCTATTTCTGGAATACTAACTTCTAACTTTAACTCATTTTATGTCACTGTAGTTCCCTTTAGTTTTGGTCGATTGTGATACCTTGAACCGCACAAGCTTTTCTACCAAAATATATTAGTAGTATTTTCCATTGTAAGTAGTTCTCACTCAGTGGCCAAAGTTAGCCTCTGTACTTTCACTGTACACCATTTCCTCTCACTTGTTACAGTTGTGTTCAGATTTATTGATTTTTGTACTTAAATGGTCTCTCTATTGCATTGCCCAGTGGCCTGTGAAGTCTCCCCCAGCAAAGAAGGATTTCCAGCTGTTTGCAACTGTTGTAAAGAGCCACTAACAAAAAGATTCCAAGAGTCCAGCACTGTCTGGAAAAGAAACACTTGTCTCAAGTAAAGAGACTTCTCCCAGGAAGTAAACCACAGGCAATACACTATGGTCAATGGAAAAGCAGAGTGCTTCATCTATAGTTTAGCAGAAGTTGACTAACCCTCTAAGGATCTGCTAAATTCAGCCTGAGGTCATCATGACACTGGGAAGGTACCTTCTGAACTTGTTCCTGATGAGTGAGAATGGATGGATGGATGGATGGATGGATGGATGGATGCTACTTGATGGGGAAGGTCTCCTCACAGACAATGACATAGGCAAAGCAGAGACGTTTAATGCCTTCTTCACCTCTGTCTTCAACACTGATGATGGGCACCCAGGGTGCCCTGAGCTGGAGGACCATGACGGCGGGAATGACAAACTCCCAACCGCCCCTGAACATGTGCAGGATTTGCTGCTCCACCCGGATCCATACAAGTCCATGGGTCCGGATGGGATTCATCCTAGGGTGCTTAAAGAGCTGGCTGACGTCATCGCGGGACCTCTCTCAATTATTTTTCAACAATCTTGGGAATCTGGAGAGGTCCCAGTGGACTGGAAGCTGGCAAATGTTGTGCCAATTTTCAAGAAGGGTAAGAAAGAAGACCCTAGCAATTACAGGCCTGTCAGTCTCACATCAGTGCCTGGTAAAATTATGGAGAGGATGATCCTTGAGGTTATTGAAGCGCACCTGGGGGACAATTCAGTCATTGGTCCCAGCCAACATGGGTTCATGAGGGGTAGGTCCTGCCTAACAAATTTGATTTCCTCTTATGATAAGATCACCCATCTAGTCGATCAAGGGAAATGTGATCTTTTTGGACTTCAGCAAAGCTTTTGACACTGTTTCCCATAGGATCCTACTGGACAAGATGTCCAGCATACAACTTAACAAAAACATCATACGATGGGTGAGCAATTGGCTGACGGGCAGGGCTCAAAAGGTTGTGGTAAATGGGGCCACATCTGGCTGGCGGATGGTCACTAGTGGGGTCCCTCAAGGCTCCATTTTAGGGTCAGTCCTCTTCAATGTTTTTATAAATGATTTGGATGTAGGACTAGAAGGTGTTTTGAGCAAATTTGCCAACGACACCAAACTTGAAGGAGTTGTGGACTCAGATGAGGGTGGAAAGGCCTTGCAGAGAGATCTGGACAGATTGGAGAGCTGGGCGAACACCAACCACATGAAGTTTAACAAAAGCAAGTGCCGGGTCCTGCACCTGGGATGGGGCAACCCTGGCTATACATACAGACTGGGTGATGAGATGCTGGAGAGCAGCCCCGCAGAGAGGGATCTGGGGGTTGTGGTTGACAGCAAGTTGCATATGAGCCAGCAGCGTGCCCTGGCAGCCAGGAGGGCCAACCGTAACCTGGGATGCATCAAGCACAGCATCGCTAGTCTGTTGAGGGAAGCGACTGTTCCACTCTACTCTGCGCTGGTGAGGCCTCACATCGAGTACTGTGTGCACTTCTGGGCACCACATTACAAAAAGGACATTAAACTGTTGGAGAGTGTCCAGAGAAGGGCGACGAAGATGGTGAAGGGCCTAGAGGGCCCTTGAGGAGCGGCTGAGGTCACTTGGCCTGTTCAGCCTGGAGAAGAGGAGGCAGAGGGGGGACCTCATCGCAGTCTACAACTTCCTCGTGAGGGGGAGTGGAGGGGCAGGTGACCTATTCTCCTGGTTATCACCAGTGATAGGACCCGCGGGAACGGTGTTAAGCTGAGGCAGGGGAAGTTTAGGCTGGACATCAGGAAGAGGTTCTTCACCGAGAGGGTGGTTGCACACTGGAACAGGCTCCCCAGTGAAGTAGTCACTGCACCAACCCTGTCTGAATTTAAGAAGAGATTGGACAGTGCACTTAGTCACATGATCTAAACTTTTGGGTAGACCTGTGTGGTGCTAGGAGTTGGACTTGATGATCCTTATGGGTCCCTTCCAACTCGGGATATTCTATGGTTCTATGATTCTATGAAATGGCACGTAGGAATAAGCATGGAAGATAATAGGAAAAGCAAGTATCAAGAAGGCGGTGGAAAAGAATAGCGTGCTACTGAGAGGGAGCGTATCCTGTTGTGTCCCCTGAAAACTCCTTTTCCTCTGAACTCTATTTCTTTCCTCTCCCTCAGTTTATTATCCCTTCCGGCACTGGTGCTCCAGTTCTGCTCCCTGACTGATCCTGTCTCTGTTGTGACACTAACATTCTGCCTGCTGCTCTAAGCCCATCTTCTCTCTGAGATGTAAGGCCCTTTTCTCCTTTCCCTATATTACCTTAATTGCCTAAAAGACACTCTATCTCTCATCAGCACTTCCAAGCCCATTACATTTCTCATTCTTTCTTCAGGTCTTTCTCCTAAATAAAGGTCTTCCTTTGATAAACACAAATATGCCTCTTTCCAACCCAGACCAAGACATATACTCTTTCTCATTGTTGCCTGACCACTACTTTTATGCAAGCCACTCCAGTTTCAGTTTTTATGCCTTAAAATGACTTCGCCTTCTTCCATTTCTTGAGTACTTCATTTTCTTACCCAATCATCCCACTCATACTTCCCCTCCCACACACTTCCTCTCCTCTTCCAAACCCAGCCCATGATTCTCCTTCCTACGGGTCCCTTTCTCCCCTCTTCTCTGAGATCTGCCAGCTCTCAACAGTTTTTCTGCCAAATGTTTTTCTCTC
Source organism: Anser cygnoides (assembly GCF_040182565.1). Taxonomy (NCBI): domain Eukaryota; kingdom Metazoa; phylum Chordata; class Aves; order Anseriformes; family Anatidae; genus Anser; species Anser cygnoides. Next base: position 59,533,170 of record NC_089874.1, read on the forward strand.
TTCACCAAAACCCTAATTCTACCTGCAAATCTCATCTTGCTAGAGCTCACTGGGCCCTTGCTCAGTCACACTTAGCTTTCTTCAAGGTTTTTTGCTGGTATGAGGCCAGCCAGGACATTTATAGTAGCTCATATAAAGAAGCTTCCACTTCATAAATCTCAAAATGATGTTGACAAAGGCTTTTCAAAGGATAAGTGAGTCACTGTTTCTCTGGCACTATTTTATCCCTACCTGCTCTAGGACAGCTGGATCAGCTCATTTGACAAACATAAGAAACCACAGAGAGGATTTGCCTCAGTGGCACCAACAGCAAGCAGTAACGTACAACCAACAGATAAAGAAGATACTACAATAGTAATATCAGTTCAATATGGCATTTTGCAGCCCTTTTTCGTTTGTTCTAGAAACCCCATACATTCTAATAGCATTGAATGTTTCATGTGTTTTCATTTTCTCGATTTGTCTCTAAGCCCCTCCTGCCAAACTGTAAACTTTGCACTCCAACAAACCACATTAAATTGATTAATAAAAGATTATTCTGCTTAAATTTATATATTGCCACAACATTTTAAAAGGATCCTGCACAAATTTAGTCAACATACTCTGAATTTTATGGTAGGACAAAGATAACAAGCAAATAGACACCAGCAACTGGAGGCAGTAAGCCAGTATAAACTATAAAGGATGTTTGGAGGACTCTGTGTCTGTATTCAAAAGAAAAGGGATTCACAACTCAAAGAAAAGAAAAATCTGACTAAAATAATCCTAGTCCAGTGAATTAAAACACATTACTTCTTTATACTGACCTAATAGTATTCACTTATTTTTTCCATTCAACCTAGAGGTTAAATGCAGTTGTGCTGTGTGTGTGTACAAATACATGTATTACCTGTCTGAAGTGACAGAGCAGAATCTGGTGCCCACAGCACTTAACACTAGCAATTACTAGTCAGAAACAGGATGATTACTGAATTTGCATCCAAGCTGAAATAGGATCAATAATTTCAGACTTGCATACCGCAGGGGAAGCTTGCTAGACTGCAAGAAAAATGTCTTATGTGACTAGTGCAGAAAATTGAATTTGCCAATCCAGAGGTAAACTCAAGTAAACTCAAATCAAGGTAACAGGCCAGGAACAGGGCTACCAGACCTCTATTCTGACATTTCCTAGGGCCAAAATAGCACAATTCAGGAGGCAAGGGATATTTAGTAACCCTGGACACATCTCCTTTCCCAAGAAAAGTAACTTAGCACCATCTTGGGTTTACCTAGTTTTGGACAGTGCTCTTGCTGTTAACGATTTCTGGTCACACAGCGGTAATACCAGTGACAAGGATTGTTTCAAGGGGAAATTCATTCTCTTCCAATGTCTGCCACTGGAGGGTGCCTCTTCCCTGAGTCCCCGTCGTGTTTTTCTTTGACTCCTCTAATCTCTCCCCAGCCAGGAGCTCTTCCAGTTTCTCTGAAGCTCTGCTGATTCAGAGTAGCAATGCAGATGGAGGAACGTCTCCCTAGGGAGAAGAGCCAGCTCCCAGTTTGGAAACAGGGGTAATTTTCAGATGTCCTTCTTTTTCCCCCAGGACGAATGGGCATCCATTCTGACCCTTCCTCCTCCCTCTGAGAATATTGTGGCTTTTTTTTTTTTTTTTCTGTGTCAGAAAATAAACTTTAGTAAATAAATACAATCAATTTAATCCTTGTCTTGGATGAGTCTTCTTGCAAAACACAGCAAACTGCTGCCTCTCCAGGAGTGAAATCTATCATAAACTTGTATTTCGAGTAATACTCTAAATATTAATTCTACTATGGTTTGTTTTGTGTGTGTGTGTTGAAGCTTTTGTTATTGTTGTTGTTTATAAAAGGAGCAAAACACCCTTGAGATTTTGGAAGAAATATGACATCATTTTGTACATTTTTTTTTTCCCCAAACATCTTTTCCACAGACACCCACCCAAACATTAGACCTACCAATTAGAACAGTGTTAAAATTCAGCAATATCTGTTTGGAGAAAAATTATATTCAAAGTGCTGTTGCACATGAAGTTATAGCTGTCTTTCTTTCTTCTTCTTTTTTTTTCTTTTCTTTTTCTTTTTCCCCCATTTAGGTGATTCTCCAGCTTTCCTTCTTTCTTTCCCCCCCCACTGCCAAGGCAAGTTGTGCTCATAAATGAACATCCCAAAGATCCTAATGTGGGTCTCTGTGCTGAGTCTTGCTTCAAAACTAGGGACTCCTCCCATAAAAGATAATTACAGCTGAGGCTTCTTTTTTTACCCAACTCAAAACCACAAGTATGAGGAAATACAGGTATGCCAGCACCACTCCTCCATCTCATACATCTCCATGTAACACATCTGGAAGGTATTGAACAGATCCAGCCAAACCAAATCTACAAAGGCAATTTTTTTGTCACAGGTCCCAGAGGATTTGCTTTCTGCATAGTCTGAGCTTTGCATCAGTTACAGGCCTTGCCGGAGAGGAGAGGAGAGGAGAGGAGAGGAGAGGAGAGGAGAGGAGAGGAGAGGAGAGGAGAGGAGAGGAGAGGAGAGGAGAGGAGAGGAGAGGAGAGGAGAGGAGAGGAGAGGAGAGGAGAGGAGAGGAGAGGAGAGGGAAAAACGGAAGGGAAAGGGGAAAGGTGGAAGGGAGAAGGGAAAGGGAAAAGGAAAAAAAATCCCCTACAGCTACTTATGTTATCAACTCAGTCAAATGGCTTTGGGTTTCTAAGGGCTTGGAGAAAAGGGTCTTGGCATTGTATTAGTCAACGAGGAGTCAGAGGTGGCTCAGTGACTTGCCACCTCTCCCTTCAGCACTGAGCTGGACCCGGCTGAGGAAGAGGTGACGGACCTTTCCTTCAGCGCCTGAGCCCTCTGGTGGCTGCTGGACCTTTGCAGGAAAAAGGGTCTGGGGCACATCTTGCCCATGTCAGCCACAGAAGAAGAGCACAGCTGGACACAAAACCCTGGATGATATATATCTGCAGTGATGGGCCAGGAGGAAAGCACCTGGCAGATTGCAAGCTCTGCGAGCATTTTGAATGGAGGTAGAAGTCTGCAGGAGAGGAGTATACTTGATCTGGGAGCTGCAGGAGGGCAAGAAACTTAGAAATCCTTGATGCTACGGTCACTTTACAGAGTACAATGTATGGTTAAGAGGAAATATATCTTTAGTGACTTATAAATACATATGTCACCTATTTAAAATAATGCAAATTGCTAGGACTGAGCCAAATAGTTGCCCTGCTTTTTGATTTTGCTTGGTCTGGGTGACACAAGCAGGAACCATTTTTATGTCTCTTCCCTCTATCAAAATCTAGCTTCCTTTTCTCCTGATTTACCATTTTTTCCAGTCACTGGTGAACAGCAGGCTTGCATTTACAGAGGGGACAAAGGAGGTTTTAGGCACCTCCTCATTGCAGTCCCATTGCCTGGCCCCACACAACAGTGCTGGGAGTCCAGGCCCTCCAGAATATTTTGGTGACAACCAAATGGTGGTGAGTGATAGGCACAAGGAGTCAGAAAGAGGCTGTGATACCTCCTAAGAGCCAGGAAGCCTGAGTCCTCGTCAGCAGCCCTCCCACACCCTGCCCAGGCTCACTGCTGACTCCTGCTCTCCTCCCTCAGGTGGAGTATATCAGTGGTATACGAACAGTATATGAACAGTGGAGCTGCTGTTATACTTCAGGAATGGCAGCAACAGCAGGTGAACCGTTTCCCCTGGTCTAAACTCTTCAAAACCAAACTCCTCACTTACTCTGTAAGGTTTCCAGTTGCATAAACCTGGAGCACAATTGAAGTCAAAGCTGTGTAAAAATCCCACTGCCCAGCTCCATACTCAGCTCCTCACCAGGACCAAATGAAGGGGCATGTCTTAAAGCATCAGGAAAAGCCCATTACAGTGCTGAAGGGATCTTTGAATGAGTATCAGTGGTGATTAAGAGGGGACAAAACAAAGTTATGCCTTACCTGTGACAGTGCCTTTCATATCTGCCAGGCTGCAAGGAAGCATCCAGTTTTTCCAAATATTCCCATGCATTGGTTGCGGGCACATCTGGATGTCTCACACAGAACCTCCCAACCTCTACAAGCTTTTCGTCTGCAGGCAGTGGAAATATCCCAAACACACCAAGCCCCCATACCACACTGTGGGCCTAAGGGACAGACAGAATAATAGCACAATGGGGTCAAAATTCAGACTGCAGGCTAGCCCTCCCCCTGTTTTCCTGACAAAGGTGGTTGATGTATCTCAGGAAGTCCAGCTTTTGGTTCAGCTTTATTTTGGTCTCTCCTCTGTGACTTACATGAGGGTAAGACTTGCCTGTCTTTCTGTAGAGATCCCAATATTTTGGGGAAACTGTTGCTGATGGTTCAGATAGGTTCCTTGTCATGCACTACAGGGCGGACTGCACTTCCATTCAGGCTTGCAGGAAGTCAAGTACCAGTATTGTCTAAAACAGCCATCGTCTTTCCACTAACCAGTGAAATATACCTTCTTGACAGCACTTCCTCTGCAAGTCTTTCCATCTCTTGCCCACAAATCCTGCTAGAAAGAAGATAACATCCATACACTTCATTTTTTAAGTACTGGTAGTCTTCTCGTTACATTTACGAATGCATACCCCACCCCAGATCAAATGTCACAAGATGTAATTCTCTACCTGAACTATACGTACGGCTGAGCCTGGTTTCTGTAAGGGGCTTACCCAAGCCCAGTTCTTCTTCTGAGGTGGCACCACAACCTTGTCCAGTTGCACACCCAACTCTCTCAGCAATTTTATTCATTGACAGGACTTCAGTGCAGGTGCTTACAAATTGCTTCTTCAAGACCTGAGGACTGTCACTGGGGCTGGCAAAGGCAGGTAAGCACATTGCTGTGGTGGGTGAAAAAACACCAAGGAACTCTTTCCCTAACCCTCAGGAGCCCAACTCTCATCTTAGAGATAGCAACCACAGCTAAGCCTTGTGTAGTATTGACAGTGCAATAAATTGCTGCTACTGCACTACTCTCCTTTAAAATTTATCCACAGGTGTTCCATTAAAGTGCACTGGAGAGAAAGACTTGACAGCTGATGGAGTGGGAGTCTGAGGCAGCACAAACAGACTACCAAATGTTTTATCTTCAGCTCGTGGCTCGTAATTCAACTGAACTCTGACATGATAAAAAATAATTGCTGTCCGATGCTTGCTATGAACAGGTGTGGAAGGAGGTGGTGGTCCCCACACCGCCGTCCGAGCTATGAAATCCAGCACCAATTGTTATAAATTACCCTTTTAGCCAGAAAGAATTAGTTTATTGAGTAAGCGATCAGCAAGCAAAACAGCGCTGGGCGGCCTGGGAAGGCGTACCCTCATAAACCTTTTAGTTGGAGCCTAATCAGATGGGGAGATCACTGTCTGGTACAGCAAATAATCACCGCCGGAGGCCCTAGTTTTAAAGTTGCTCTGTGTGACCTTGTGACATGGGGCAAAAATGCAAACATATGCTCTGGTCAACTGAGCTTCTATATGTGCCCAAGCTTTAACCCAGGAAGACCGCATTGTAACGATCCACATGAATACTTTTGTGCCTATTGGGGTTGTGAAACTATTGCTACAGACTGGACTCCTGGAGCTGGAGCAGACAAGTATGTGAAGGTGGGGTACGGGCCACCAGGATGTAACCGTAATTGCAGGTTCATATACATCAATGTAACCCACCCGGAAGACCAAAGGTGGACCCTAGGACTACATTGGGGAATTAGGTTGCATGAATCCGGAGCGGATAGAGGGGGGATACTACATATAAGGAGAGAAGAAATTAAGACCCCCAACAGGTGGGGCCAAACCAAGAACTATCAGGAAGTGTTTTGACAAAAGCCTCTGAAATGCAAACTACAAATAGCCCTAAGCTACTAGAGGCCATTAACAAATCAGTGGACCGAAAATATGACCATAATGAAGGGATGACTGAGAATAGCATGTGGAAAATCATGGATGCTAGTTATTTCTTACTAAATCAAACAAATCCCAACATCCCTAAACCTCGTTGGTTATGCTTTGATATAAGGCCTCCATATTATGACGCTATTGGGGATCTGGGAGAAGCCACCCATTCACATCACCCCAACCCTCCACAATGCAATTGGGGAAAAGATGTAGGAATAACATTGACGGAAGTAACTGGGAATGGAAGATGTGTAGGTACAATCCCTAGGGAGAAGCTCCATCTATGCAGCAGTATAGAGAAGGTTACACCAGGAAGTAGAGAAAGGTGGTTAATACCTGCAAACAATGCTAGATGGGTATGCTCATCGATAGGTGTTACTCCTTGTTTATCACTTGAACTCTTTAATGTATCCCAAGATTTCTGTATACAAGTGATAATTGTACCAAGAATTCTATACCATTCTGAAGACTATGTATATACACAGCACACAGTAACAGAAAACCACTTAACAAAAAGAGAACCAATCACGGCTATAACATTGGCAACGTTAATAATTTTGGGAGGTACCGGGGTGGGCACTGGAGTTGCCTCTCTGGTCAGACAGAGTCAGGAGTTCACCTCCCTACGTGTGGCCGTAGATGAGGACTTAACTCGAATTGAACAGTCAATCACTTCCCTAGAAAAATCGGTACGATCACTATCAGAGGTTGTTTTACAAAATCGTAGAGGATTAGATCTGGTGTATTTACAACATGGTGGATTATGTGCCGCCTTGAAAGAAGAATGCTGTGTATATGCAGACCATACTGGAGTAGTGAGGGATACAATGATGAAGCTTAGAGAAGGATTAGAGAAAAGAAAATGAGAATATGAGGCTAAACAGAATTGGTACGAATCTTGGTTTAATCATTCACCCTGGCTTACAACGTTACTGTCGACAATAGCGGGACCCTTGTTGTTACTAATATTGAGCCTAACTTTTGGACCATGTATTCTTAATCGTGTAATTGCGATTGTAAAAAACCGTTTAGAGGCAGCACATTTGATGCATATTAGTGCCAAATGCGAATCCATGACCACGAATGAAGATGCTGAATCTCTAACACTCAGCAGACTGGCATACCAGGAATTAATGAACAAAATAACTAACTAGAAGAAAAAGGAGGGATTGTGGTGTATGAGGCATGTTTGTTCATTATTTCCCATGGGTATTGTGGAGTATGAGGCATGTTTGTTCATTATTTCCCATAGCTATATTAAGAAGGAACAAAGGGAGTCGCCAGGTGGCTGTAAGGACCTTGAGGCTCCCTGCCTGTTGCTGTCTGGGGCGGGTAGTTGAGAGAACTTTGTGTAAATACTATAACTGCAAAATTTGATAACCCACCTGTCCTATCTGAAGACAAAACAGCATGACCGGCTACAGAGGGAAAACATCACGTACCACGCGGAGGAAGACTACGGCCTTCATCCGTGCGACCACCAGAGGGACCAGAGACGACCCCCTAGCAACAGTCGACGCAGCCGCAGTAGCAGGAAGGGGGGCTACGTAACCCCAGAAGAACTGGGTGATATAAGGACTGTGAAAACGGGGGGGGGGTGTGGGCCGTTTGGAGGAGCATGGACTCCCAGGCCGCCCAGCACTGTTTTGCTTGTTGATCGCTTACTCAATAAACTAATTCTTTCTGGCTAAAAGAGTAATTTATAACACCGATGACGGCTAGCGGTCTCAATGGAGAACACTGCAGAAAAATGTAAATCAAAGAGATTTAGAACTCTGATTCTAATTGGGAATTAAGGCAGGAAGGCAAAGCAGCTCAATTTAAATAGCAGGCTTTAATCCTGCATTGAATATGCACTCTGTACTTACTCCATAAACCAAAATTGAACTGCATCAGTGAATAACCACTGAAGACAGCCCAGGTAACTTCTGTGTAAAATTTACTTTTCACTTATCTTTCAATATGCAGAAAGATATAATACAAGGATGCAAATGCTCACGTAACCTAAAATGTATGCATTCAGATTTTTACTGATAAAACTTTATAATCTTATAAAAATGACATTTCTTACTTACCGAGCTATTAAATACTTTGCTCCTGATTTGCTTTGGATGGCAGGTGGACTTTTCTATTTCATAAAGGTAGTAATGCAAAACTATGTTGAATATACTGAAAAAAGAAGAAAAATGGTAAATTTATCCTTAAAATGTACTGTATTTAGAATTGTTTTATTACTAAGAAATCTGGGGTAGGTGAACAGGAGTCTAAAGATTTTCAAACTGTTTGATAACACCTCATACCTAGTTTGTAAGCACAGGGTCAAAGAATCAAACAGGTATTCCTGCTTTTTAAACTTCCAGGCATTTTGTTTATTATTATTTAATTATACTTTGGAGCAAACTACCTTGAAATAAACACAGTAACATGAACAAACCAGTCTTTGAGAAGTTAGGGCTATAAAAAGCTATTTTATCAGCAAACTATTTTATCAGCTGTTTGTTCAGCAAACTCTGGCCCCAGTCATTCTGTGAAGAGATTCCCACAGTTTCAGCAATTTCATCTTACACTTATGTAGCAAAAATGCGTTGCTTTATTGATTGTTTTCAGCACATTACTTTAATATAGTAGCTATAGGCATTGAATTTGTATTTGAAATGCAATTTTGACTAGATTCGGTTTTTAATTTTTTTTGGTTTTAATAAAATCTGATTTAACTTGTGACTATTTTTGTCTACAATCCCTGAAGTACAAACATTGAGATGCCTTGGAAAAAGAAATCTCACGTGGTGGGGCTCAATCCTGGGAAAGCATCTATCAATCTTCCAAATGGATCTGTTTCTTACTTGCTGCTTCATTAAAGCAGAATATTTTCTTACAAAGAAATAGAGTCTGCACTGAATGACAAAAACACTGGTCTGTGAAATTTGTGCTATACTTGACTTGGAATGATCTGAGAAAAAGAAATAAAACAAGCTGTTATGAATGAGGTAAAGCACAGATGTTACTTTGCATTTTACAGATCTCAATACTATTCAAACTCACTGTTTGCATCCACAAAACGTTGTCCAGAAATTCTGCTTTCTCCCAGTCTGGATAGAAGTAAATTCAGGTGCTACAAAATGGAATTATTCTTCTGCCAGCTCTGCTCCAGGCTCCCATTTGGTTGGCATTTATTTGCTGGGCTCTCTACAACAGCAAGATGAACAACTTGGTTCTATTTCTGCATCTGCACAAGTCCACTGAACACCTTCCTCCAATAACTCCCCTCCTCTGTGCTGATGGGAGCAATTTTATCGCATCTTCAGTCAACAGGTGTCCCTCCAGCTTCTCTTTTCCCTCTGGCTTTGATGGGTTAGTGGTGCAGTTTCTCCAAGAGGGTCAGTCCTACGTGGAATTCAGGTGGACAAGTACCAATTGCCAAACAGTTCAACAGACTCACCGTTGCTTTGTGCTTCATTCAAAGATGTGGCACACTTCAATGTGGTTGCCCTCTGTACTCTTTTGCACAAATAGCAATCTACACGAGACTTAAGTTATGAAGACTGTTTGCTTCAGTCTGAATGAAATGATCAGTCAAAAAGAAAATAGCTGCAAGACATCGCTTAAAACAATCTTGTTCCCTGACATGAATGGCTAAAAGCAGACAGGCAGATGAAATCGTGATTATTTAATGTGGTAAGAATCAGCAGGATATGTTCCCAGGATAGTCTGAGATGTTGGCATATCTTAGTTTATGTCCTGAATTTCCAAAAGATCAGAGCTGCATTGATAACGAGACATTACACTGCCAGTAATAACTACCTGACTATGATTTACTGCGGTTTTCTGCCTAATAAACAATCTTTAATGTATTCAGTGACCACAGCATTGTGAGTGACATCTTATTATAAGCTGTTGCAAAATGAATATCAATGCACAAGAAATCTTTTCAGCTACATATGCAGAGGTTACATCAACCTTGCGGTGTATTTTACTGATGTTACTAAGCGTAAAGCTAAAATATTCATTATACATTATTATAATGATTTAGCTTTCCCTGTTTTATCTTTTCCCCATATGCCTCTGCTATAACAACTCCTCACACTCCATACCAACTGTTCACTGCTTTGTACCAGGGCTGGCAACTTAAATCTGTATAAAATGCACTTGAAGAGAATAAATAGGTCTACACATGATGGAGTAAGAAAATAGTCAGGCTTGTACTCAGTACTCTGTAGTATTCATGATGCTAGAGATCAAGCTCTAGTTTAAATTTTAATTGCAAAACTCAGATGCTTACACAATGTCATAGTTAGAGTGTAAGGCTTGCCTCTGATAGAGCAGCATGGCCATCAAAATTCATGTAGTCACGAAAGGCACTGCTTCTTCCCTCAGAAGATGACTTTAGTAAAACAGTTAAAAAGAGAAGGTACAAACCCTGCTGTGTAAATGGTGATAAGCAGAAGTCAAAGTGACAGTGATCAGCCCAATCCCATGCTGAGTCCAGAGCAAACCACATGGAAATATCCAAATTCTCCACTTCAGGCTTTCCAAACCCAGAAGACAAGCCATTACGACTTGAAACTTTCTGGTAGGAACTTAGCATGCACAAAAAGAGGACATGATGTCCTGGTGAAACTCTGCTCGCTGCTCCTGGCTGGGTTTCCACCATTCCCCGTTTTCACGGTGAGGTGTAGCTCCTGCCCACAGCCCCAGAAAGTGGAGGTGGTGCTTTGCCTTCGCCTTCATCTCGCCTCCTTTCCCAGAGCTGAGTCGTGCCATGGGCTGGCAAGGAGGAGCACCTTCAGATGGCTGCTAAAAGGGACGTGGCTCTGCTAAAATGCAAGAGAAAGCAAGGTACATGTGAGGAAGGTCTGTATGAAGAACGGACAAAGGGCTGGGAGCCTTTCTGTATGAGGCTGTATGCCTTTCTCTGTGACTGATGTCAACCATCTACGTGGACACTTACACTCATTCAAAGCACCTCTGGTAGGACATCAAGGAGGAGATCAAGAGCTTGGGATATGGAACTGAGTCCCTGAGGCCAGTCCTCTGTGACAGCTCACCAGGTATGGAATAATTGCTGAAGGTGACTTATTGAGAGTAAAGGTATGTCCAGATCTTAAAAGAAGGTACAGCATTGAAGAGAATTCCAGGGTGAGATGCAGCAGATATGCAAGGAATCTGTTCCATGATAGTCCCCTCGGCAACATAGCCTGCAACCTTAGGTATTGGTGACACCAGGGAGCTTGGTGTGCTGACTCCAAGAGAAATAGCACGGAGGGTGGGAAAGAGTGAAGACACCACAGCCAGGCTCTGCTATCACCACAGGGATGGGGAACTTGATGGTATCATGGGACTGATAAACTGCACAGCCAGCCCTGAGGTGGCAGTTTTCTCATTTTTGTCAAAATCATGTCCTCTGGGTGAACTTTGCTCGTTATAATCTCATTATAATGCCAAAACACACCTCCAGCCAAAAGGCTACCTGCCTCCAAGGTGTGACCACCCCTCACTGAGTGAGCATGTGCTCTGAATTTCTCTGATCAAAAACAAAAACATGAAAACAAAACTTTAAACAAAAGCATGAAAATTTTATACCAATCATAACAAAGACAGGTGTGACTAGAGTCGCTCAAGCTCCACCTAAAAGTAAGAAAATAGTATAAAAATGGCTCAAGAGAAGACAAATGGCACATTAGGGAAGATACTATTGCAGACAAGTCGGGAGGACATTGCTGGCTTCTGGGATTTGTCAATGGGCTGAACCTCTCTTCACCCCTGTAGGGATGCCTATCAATTGAGATTGGTTATGCTGAGTGCTTCCCTGGGAAACCTAATGTTTTCTATAGAGTTGTTTCATAAGTTAACTCATTTGCAGATGGCTGTATTAGTTACATTCTTGGTATTTGCACGTGCTTTGCAGACAGTGTATTTTTCACCGGCAATCCAAAAGAAGCTGTACTCCTGTTGCTTCAACAAACTGCACCAGCCATTAATCTAGTAGTCTGAAGGTGTATTGTGCTATTTGTGCATCTGTGATTGTGGTAATTCAACATATTGAATATGACTGGACTTGTAGTGCCGAACTGGACATCACTCAGAACCTAAGCCCAGCTGCCCCAGCCCCTCTGATATCTGAGGACAAGCTGGAATGCAAGGGGGGTTTAGTTCTTGCCAGACTTCTTTACCCTTTAATGCAACACGATGTAGTAGGTAGATGCCCAGTACAGAAGGATCCACGACACACCCCCTGTGCAAGCCCTTACTCACTTCAAAATGCAACAAGAACCTCCCAATACGTGACAACAAACATCGCACCAGACACGACAGCAACTCCCAAGAGATGATGACCTACCAGCCAAGGAAAGCAGGCTTGCCTGCAAGAGAAATTTGAGCTCATGAGTCTTGTCTGTCCTCCTTTCTCTTATTTTATTTCAAAAACCCTCCTGCTCCTCCTCAGTACAGGAAAAGGTGCCTCCACAAGAAGAAAACATTAGCGCAGAGCAGGCAAATTACAGTGGGGCTTTTTACCCATCAGAAATCAATGGATCACCTACAGAGAGGTGCACTTAGTGGGGTTTAGGTCCTTGAAATTATTTTCATCAGAAAATTACAGTTTTAATTGCACTTAAGACATTTCATCCATAAGCACCAGAAAAAAAAAGGTTATTTATGTTGTCAGAGTTACTGTCCATCAAGAAATGTAATGCCCCCTACTCTATTTTTTCCTTTTTGCTCTTTCTTTCTTCCTTGATGTGGGAGTGCTGGTGAAGTGTCAACCAAGAGTCACAACTTGGTCTCTTGGCTCCTCTCTCTACACTAGAATCCATCCCTCTAGCTGCTGGCCAGATTTTTGAATACAAAAGCCATGATGTCAGAAGATAATAAGAAAAGGCTTTCCATGTGAAGCATTGGAAGAAACGTACTGCCTTCGATGGTTTCTCACACTGGAAGGACTGCAGAGCACATACTGCACAGAAGAACTCAACAGACTTGACCATCTCAGGGCTGTCTGCAGCTGTAGCCCTGTAGCCCATAATGCTATGCACCAGAGAAAAAAAGTAGGGATATTTGCAGAGCACATGCCTCTTGTGGCAAGTTCACTGGTACAGAATAGAAAAAAAAAAAAAAAACAAAAAAAACATCTAAGCATACTGCTTGAGCTACACAAAAATTCATTATTTTCCTGCGAAAAACACTTTTGCATCAGAGAAGCTCTTTGGAGCTCTTCACTTCTCTGATAAGTGAAATCAAGGACATTCCAAAATGATTCATGAGTGTGTAGCCTGGCTACAGCTGACAATAGGGTGACTGTGCCTTGACAGGCTAGGAAGACAGGCTGAAAGATGAGCTCCTAATGAAATCAAGCTCAAAAGCAAAAGTAGAGAAAGCTCTAACACCTGATAATTTAATATAGAAAAACTTACACTGTAACTCCATATGGAAGTGCTCTGGTGCACAATGATGTAATAAAATGGGTATCTGTAGCAAAACATATATGAGCAATGGTCTCATGAGCACACAGAGGTGAGGGTACAACAGCAGGACATGGCATTACAAGGGAAGCAAATGTATTTACACAGCAGGTTTGCAGCAGAGGGGGATTGCACTATGCAAAGCAAAAAAGCATGCCCAGCAAGAGGGAAGATACACATGAAAAACTACATATAAATGAATCCTGCCCAAATGCCCTGCATCTAGACTAACAGAGAAGCTCAGCGCGTAGAGCACAGAAACAGTGACACAGATGGCTTGGGTCTGTTGGGTTTCTACCATAGGACAAAATAAGGTAAAGTCAGTGATAAGGCATTTGTAACTCAAATCTTAACAGGTCCTGAAGAAATTGCCTTAACATTCAAAATCTGGATGCAAACAGACTTCATCAGAGTGAAAGGAAAAGTCTAAACATTCACACTATGTGAACAAGACTTAGGTATTTATACATTCCTCATAAGCAAAAATGCTATGTTGAAATGCAGGTACAGTCAAAGACAGGAAAATGTCAGAATCTAGACCTTTTTTATAATAAATGTGTATTTTGCACCAGTACTATAAAGAAAAGTCTTTTTAAATTAAAAAAAAAAAAAAAAGGAAGAAGAAAATGTGTCCTCATTCATGTAAAATGTTACTGAATCTTTGCATAAAGGAGACATTTCAACTTACAGCACAATGGTATATTTTTGAAAGGGCAAAGGAGTCATTGGTGTTAGATCAAAAAGAATAATACAGGTGCAATTTGGTCAGGGGGACAGAGGAGGAGAGAGAGAGAGATGCAAGCATCTCCTTAGGAACTACGCAAAAGCATACTGCTGCCTACCCAGCCTAGGCCATCAGCGTTAAATCCTTACACCAAACACATTCCTCGAGCAAACAGACAGACACTGCCACATCACAAAAGACAAACAGTTTAGCTGCTTTCACAGTCACAGGCTTTCTCTCAGGGAACTCATCAAGGTGACATGCAAAGCGAAATGTAAAACCAAACTCTGTTGGTGTGCCGCTTCCTAAATTTCGGGCAGAGACTCTCTGAATTAGAGAAAAAAAATAATAGTTCACCCACTGCTTCTCACTAATACAGAACTATCCCTGGTATATTTATTTGCTTCTGGACTTTTAGAAGTCCCAAGTGATAGATTACTCACAAAGCAACATTATTCCTGACAATGAGATCTGCTGTGCTTTTCTCAACTTCCTGCTAATGTTTAACCTAACATTTTAGAATTAATTTTACTTATCTGTTGCTTGAGTAACACCTACGCACTAAGCACCAGAAAGCCCTAATTCAGTGAATTATTTGTTCATTACATTCAGGCAATCTGGCTGTTTTAGAGACAAGTTACTGTGTTCTTTGTAAGGTAACCTTTATTAGGGAAAGCAGTGACTCACTGGACAGCAGGCAGGATGGCATGACACACTACGTATGGCAGACAGTAATGTCAGTAGGCAGACTGTGACATTGGCAGCAGTGACAAAACCAAAGTCAGCTCACACTAAATGTGATCTAGGATGCCTTGAGTATGAAGTTTTAGATAAGTTTTTTGAAGTAGTAACGAATACTAAATAAATTATTTTCATTAGACCAAGACACATTTAATTGAAAGACCTAGAAGGTGTATCTGTAAGCTATTATTTTAAGCTCTTGATTACGGCACTTTGGACTTTAATTATTGTTTTGAAGTTTCCCTCCTCATTTATCTGCACATGGCTGGACCCCAGTAAGGTGTGCTTCTTGTCCAAACGTGGAAGACAAGCACTAGGCACTGAGCTCTGCTAGCTGTAACACAGGCAGAGTTCCCACAGCTTCACAAGCATCGCTACACGACAGCCCCATGACTCCTGAGCCTTATGTTGAAGGGTGGTCAAGGTGAGAAAAAAGCTATTGATTTTAACCAGCTTGGGCCAGCAGGAAAGCAAAAGCCACTATTTGGAAGCTGTGTTTTGGCTCCCTTTGCTGCCCAACTGGTAAATGTAAATAGGGGAAAGCTACTATTGATACTGGCAGGTTGAGGTGGCGGGCTAGGAGCCAACCAGGCACTTTGGGCTGACCCGTGGGTACGTCTGCCTGGCCTCACATCACTGAGAAGCAGCACACATCTGTTCAGATGAAATTACACCACAGGCCAGCCCTTTGTAGTACGCGAGGTAGCTCACCCAGAGTTGGCTCAGGGATTTTGTGCAGTATCACGCTGCACTGCATGGACACCTCCTGTCTTCCCACTGCAAGAGTTGGTTCTTCTGAGTTACAGCTCACCTTTGCACTGATTATAATACCTGTGCCGCATCCCTTCTGTGAACAAACATACAAATGGGTCTGTCAACAGAGTCGTGTAACATCATTTAATCAAGCTTCTACAGATATGTTTACAGCCCTTAAAGCTAACCAAGTATCTCACTTTCTTTGTCAAAAGTCTGGAGTTATTTTGCTGGAGATGCTTAGCTTCCTGGTGTTACACGCTACTCCTATTGCACAGAACATACCAAGTACTCTGAGGAGCAGTGAATATACTGCATGAAGCACATTAGCACACAGTTCTGAGAGTCCTACTGCAGACACCGTGACGGAGTCAGGCTCCCAGCCTGGACTGCCTTTGGTGGGTCACTCACCAGCAAATTGTGAGGGGGCCCAGGGCCCCAGACCATGCTGCCAACCTGAAGGGATCAAACATCTTGAGTGAGAGCTGAAAGTATCTGTACAGTTCAGTCTCTGCAACCCTGGCCCTTATGCAGACTGCTGAAGGGCCTGCAACCCCCAACATGCTTTCTGTAACAGCATTGCAGTTTTACGCAGACGCCATACATACTATCCGCCTTAAAACAGCCAGTTTTGACATACTAGGACAATTTTAAATGTAGCTCTGTTCTGCACAGAGCTACATTGCCTTCCCCCTTGCCTTCCCTCTTCCTTGTCTGCTGATCTGCTCTGGGGCTCCTGCCAACAACCTCCTCGTAAATAATGCCATCTCAAGCAGCCCCTGCAGTGTCCCCCAACCCTCTTCGCCTCCCCCCATCCCACCTCCCATGCAGCTATACTGCTGCTGATAGACCTCAGCAATCACAGGCATGCCGGACCCTGCCCCCAGTCCACGTGCTCTCATAAACACTTGATCTAAAAATCACACCTTTCTTTCTCTCTTGACCAGACTTTCCTGTGCTGCTTAGTGAGACCTCATATTATAGCTTATTTGCTCTTTGGAAATTTTCCATTTGCCTTAACTGTCTGAAAACCCATTTGGATCAAACCATCTCTTCTGCGTTTCAGCTAACGTGTTGTTCAGGTCACAGGTGTTGACGTTAGTGACTCCACGTCTCTCATCTGCCAGTGGCAAGCTCTGGCCCTAACGCAGGCTTCCTCCTTCACATAGGAAGCATCTTTCAACAGAGCACTTTCTGTAACAACTCCGTAACATCAAGTAGAGTTAACAAAGCGTACCTGAACAGACTTCCTAGAGCGTGCTGCAGGATCAGAGACATTTCCAACAGAAACAGCAGAAAGCCAGATACAAAGAATGTGATACATGAACCTTCCCATCGCATACCTCATACTTACCTTTTCATACTCCTATAAGCTGGCTGACTTCAGATTGTGCCACATACTATCTGAGAAACTCTTCTGATAGTGTTTCTACTACTATCAAGCTATTTATTGAACCGCAAGGAAACCCCTTTCAAAACCCATTTCAGATTATACTTATGAAACTCCAAAAGGTCACTCAAATGCACCAGTTTTTGAATAGGAAACTGCAAGTGTCCACCTGGGATTTAAATTTTCCTGCCCTTATGGGCAGGAGTCAGACCGGGACTGGACAGGCAGGAATTTTGTGGGAGGGATCACAAGTTGAGCTAAGGTCACCAACCCCAGGATGCTTGTATTCAAAACTTTGAAACAGGAGAGGGAGACAGCTGGGGGTTTTAGAAGAGGATCACAGCGTGGTAAGTCGCTGGCAGGACTTCACAGGGCTTGAGGAGTGAAAGGAAGGAAAAGAACCGGTTCAGGCAGAGACATTTTCAGCAGTGGGACAATGGGAAATGCTAATGAAGGACAACGGGAACTAAAAGGAACGATTAAGAGCTCCAATCCTTTTATTGGTGCATTTGACATCTGCTTAAACACTATATACGTTTGAAGCTTGACATCCAGTAGCTCTTGTATACAAACCATGGCGGTACATTAGCAAATTCACAGTGCCGAAGAAAAAGCAATTTAACACTCCAGGGTCCCAAGTGCAGAGCAGACAGCAAGGCAAGCCGGATCACTGGGAGGAACGGTGGGGATGGAGGAGAGCACAGATACCCAGAACCTGCCTCCACTAGCTCAAATTAAACAGCTAATTTCCCCAGGCACTCGCTACTGAAACAGGCATCTTCCGGAGGATGATTCACTGCATGGTTATGCTGCTGCTCTACAGAACTCCCATGAATTTATTCTTTATTCCTTGGAGGAATACAGTGCTCTACAGCCCTCGCCAGTAACTGCAGAGTGGGCCCAGGGAGCCTTGGGGGCCAGTTTTTGTGCTTACAGATGGGGAGCACGACGTCTCCCTTCCCTTTGCCATCCCTCCCTGACTACCCGTTGTGAATTGGCAAGTGGTATTCACCCCACATTCACAGCCAAGGAGTCTGTCAAGAAACAGGAAATCTTGTGTGCTGCCACACACAGCAGATACACATACACAGCAGATTTTAATTTCACTTTGATCCAATATGGACTTTTTGTATTTTGCCATGAATGCCATCGGAATAAAATCCTTCCCACTCGTACAGCATCAGGTCTGCCCAGACAATGTCCATTACACTGGTAAAGAAGTCGCTGTGAATGCTCAGGAAGGTGTGTCCCTTTGGGTGAACAAGCACACGGTCTGCCTGCACAGATCTGCTGGCGACCCACAGGGATTTCAAATCCACTGGAGTCAGTAAGAGGCTTTTCACTGATTTTAACAGATAGAAAAGATTTAAACAAATCTCGTATGCATCTCGTATGCATTCCCATATCAAGCTCTAACTGCTCCTAAAATCTGATTTGGAAAAAAATTGCAGTCTTTCCTTCCCCATATCAAACTCTAACTGAACTATAACCAACTTCTGAATGAACATGATTGAAATAAAGGAAGACCTTTTTCCATCAGTATTGAGTGGTTCTAATTATGTATACATTCATAACACATACGCTCCCTCATTAAAAATTGCTGAAGTGATAATGTAGAAAAGACGTGATGATTGTGTGTTTGAAAGAACAACTGTGCAGACCAAAGTTTGCTGCTATATTAATAGAGCATAGGCAGATGCTGTAATTAGAAAGTAAAAGGCAAACAGAAATCGTTAATAGCTTTGTGCACTGCTTAGACTCCTCCTTAAAGTTTTTCATTAGGAAAATGACAGAGTCTTCATATGTGACACTGGGACTACTGTAAAATGCTAAACACCCATCCTCACAGGTGTGATACTCCATAATTGCATGGCTATATTTGCAAATTGCTCCATTTTTTACAGTTCTACTATAATTTTATCACTATTTTTAATGAATTTTACTATTTCCAGGAGCACATTAGTTATTTTTTCTTAATACCAGGATGCGTATTATTTTTAGGTGAGATTCATTCATATGCTGAATTAGACACACACAAATGAAGGACAATGACATGCTCTCTCCAGTACCAAAAAAAAAAAATCCACTGTGACTTGTGACAAAATACAGGAGAAAGTAGGCAGGTGATGCATTTTTTAGTGTACTGTTCCAATCTCTGCTGGAAAAAGACTTCTGTGTTGGCACAGGGCACCAGAGAAATTGAGTGAGTGAACTCAATATGGCATCTGTTAAGAGACTTACTTACTCTATGCTGGTTTGATACCAGCGTAGATTCTATTTGAAGGCAGATGATTCCCAATGTGGAAACAAACAAACAGGTACAACTACTAACTAGGGCAAAACCACAAAACATTTCAGGGCATCTGGAAGAAAAGGTCAGGACTGTGGTGGCACAAGTTCAAGAGGTGGAAAACTCATCTAAAACTTCATTCTAGGTAATGTTATATGTCTCTCATTTTCAGACATACCTAAATAGAGGAGAAAAAATCCACAGGAAGGAAAATCATGTCAAGTATTTGCAGTCCTCCAAGATCTGCTCTCAGGGACATTTCCAACTGAATTGATTGGGAGCAACCACAAGAAAGCTTGCTGCTGCTAGGTTCCTACCTGCCTGTAAGGACAGCAATGCATTGGAGCAGGGTAACATGTTGTTTTGTTCCAGTAAACAGCAGAAGGCACAGGGTATGGCCCAGGCTCTCCAGCCCACACAGAGAGCCTAGGTATCACATCTAGTCAAAGAGAATGTAATGAAACAGAAACAGCAACTGCTTGATGGCAACACTGAGCTCTAGACCTAAAGCTTTCCCGTCTGCCCCATTCCTCCTTCTGTAAGAGTGGCCTTAGGAACAGATTTTCTCTGGCTGTTCACAGTGCTGCTGGATTGTCTCAGCAAGGTCAAGACACCGCAAAATTCGCCATTTCTCGGCAGCCAGCTCCTCCTTGGATACCTGGCCCAGCAGTTTTTTGGCAAAGAGGTTCTGATCCTGCATGAAAAGACCCACAGCAGACCTTGGGGCTTGAGGGAAGTTCTCCAGACAACCACTGGTGAAACAGAAGTTGATTTTCTTTTCACGTCTCATCCCTGGTCCTCTTTCTTCAATCCAAGTCAGAGGTCTAGCGTGGAGAATCAGAGAAAGAAAAGAGTACTTATGAAAAAAATGAATCAACAGTTCTACTCTAAGCCTGTTTCTCAGTATTTACAAAAAATGCCCTAATAAATTTTTAAATTTCTGTCATTTTATGTTCAAATTAACATGTTCTTACCAACATTTCTTGTGATTATGGAGCTGAACTCCAGGTAACAGTCTTAACTCTGCCACTGCTTAATGCCATGGCTTTCAGCACACCACTTAAGCTCTCTCCATCTCTGTTTTCCCTATGCACAAGGTGTAGACAGCAGTCTCTAGCCATCTCATGGGGAACCAGGGATTTTAATTCATTCATTCATTTGTAGACTTGGCTGAAAAGTGCAGTTAAACACCCAAATATTTTGTGCATGACTTAACCACAGCTAAACTTACAAGGCCCTCAATGTCCAGTAATTCCTATAGCAAGAACACATTTTCATCACTCACACACATAATGATGATCCAGGTGCTACTGTGCAAGCACCTTAAGGGAAGTTCTCCTTAAGGGAAGTTGCCCGGGACAACTGTTTGCCTGGAGAACTCCACTCCTTTAGGATGAGCTGGGCAGTCAGCAAGTTCACTCCTGGAGACACTAGCATCTGTAATCTCTTTGAACTTTTCAACCAGTAAGCACTGAGTCAATCCTGAAGATTAAGCCAAATGATGTCAATTTTGCCTGTTTCAGCTACATAGACTCTCAGACAAATCTTTCTTAACCAAAGCACCATCCTGTCTTATGCCACGTGACAGCCATGGTCACCCAGCCAAGCAGTGGTGCTGCTGGCTACTGACTGGCACAGCTTACAGATCCCCACATGTTCCTCCCCAATTTCCCAGGCTGGCTGAGGAAAGAGAAGCCATGGAAAATGTTGTGTTGCTGCAGGGGTCTTATCAGATTCCCTGGCCCCACACCGTAAATGCTTGCAGGAGGTTTGAGGAACGGTCCTCAGCAAAAGCCACAGATAATCCCCCTTCCTGCTCTTTTCTCAACTGCCCATGCCATGCCATTACCTTTCTGCAGCTAATTCATCAGCACCCACTACTGCCTGTGTTTAGAAGATGCACACTATTTTTCTTACTCGGTTATTGATGGCCTTTCCACAATCCTTTATGGCCCACTTTAGTCTGCCATTCACAAATTATGAGGGCATCAATAGCGTGGAAGAATAAATTCTGTCTCCAAGCAATGCCCATTAAATCTTCAATATCATTAGATCAAGAAAGAAGGTCCTTGTCAGTCTACCCTGAATGCATTCCTCAGAGCACTCAGCTTAATAATTCTGTACCTCTCATCTTTTATGCTTTAGGAGCCATTTTCTATATTCATATCATTGTATCAATTATTCTTTGCTCAGCCTTAGTGCCACACACACCCCGTACAAATTAAACCTGGCCAGAAGAACCTGACTGAACAGAACTAAACTACTGTAGAGAAGGGAAAAAAAAGGACCCAAATCACAGCCTGCAAAAAATAAAAAAAAACACACAGAAGAAAATCCCCACTGGCACCTTGTGTTTCAGGAAGTCCTAAGGCTACTTGTCACTGCAGGCCATAAGAGTGCTTGAGGGCTGTGCCACTTGGTGCTTTCTGTGTTCTCATTCTCCTTCCCTGAGGTGTCTGCTGTTGATCATGGCCAGAGGAAGGCCACCGAGCCAGCTGGTTTTGCTCTGATGCAACGCGGCCACTTTTATGTCCTTATGCTACCAAACAGCCACGGAGGGTTCAGGCCACTGTTGTTTGAATCCGCTTTGTCTCAGGTAGGCTGGTGTGTAGAAACCCTTGGGCAGATACAGACAAAGACCTCCACCGTGTAGTAGTGGGGAGCCCATGATATGACCCAAAACAGGCAATGTTAAGATGGGGTCACCTCCCTGGGGTGATCTAGAGCAGATGCATATCAATGACCAGGGAGCCAGTGAACCAGAAGCATGATCACACAGACCAGACAGAATTTAATGAAAGTGACCGGAATGACAGCTTTAGATTTGTGAGCAGGAAATGCTGATTTTACTAACAGTTTTATCTTCTTCTGTGATTGGGCTTTTAGTTATTTTCCCAAAGAGAAGTTGATTCTACTTGATTGGTAACCAAAACATGTTAATTCTGAGCTACAAACTTCTACACTAAAATTAGTCTGCCCCCTCCTTTTCTTTTTTTCTTTTTTTTTTTTTTTTACTGTGAAGATACATATGCTGCGAGACTACATATTATTTAAGCAATTACGTTGCTTAAGAAACAGGTTTGCATTTCATATCAGAAAATCATTTTTTTAATAGGGTTGCTGTTTTTTAATAGGTAATATATCCATTTTCATTACAGATTTGTATCAAAGTGCTATCTGGTCATGGATGTAATTAGTTACCTAGAAGCTTTATTTGGAAATGACAAACCCAGCATTTTTGGTAGCTAAATAAAGCCACAACTGAATTTGTTGGGCAGTTAAGAAATAAAAAGAAATTTTAACCAAACACTAACAAACCACTTTTTATGCTGACTTCACAAAGCAAGCACTATCTGCGGTGAAGAAACCACACTGGCATTTCACAGTTATTTTGTCTTACCAGATTTTAGACCAGTAGAGCTTTCACAGCTACATTTTATTCACAGATTGAAATAGGTGAATTTATGCTTCTCTGACTCCCCGTTTCCTCAAATGTCGATTAGCCTCACTGGTTGGACTGTACTAACTGAATAAACTAAAATGAAGAAAACGCTCTTTATACCTGCAGAAGAATTAAACTGGTTTCATGCTTGAAAGCATTCTAGGTCCACTCAGCTTAATATTTCATGCAGCAATTGCTGCAGAAAGCATGTTTTACATGGTGTTTTTTTCTGGGATGTTTAGCTGGAAATTATTTTATTAGACTTTATACGCTTTAATCTCAGTACAAACAAAATTTCAAATGGTTACTGTCAAAATAGGTATTCAGAAAATGTCTTCCATTTCTTTTAAACATCTTTGGAAATACCAGTAATTTTTCTTTACCAAGCAATCAAAAAGGGCTGCTTTATCTCGGATGAGAACTAGACCCTAGTCCTAGCTAACATCGGAACAGACGTTGCCAAGATCATTATCTCTCCAGCTTGCACTAAAAAATCCATTTTTGACATTTACTGAATCCAGGCTCTGTAATACCAGGACAAGAACTGCAGCCGTGCTGTCAGCAGAGGTTTGTCTTTTCCTGGATTGCTCAACATTTTATCACTGTCTGCTCAACTGCCTTGGAAACACAACAGAGGCAGAGGTCATCTCTCAGATAGCTGGGCATTGAGGCATTGATGAAACTAACACACACCTCCAAAATCCACCCTGAGACAGATCAGCAGCCAGTGCAGGCTCTGCAGCGGGGTCAGACCATAGCCTTTGCACAAATCCCTGCTTAACAAGCAGAATGCAGGCTGCCACGCTCTGCACCTGCTGTATTTTCCAAGGCAGAAAGTAGGCTGAATTAACCTGATTTCTCAAGGTTGGTGCATTTACATCTATCAAAAAAAGGGTGGGCTAGCACTCAGGAAAGGTGCAGACCATTCCCATCCCTTAGCAAAATACAATCTGAGCACACGAAAGCTCTGACAATGCCATCATTACTGCCGGGCTATGACTTCACTTGATGGAGAGTGGGCCAAATTCCCTACTGCTCTAACTCCACTGACGTCAATGGGGGAAGGTCAGCAGGAAATACGGCCTAGCGGCCGAACAGCACACGAGAATGCTATGTAACTTTCCATCCGGCGTAAATTATCCCAGAGGCATAAAACTGACTGTCCCAGAGGTCATTAAAACACTAATGGTGGCAAAACACTTACTGACCCACATGCATAGGTGGCAGTGGGCTAAGAAAAGCAGGTAGCTGTCAGCTGTGTAAACCAGGAAAAATCCAAAAACGGTTCTGCACCCAGCAAATATCGACATGGCAGCTGAGGACTACCTAGGAGCCAGGCCGGCCAGGGAAATGTTTAAGCCACACACTAGTTCCACCTGCTGGAATTAGTTCAAAATCTCACTCTATACAGAGCTTTACAGCTACTCCTGTTACTGGCAAATTGCTAAGCGGGTAAACAGGGCTGGTATATGGAGCTCTGTCCTCTCATAACTACATTTAGGAGGAACTGAAAATGATTTTTTATTTAAGAGAAAGAAAGATCACTAAGACAAGATGCTAATCCCAAAATAAACTGAAAAAGGCTTTGCAGGAGCTCAGACCTGCAGTGAGACAAACAGTCCAAATAAGCCCTGATTTTTCCCTCCCCAAATATCTAGTTCTTCAGGTCATTATTTTTTCTTAACCAAAAACTTACCTAAAATTCTTGTAGAAGTCAGCATTCATCTTGGTTAGTATTTGTTGGATTTTTAAGTGTTTGATTCTACGTATGTGCAACCAAAAAGGAGTAATTTATTATGAACAGAGACAGGCCAGAATATTTTTCCGTGGGGTCATCCCTGCTCTCCCTAGTCTTCTCATATGTCTATAAGGACAGAGCACACTGTATGGAAAAGCTTCGCTATACCTTTTAATGTCAGACAATTCTCACGCTGCAGCTCTATCACGCTTCAAACTACTTCAACTTCAGCTTACCTGAGAGGAGATGACCTCCATGAGGATAGCTCACAATTACCAAAATGGAGAGTTTCCATCAAAATACAACACCATACTGTGGACCGGGTTGAGTACTCAAAACACAGAATGGAACACTGATGACTTACTTCATGCTCATAAAATATTTAAAAGTATATTTTATAGCAAGGCTATTAAAATGTACTAGTTTATAGCAAGGTTATTGTTACCATATAATAAAGAGGAGATCTAACTCGTTAAAAAATGTATAATCAAAAGAGTTTTCTGTAAGAAAGTCATATTGCAACGGCTAGACAAAATTACAAGTAATTCTAGCTGCTGGATTCATGTACTCACAGTCTGACAGACTAGTGCAACAAAAGCAAAAGGACATGATATGGGAAACAGACTGATGCCCTGCTCAGGAAAAATCAAGGAATCTTCAGGACTACAGATTAGACATTAGTCAAGAGGAAACATATTCTGGCCTTTCTGTAGTTCATTATAGTTTTGCCCCAAATGTGTCATTTTCTCTTAATCTTCAGCTAGTACAACATAACAGTGTAAGCATTATAGTGCTATAAGCTAAGTATTACGACTAGTGCATTTTATGTTCAAACAGTCATATGCTTTCAACCTTTCAAGAAGGGTTAGCTTTCAACATACAACAAGAATGTCTGATGCAAAACAAAAGACATCCTACCTCTGAATACCTTTTCTGGTGAAATATATTATGGGCCCATTCCTACATTCAGGCATCAGGAAAGAACTTTTAAAACCTTCTTGTGCTCTTCCACAGACATTGTTTGGTGGTGGCTCTTTTTTACCATGATTACTAGAGGAAACACTTTCATGTCTTATGTATACCTTCATGCTAGTATTAACCTACTTTACTTCTACAAGAGGAAAAAATGATGCCGAACTCCTGCAGATGATACCTGAACAGGCTGGCTCACCTGCTGCCATGGTCATTACTCACTTCTTGTTTGCTGTCTGAAAATGAACAGTCATTCGGGAATAATTCGTATCCTTCTGCTCTTCCCTGGTGGCAGAAGTAACAGTGAGGTCTCCAAAGAGGTCAATCAGCCAAGTCAATCGGGCAATTCCACTGAAAGCTGGGAATCCTGCTTTCTTTTCATCAAGGACACTACCTGTTACAACAGCAATAGAAAGGCTTAAGAAATGGAAAAGAATAATGCACTCTGCATAGGAAAGGCTGAAGAACCTACTGTGTTGCAGGTTTAGAGACCAGGGTGTAGGAAGGCCATCAGTGGATGGACTGAGCAGGCAATCAACAAACATGGTCAGCCTTGAAATGGATCAAGTTGGCAAGCTATGACAGAGACGGCTGCACAAAGAACATACACAACAAGCCCCTCAGGACATACTGAGGGCAGGAGGGTGTCTGTGGATTCACAAGGCAACATAGTAGGGAGAAAAAAAATGCTCAAAAACCTCTCCCATTTCTTCTGCAGCGAAACATGATTGTGAAAGACTAAATGTCCCCATTGGAAATTGGGACACTTCCTCAGAGCTCATATTGGTATTAAAATGAAGGAACTGGTCACCACCACCAAAGCACAGGAGAGATGTAGAAATACTACTCCCTCCACCATACCAAGTACAGGCGTGTTTTCTTCACCAGTCATAGCAGAAAGATTAGCATACAACTCATTGACGACACTTATTAAGGCAAAGGTGTTTTCTAGACAGTTCTGTAATTTCATGGAAACATACAGAACCGATACTTATGTGTCTAGTCAGTTTATAGATGGACTGTTATCTAAAAGGTCCGCAAAAAGCCTGGAAGGGCTGGTATCCCCATGGAGCAAGCAGACAAATGTGGTTGAACCTCAGTCTCCTCAGCTACTGACCTGTGAAATGCAATGTTCCTTTCACTAGGTCTTTCCCAGCCACTTCCTTTTTCAGCTTCTTGTACTCTTCAGTCAGAAGTTCAATGTGCTCCACATGAAGAACTTTATCTACCATTAAAAAAAGGAAAAAATCAGTCCAGATTAAATAAGAGCTTTCTGTGTGAATCAAAGGCACATCTAAGCAGTAAAGGCTTCACCATCCACCAGTGGGAGTTCACTTCAAAATGCTTACACATATGATTGGCAAAATGATGTTAGGAGGAAAAGCAAACACAGGCCCTGTGCTAAGGCATGAGTTCATGTTTTTCAGGAGATAATAAATGCAGTGACTACAGTAACAGTAATGACTATGTTTAATGGAAACAGTGCAATGAAACCAAATACGCAACTAAAGCTGAAACATTAGTATTCAAAGTAAAAGATGAATGAATTCTTGGCCTCTTTCCCCTCATACCTCCCTATTCTGCATTTTTCTTCCCAGAATAGTAGGAAAGAAGAAGAAAAAAAAAACCATAGCACAATACTTAGATCCAGATTGTAACAATATCTTAAGGAGTACCTCCTCCATTGCAATTAATTGGGCTACTCTGGAATAAAGGATATCCAATATGCATTGAATCTGGCCCTCATTCACCCTGTGTTTTTCTGGAAGGTTTCCAGAAGAGTCAATTTAGGTTGCTGACAGTTGCTGCTTCTGCTTCAAGAGAAGAGACATAAATTCTGCTCAATGGAAAGCCATTTGGCTGGCGACAAGGCAGTAAGTGGTGTTGGTGTAGGGAAAGAGCAAAGCAGAAATCCTATACCTCCGGTGTTTTAGGACAAAAGTCACAAAGGAAATTTTTAAGCAGCAGTGGTATAAATAGTGCAGCTTGTCCAAATGATTTGCACTCTGCTCCTGTCCAGCACTGTTCTTTTTCTTGCAGTCCCATACATCCCCACTTACTGGCCTCAGCCGAACTGCCAGCTTCTCACCCTTGGTACTGCAGAGATGGGACCATATGCTTTCCACAATTAAAAAGATCTTGCTTGGGGATAAGCTTTCTTTCAAACAGAGACGCCTTGCTGGGCCACAATAACATAAGCATCTGTGTGCAACCAGCACGTCACAAACACTGGAAGATAGGGGAGCTGTTTCCAGCTTTATTTACAGGGAGAGAAAGGACAGGGAGGTGTCGAGTTCAACGGCTACGTTCATTAAGTGCTTTACTATCACTGTGACATAACTTCTCTTTAACAACATTATTAGTGCCAGAAGCTGAGACCCTTAGTGAGGGTAGACATATTTTACTCTTCGCCTTGACATTTCTGTATTTATTTCCCCATTGGCACACGTCTTAAATCCTAGATTGACACATCTCTGAGATAGGCATACTCTCTTGCATATCATGACTAATAGTAGACTGGAAAGTCCTGCCTTTGCGATTGATGCCTTTGGTGCTACCCAACAGGTAATGCTCTTTACAGCCTTGAGATCAAATGCCGTTACCTTTCTGCTCAGCCATCTCCCAGAGTTCATGGGCCGCCTTTGCAGACAAAGCCATGGGGTACTCAACGAGGACATGTTTCCCAGCTTCTAAAAACATTCTGAAAGGGATACAAGATCAGTCTTTAAAAAGTATACTATCATAATCATTTCTCTCCACTGTGCTAGCTGCTTCTCATTCCCACAGTCAGCAAAACATGTAGTGACAGAAATAAATCTCAACTCTCCTGGCAAGGATGGTGTGGTGGCTTAAAAACCAGGAGAGTTGGAGTTCAATTCTGCTTCTTCCACAGAATTCCCTCACTCACCTACAGCAAATTGCTAAAATGCTGAAGCATTGAGCGCTGCAGTTTAAACTCCCAGACATTTGAGTGTCTGGAGGGGCTACTGGAGTGCCCTTCCGCTACATAATCTGTGAGGAAAGGCTTTGAATCTTGTTTTAAGATACCTATACATCAAACACAGACCCATAGGTATGTGGCTGGAATTACTAGGGAAACTAATGGATCTTAAATCTGACTCTATTCCAGGGCTTATGTGTTACTCTAGGGAAGTCACCATCATTTATTTCAGGCTTCTAGTCTGCCAGTCTCTCCTCAGGTATCCACACCCTTTCCTGCAACAGCATTACACAGCTCCTTTACACTTCTAAAATAATGTGGAAGGTGGGGACAAGGGAAAGCAGCAGGTTAAGCAACTCAAAATACCTGATGGTTTCTTCGTGGCTTCTGTTCTCTGTACTGATGAAGGCTGCATGGATCTCCCTGCTTCTCAGAGCATCTTCCAGGCTAATCTGCTTGGCTTCATTAATACTGCCAAAACTTCTCCTGTGTATTTAGCATAAATAAAACCAGAGCATAAGTATTTCAGTCCATTCTTCCCAACTGCATGTTGTGAAGCAGCACTTAGAAATTGTTGCCATGGACCTCTGTCCTACTGAGCTAAACCAAAGCAGAACAAAGGAAGCTTGTGATCCAGAAAGAGCAAAGCACTTACAGTCAGAAGTGGAGCACACAAAAGAACAAACAGATGGGTCAGGGTGTAGGTGGTAGCATCAGAACAGAAACCATCCAGCTGTTGAAGAGCAAAGTGGGTTTTTTTAGAAGCGTTGTAATAAAAGAGCAGTTTTTAAAACAGTAACTTGAAAGAGGACAGTGCACCTGTAGGAGAACTTCTCCCCAGCGAGTTGCACAACATGGACAAAAGCACCTGAGTTGGCAGTGCCACATGCAATGACAACCAGCACAGAGAAGCAGCAGAGTGACAAAGCAGATGCTTGGCTATGATGGCTCATGGTCTGCAACACACACATCGTGTCAGTGCTAAAGGGAAGGTTCTCTTGGCCAAAACCCTGGGCGCATCTCCACTTGAAAATGAAACACACACCTGCCCTTTTCATTAACAAAGACTGAAGCAGACAGAGCAGACAGCTTGATAGTGTTATGACAGAGGGGATGAGGGCATGCCACAAGCAGGACTTGAGAAGAAAGACAGGCAATGTCTGCATTTGATTGGAATGCAAAGAGCAAGGCAGTATATCCAAGCAAGCTGCCTGTGAACTGTGTATTTTGACAGCACTGTTTCTCAGCAGAAGTAGTGGAAACCCTATCTTTAATGTTATTCAATGCTGGCTGTAGCACTAGCAAAGGCATCAGGGAACCAAAAGAGTATCTGGCAGGGAGATAAATTGGATGACCTAACGGGTTCTTTCAGTCTCAAACAACTCTGACTGCATGACTTAAATATAGCTGGAAAAAATACATGCATGGTCTGAGATCTATACATGTACCACTTAACTATTTAAAACCTTTATGCTTTGGTGTTACGGGGCAGATGGTCTGGCAGAAATACCTCAGAGGGAGATATATGCATAACAGTCCCATTAAATTTCTATTGCTCCAAGCTATAAAGAAAAAAAAATAACATTGCTCTCTGACAAGCAACCTTACTGTAAATACTAAATTATAGTATTTAAAGATTTCTACAGTTTCAGTATCTGGTTTAAAAAAAAAAAAAAAAAAGAATTTTATGATGAAGTTGCAGTGTGAGGACCTTTGCAATAAATATTTTTATGAAACTTTTTATTTTTAAAACTTTGTAAATCTTATGTTTTTTAAACATTTTTATAGTTGTATACAGACATCAGCTCACCAGTTTGTATATTTTAAGTCTGTACATCCTGAACCTACAGAAAATTTCAGCCAGACAGAACTGCACTTCTTTTCATCACATAGATCCTGCAGCGAGAAGGTCTCAGTTTTTATTTTAGAGTCATTGCTGCAAGGTGTCTCTCTAAGGTAGCCTGTTTGTTCTCTCCTGCAAAGCCTTCTGTACTCATTTCCTCGCTGCCACTCAGAATGAGAGACACATTTGCATAAACTTTCCCTTTGCAGACAGCCCTCACCGTAAGAGAAATAGAAAACTTCCACTATTCATTCCCTGCCTCCATCACATTAGTCCTCCATATGGAACGGCACACGCACCAGAAGAAAGAAATATCACAATATACATATTACACATCCTAAGAGGAAATTTCTAACCTGGATACAAATCCAAGGAGTTTCAGATGCTCAGAAGGGCTGGAAGGCATCGGATTCATCAAGTCTCGGATCCGTGCTAAGCCAGCAATTCCAACTCCAACCACCACAGTCCCAAACATTTTGTTAATCTGACAAAAAAAAAAAAAAAAGAAAAGTATTTTACCAGGGAGAGGAACAGCTGGGAGGGGAGTTGGGAGGATGGATTATTCTTTAACCCCACTTTCATACAGCCAAATCTTATTCAGATGTCAGCAAGTAGCTAAAAGAGATGCGATGCTATAGGTTACTGAGCTCACTCAAATCCCATTGAAATGTGGTCAAGTGGTTCAGCATGTCGTAAGACCAGTCTTGAGACTTGTATTTAACAGCTAGTGTATCACAACCCTGGCACAAAGTCCTTCCTTTCCGTGGATGGAAGGCAGGCTTCAAAAGTGAGACATTTTTCTATTTATAACATAGCTTCCATGCTGGAAAGAAGCCAAAAGGTTCTGCAAACCCAGCAGAGTTTTATATAAAGCCTGATGACTTCCTGAGCATCTGCAACACAGCCTGCTCTGGGCTGCCATAGGGCCATTAACAGTGCACATCAGCGCAGCCAAAATACTTTAAGACAG
Organism: Anser cygnoides; assembly: GCF_040182565.1. Taxonomy (NCBI): domain Eukaryota; kingdom Metazoa; phylum Chordata; class Aves; order Anseriformes; family Anatidae; genus Anser; species Anser cygnoides. Next base: position 59,564,350 of record NC_089874.1, read on the forward strand.
GAAGCAAAGAACATCTTTCCCCCCGCAGTGTAACCGCTGGCATGTCATACAGTGTCAAGATGGAACCAACCATCTGATAATTTGGTCAAGATGCTTGCTTGACATTTCCATGCACAAAGAAAGCTCTATGATCTCCTTAATGACAAGCAGGCATGTCCTAAAGATTTACCTCTCCCAAATGCACAACCCTGCTGCAGTTGCATCATAGGTAGGATGAGCCAGCCAGCACACTCATGGACAGGCCACTGGTAATAAACTCTCCTGTTTTCTGATTTGCATTGATATGTTGAAGCACTAGGCAACTGGTGTAATCTTTCAAACCTCAAATAAAGCACTGTTCCACCACCCCAAGGACTAGCAATGCTTTGTAAAGTAACTTTAAGATTTACAGGAGAACAGCCTAAAACCAAGCCAAGTCAGCTTCTCTGCATTTTTGTTAGCTCCATCCTACCGCAGCTTCCTTTCATACTCTGTTTCTTCTCTTTCGGTGTTCTTCCTGCTGCTGCCAACCCCTTCACTTTCAATCACTTCCACTACCTGTGATGAATAGGCTACTGAGTTCACCCACATCCCATCGAAACGTGGTCTAATGGTTCAGCATGTCGTAAGGCTCGTCTTCAGACCTATATTTAACAGGTAGTATATCACAGCCCCAGCACAAAGTTCTTTCCCTCACAGCAAAAACTTCTTCCTAATATCTACTCATCAGTTTCCTGTGTTACCTTTTGCTGTTTCACCACTCAAACCCTTTTGAGACTTAAATGGACAGCTCCACTCCTCCCTGTGCCCCTTGTCTGATGGGTCACAGTGCAGCAGCGCAGCCCTGAATAACTGTTCTGCCAGTGCTACAAAGTTGACAGCTGCTAAGAAACTACATCAACTGGCACAAAGAAAATAAATAAATAAAAGAAAACCCCTATCCAATCACATGTCATATCTGGATTTTGGTTTTCTTTAAGCTTCTGCCTCCATATATATATATATTCCTGTCACTGCTGAACTCTCCTTTCTTCATACGTGCCGGGAGTGTACAAATGACATGTTTAATATAAAGAAGAGCTCTCCAGGAGGATTAGAGTGGCATGTTTTTACCAAATATATGACATATAAAATGACTGCATTTATAAAATGAAAGAGGAAAGAGAGATGTACAGGGTTCTGAGAGAGAGAAAGAGAAATGGAGGGCAGCAGGATAGCTTAACCCCATAACCCATTTTCAGTTCCACACACACACAGAACTCTGGGCTGGCTTCTCAGCTACATCCACTTTTCTCTTCAACCCATTCAGCTCAGACTTGCAGGATGATCTCAGCTAGGAGGAACCCCTGGAGGTCGCCTGACTCAAACCCCTCCAGCTGCATCTGGGCCATGCTGAGCTCTGATCGAACCCAGGGACTGAAATACAGCAGCTTCCCAGGGCCCCTCCTGCAGTGTTTGACAACCCTCACAGCAAAAACTTCCTAATATCTACTCAAGAGTTTCCTGTGTTGCCTTTTGCCATTTTACTGCTCATCTCCCAAAAACATGTGGCTCCGTCTCCTCTACACTGCACTACAGACAGAGTCAGCTTGCCCACCATCATCTGCAAGGCACTTTCTGGCTAGCATTCCTGCCAGGCAGTCCCCAGCCTGAACTGGCGCACAGGGTTATTCTATCCCAAACCCGGAGAACCTCTGCATTTGTCTTTTACTCAACTTCACGATGTTTCTGTTTGCCATTTCTCCAGCATGCCCAGGCCCCTCTAACTAGCAGCTCTGCCCTCTGTTGTTTCGACCACGCCTTATTTTGATTTTTTTTCACAGATTTGCTGAAGCTGAACTGCATCCCATCATCCAGGTGGTTAGTAACAGCATTTCACAATTTTGGCTGTTATATCAATCCTTGTGGGATGACACTAAGTGACTGTGCAAATTCGAAGGCTGTTGCTTGAACCTTGTGTCAGCGCTCATAAATCTTTAAGCCAGTTTTCCACCCACCTTATAGCTCGCTCAGTTCACATCTCACCAAACGGGTCATAAGGCTACTACTAAAGGAGACCACACACCAAGGGCCTCGCTAGTCAAGCCTAAAACCATTCACTGTTTTCTTCTTGTCGACAGCACCAGTCTTTCTCATCATGGGAGGCAACTGGATTGATCAGGCACAATTTGCCTTCTGCAAATCCAATACTGACCATTTACGAATAACTTGTACGTGCTTGGAGATGGCTTCCAAGTGAATTTGCTGCATTGTCTTCCCAGGGGCTGGGGTGAGGGTGACTAGCCCACAGTTCCCAGGACACTCGCTCTTTCCTTCCTTGGAAATGAGAGCAATACTTGCCCTTTTCCAGCCACCAGGAACCAGGAACCTCCCCTGATCACCAAGTAGCCTTGCAGTGACACCCGGTACTTGGGACAGGTGTACCAATTGCCTGAAGAGCCACATCCCTGCTTGTCTCTGCTGTGGGTAATGCTACATTCCCACAGGCTCTGTTAGTAGACTCAGAAACCTGGCAGGCCTGAGGACAGGCCTTACTAGTGAAAGACAAAGCAAAAAAGGCACTGAGCGCCTTCCATTTTTGTTTGCCCCTGATCCAGTGGAGCAGCAGACCCACAGAAGCCCTCCCTGTTGCTGGCTTCAGCTCCAGCTGAGCTTGGCCTTTCCCAGCTTTGTCCCTGCAAGCTTAGGCACTGTCTCGGTGCCCCCCCTAGATACTCCCTCCCAGCTTCTGCCTCCATGCACTTTGGCTTTGTGTCTGAGGTCAGTCAGGAGATGATCCATGCCAGTGCTGAGCCACACTTGGCTTTGCTCTCAGCACACAGGGCCTCTCGGTCCTCCAGGGCAGTCTCCCACAGGATGTCATCAAGCAGATCCACCAAAAGGACAAAACTGCTCTTCTGAAGCGTATGGTTGTAATTCCTTAAAAGTTTGATTCATAAAGGGCTCCAGTGTAGGTCAGGACCCACTTAACAGTGGCTTAGAAGCAGTCCAGCTGGAGAACAGCTAATCAGGGACTTATTTTAAGTTCACAAATTTCAAGGTTACTGGAGTCTTAAGCTGTTAATATTTGCCTACTGCCCTGAGCAGGACTGGGGGTGGGAATCGCACGGCAGATAGATCCCCCCTGAAGCTCCTACAGCCATCTTGTTTCCAAGAATTGCTTTTTTTTTCTGGTGAGCCACTTCACCCATGTGCAGCAGCTCAGGGGGCTGACTATTTTCTGCCGCTGCCACAAAGAACATTTTGCAGACCATCAACGTTTTTTGCTTCTCCTTTGAAAAGGTTTTCTACTTTCATCCAATGCCTAACTTCTGACCTCCCAAAAAGTCAAATTTAAGAGAAAATGATTTCAACCCAGGAACAAAAACTGTTACTATGCAACCTGTTGCCACAGCAACCAGCCACTTGGCCCAGGTCACAGGCTCATCAAGGTTTTGCAGGTTAATACGGCATTCACACAGAAAGAGACATTGACTAAATGTGCATTGCAGAGCTTTGCTTATGTATGCAGCTGAGAAAAAATCACCATGTCTGCATCCCTGCTGCTGCTTTTTATTACCCTCCGTTTGCTCCCACAACAAATGGTGAAACTGCTCAGTGAGGAAGGTAAATTAGATGTTTTGGGGAACTGCCAGGAACCAGAAGAGAGAATAAAGAATATTCATCTAAGAGTCCAGGTGAATAAATGAAAATTTACTCCTTATTTCAAACATTTACCCTAGGATAACAGCTGCAGTTATCTTTCAATTACAAAAATGATGAAAGGGGAAACCCAAACCACAAACTGCTGTGCCTACCTTCCACGCCTTCTTAAAACCCATGACCTCAGTTAAAGCTCTAACAAAAAGATTTCAAGGCTGCTGAACCTTGGCTCCTGTAGGCTTAGAAAAAAATATCCAAAAAGTGATATAACAGTGTATCAGCCAGCACCCAAAAGCATTTTTCTCTACCCTCGCCCCTCCTAACAGTCTGTATGAAAGCAAAGGGGCTGGTGAGAAGATTAGGAAGGGATGTTCTTCGTGCTCACTGCTTGCGATTGAAGAGTGCCCCTCACCACCCAGTGGCAGCCACCTTGGCCTGGTCGCAGGCTGCCCTGCCAGCACCCACAAAGGGTCCTCTCTGAACCAGGGGCACGGTGGCTGCAGACTGGTCCAGGAGCCCTGCATGACACAGAAGTTGAGCCAAGAAAAGCATCTAGCTGAAGAGGCTCATTTATGCCACACATAAATCGTCAGCCCATCACCACCCTGCTTTCTGTGGAGCTTTCTGTGCTTGCACCGCTTGTTTCCTCCATTGGATAGATCTAGACAGCTCTGTAGCAAAATGTGCCCTATACCTAAGTATTCTTGGAAAATTTAGCAGTAAAACAGGAATATTCAGCAGCAAAACAGGCAATGGAGTTTGCCCAAAGGGATCAGTCGCAGAGCAAATTCCTCCCCTGTGCAATCACAGCAGGACTTCAGCCCTTACATCTCAAAGAACTTGCTAACACACACAAAGAAGAAAGCTTTAGGGAAGTGAGACCTTACCTCCATGTTGTGCAACATCACTAAAGCTATGCAAAGCCAGTGCAGAGGCAAGATAACAGCCAGAACTTAAGAATTATCTCCATATTTATTAAATATTTTTCATGCCATGTCTAGACATTACAGGATGGGGACAGGTACCATGACATATTGAGTATTTCAGTAAAGCCTTACACGTTCTTCCAGAAGTTTTCCAAAAGGTATGAATGAGTGAATCACATCAGAAATCAAAACATTTTGCTTTCAGTGTCACCTGCAGTACTAATATCACCTTAATATTGATGTGGGAGGCTTTCCTGGAACAATTCCAGTCTGATCTTTTTAAGTGTGCCATTTCAAATGACTAACACACTACTGCCACACATATCTTAAGAGAAGCAGAAACCTCGCATACAAGTACTTAATCTGAAAATACTACTTTCAAGGTTAATTCAATTTTGCATGTTCAACAGTTGAATCATTTGATTTCCACAGTTATTCTTTGGGAATTTTCACTCTCTCCAGTGTCCCCTTCTATAGGCGGTCATATCTTTGCTTACATTAAACCTTTAACTCTCTAGAGCCAGAGCATTGACAAGTTATCACGTCCCTCCTACCAATTACAAACACAGAATACAATCGCCAGTGATGTGCAGCCAGCTCCCACTCCTGCTAAGAGTAAAGGGAGAATTCATGCACACAGACGCCAGCAACTGGGGAGACTGGGATACAGCAACAGCTACCGGGCAGGCTGAGCATCTGAGCCCAGCTGCTGAAGGGATCCACCTTGTACAAGGTGGATGTATGCAAATGTATATATATTATCTCTAGCAGACCTCCATCCTGCTCAGCCAGAGAGGAGCAGGATGAGGCCACTGGTGCTGTGTTTATACAAGTGCTCCGAGTGCCTGATTGTGATCTGTGTGGCCAGCCACATACACGTGTATATGTGGTATACATGTGTGCTCTATGTGTGCTGACTGGGAATACATTTTCAGCCCCACTACTGGTTGCACCTGATGACACGAAGCTGCACCAGGTCCGTTCCCTTTCAGATCTAGCCCAGCATTTTCTCCTAACATAACCCAGGCTGGACTGAGGAAGTTCTCCAGAGCTTCCTTTGCACCAGACTTGTGATTAGACATCACAGCGAATGTTTTTGCTGTTACAGCAGCAGAGCCTGGAGACAAGGGTTGTGGTACTTTCCTCAATAGAGGTTTTTAAGAGAACCCCGGACAGACGACAGCAGTCACTGTAAAATGGGCAAGTTGAAACACTGAGGACACTTCCAGCCCTACATCTCTTATTTCAAATACCCAGATGGTATCTGCCAGCCCTGGCAGATGCTGTACTTGGGATGTTGGTACATGTTACCACCTGTACCACCAGGTCTTACTCTCGTATTGTCTGCTCACAGCAAGACGCCTCTGCCTGGAGCACAGAAAGCAGAAGCTGAACAGTGTGGCTTTTGCTGGTGTTCTTTAGAAAAGGGAAGAGCTGCACAAATACTCCAATCTAGCAGATTATTCAAAGGCATAAATACACTTTGCTCCAGAGGAAACTACTTACTCACTTTAACTTTTGCACGTGCCTAAGGAATACTCCAGCACATACAGAGTATGTAGAAGTTAGAAGTAGACCTGAAGTAGTCCCAACACTGGCTTCAACAATCCTAACTAAAGGCAGAATTTGAAGAAAAAGCAGACGTAGATGAAGAAAACAATTGTTTGAATACTGACGTGCTAGAGGGGAAGTTTGTGGTTTTGCTCTGCCTTAGCTTTAACCTAAAATCCTGCTGGAAGAAAGAGGCTTTCAAAAAGGCAACACCCAACACCGTCACTTCGTTACTTCCCTCTAGAATGAAATGAATGTAAAACGAGAGCCATGGAGAAATTCTCTCTAAAACCTGCCAAGCCCATTTACAGCCCACATGTTTCAGAGGAAAAATTTTAGACCTAACAGTCTTAGACCAACCACTTACATTGTCCTTGAACTGCTGGTAACAGCCAACCCTCCCCAATTGCCTCCATCTCTAACATCCCTCTCTCTGGCTATCGCAGTCTAGGCCGCAGTTTCCTGGCAGGCACACAGGGTCTGGTAGGAGAGTTACAGCTTTGGGATGCCAACTCTCACAGCGGCCTGCCATCAGAAGACGGTCCTTCATCCTGACTGGCACCACTGTACCCTGGAAACAGCCAGGGCAGGCTTTCCTTCCTGGCTTTTAAAAGCCATTTGAATAACACACCTATATCATTTCACATTTATGTCGGCTTGTTTGCCCAGGCTTTCTGATTAAAATCTGGTTTTCCAGCTAGGTGCCAAGGTTGAAGTTGATGTATTCCTATTGAGATCTGGCCAGGCATTGTGTTACAGGTGCCAAACACCTTTACTAAATGCAGTGACAGTTAATAATAAATGACTGCACTTGTAACTGATATACTGTCTCCAGAATTAATACCTGAGTAGAAAGGAAAATTTTATTAAAACATACTCCTGCAAGCTAACTCTGCCAACTCCTGAGTCCACAGCTGTCCTGACTCACGTCATGGTGAGGCTGCTCTCCACATCCTGCAACTCCATACTGGCAGCAAAACCGTTTCACAAAACTCGTAAGACTGTGCAACCTATTGGAAGAAGCTGTATCTAATACATTTCATATTCCACCCAGTGGGGGACTGAATCAGAAGTGCTGTGACGTGCATGTGTGAGCATGAATAATCACTTTGTCCAGTTGCCCTTCTTCCATCTGTAGTCACCCTTTATGGTTCAGATTTGGTCACTAGTCAGAAGAGAAAAAACAAGGCAAATAACACTCCTGAGATGGAGTCCCAGAGACAGAGATGCACAAAGAAACTAGAGTTGTTCTCAATCTGGTTCTTTTTGTTTGTATCCCTGCCATGGGATAAATGATATTATTTCAACGGGGGGGGGGGGGGGGGGGGCAGGCAGAGGATGGTCAGAGTGGTGCTGTATATGGCCAGTTTCAATGGCTGGCCATGGGTAAGTGCTTTGCTTGATGCAGCTGTTTTCTACAGGCAACAAACTCCTTTTGGATATACCTATACTGCCAATGCTGAAGCTACCCAGGAAAGAAATGAGCTTGCCTTTGGGCACCCAAAAAAAAATTAAGAGGAAGACATGAAGGGCTCCCGTTTTTATTTTATAAAAATAAGCCATAAAAAACACCACCACCTTACAATGCTGAGTTTCCAGGAAATACTCTGGAGTGAATCAGAGTCTTGTGAAACTTCTGGTGGGTAAATAAACAATTCCACCTAACTGCAGCCTCATCACAGCTATTACTTAACCAAAGGGCTGTGGCTGATTAGTAGATGACTAACGGAAAGAGAGCCACAAACAATCCCAAAAGTTTCTTTGGGGCTTTAATGTGCTAGAAAAATTTTTGAAAGTGAATTTGTACATGGTAGTAGAATAAGAGAAGAATATTTTCAGAGATAACTGTCAATTTATTTGTAGTGAAGTCCATTTTTAGATGAACATTCAGGAGAATGAGCTGTGATATGGAGCTATCAGCAATTGACAGATCCTGTTTTTCCATTGGATCAAACAATATTATTGCTAAAATTCTCATCTGTGCCAGAACACAGACTAGAGAAAATAGCCCTGAGTTAATCCTAACTCAAAGAAAAAAAATGGCATGAAACACCAGTAACTGCTTGCCCTTCCCCCAAAATGCATCTTCCAACGTTGTCTGCTTAACACCCATGTAGGCATTAAATCCATCTGTGTCCCCAGCTTCCCTGAACGACAATAAAGCCAAAGTCTTCACACAGCTAAGCAGCTGAACACTAACTGCTGAGACTCTTTCAAAATACCTCTTTCTTACAAAGACTGTTCTGTGCCGACTCTTACACTTCCAAAAATTGAGAGTTTTCCATGTTCTACCAAGAAAAAAAATAAAAAAAAATTGGAAGACTACGCATCCACACCTGCATTTTGCAGGTAAGCTTTATTAACAGCTAATCACAAGAGGTGTAGCTGACAGGGCAGTGACATTGGAAATGCCAAGTAACCTCAGTGCACTCCATTCCTTTTCTGTGCTGCTCATTTTGTTTTCACTGTCTCACCTACAGAGGTAAGAGGCTCTGTGAGGCACAGCCTCCACCTCATTTGATAGATACAGGAGTGCTTTGCAGGTTAACTTCAATGCTAGGAGTGGCTTTCAAGCCTTTGCTGCAAAACAACTGAATGATGATAAACCACAGCAGAAAAAATGCTCTGAAATATATTTTCAAGTACTGCATCTACCCCTCAGTTACCGTCGTTCTTCCTATAAGCACTCTTCTTCAGAGGGCATAACAAACGCAGAACTGGGCTAGCGAGATGCAGAAAAGCTGTATTTCCAGGCTGTATTCTTAGTTTCTCCCAGAATTTTGCTGGTTGATCTAAAGCAAGCAAATTGCATCCCCTTACCTGACAGTCCTCCCAATTCCACAGAAGGGGAATCTCTTCCACAAAGAACCCTCAGACCTACTGATGACAAATGCAATGTAAGAAGTTGATATTATTACAGCTTCTGTTCTTCTTGTTTGCTGCAGGAAATCCCACACAGATCAGACATCTAGAATGGTGGCTATAACCACATTTTGTATTCAAATATCCATTTAAAACAATACAATATAAAGTACAACATTAAAAAAACTCTTATTTCCTTTCTCTGGCTGCTAAATTAATCTGAAATCCTAGCCCTACAAGGAATGATATGCATGCTTAGTTTTAATCATGAGTAATCCCATTGATAAATGAGAATACTCATACAAGTACATTAAGAAATAAGAGCTTTTGCTGCTAACTGTAATACTAGTAGGCACACGAACAAAGCACATACCCAGCCACCAGCATGTTCTTTTAATATCTTTACAGACTAAACCCAATAGATGATACCTATCTTCCGGTCCACCAAAGGTCACTGCATCCCAGCTCTGTGACAAGCTGGCCTATTTTGAGAATTCCCAAAGCAAAAAGCCAGCACGCCTGCTACAAGCTGCAGTCACCATAAAGATATACCATGGCTGATGAAACCCTGTGTCCATCATTAGCATTTCAACTCATAACACCAGAGGCCTGCCTTACATTCTCTTTAGAGCAAACAACATACACATTGTCTGAAACTGGTCAGATAACTGCAGCTGGCCAGGCAAGTGTATTTTTTGGCTGACTTTCTCTTCCCCTACCCTAGGAAAGTGTTTTCACTCTTCTAAAATAAATTGGTAGTGACTGATTGTTTTATAACTAGATTAAGATGACTTCAAAATTAGATAATGCGTTGCATAACATTGTAATCTTAAAAATGATTCATGCAGTGGCTAGTACCTCTGCCACTTTATCAGTCTACCACTCCTCGGTAGGGCCTGAAAAATGCAATTGAAGCTCTCAATTTCCATTAAAATTTGAAAAAGTACCAATGACAGCAACTGCTTGACTGTGGGGAAAAAAACAGCTCTTGAATTAACAGCAACGACTGAGGTAACTCAAATCCCTCCTAACTTTACAGCCCAGTATTTTTCATGCTATTGACCATCATAGCACTCAAGAAGCGTACAAGCCAGCCATTAGCCTTTTCTCTCATGAATCTGATTTAGCAGTCAAGCAGTCCTGACATGCTACTCTTCTGTTAAAACTAACCCAAGAAACTGAAAAAAACATTTACAGACATATCAGCCACTAGAGGGAGTGTTCGGTACTCCACTTATATCACACTGATTAAAAAAAAAAAAAAAAAGAAGATAATTTTTAATAAGTTTTATACAAAGATTACAGGGATTCTATGAAAGTATATTTCCCACAGTACCTGAACTTCACATTAAGTCTCATGAAAAATTTTATGAGGAACAGTGCTTTGTGTATAACCAGAGACATTTCAAAAGCAAATTCTGCATCTCCTAATTTCTAGGTCTACCCCCATCAAACCCTGAGATTTCTACAAGCAGAGAGGCAGTTTTATATGCCAGGCAGATATCTGAATTACCCAGAAGTTTTGGGTTACCTGTACAGTCAGACAGTTCTGAGCATGCCTAGACCTGAACCTTCAAGTGTGCCAACCCGGAGATTGAAACTATTACAAGAAAACAAGCAAAAGAGTGACCTACAAAATGGTTCCAATTTATAACTGCCTCTTCACAGCCCAACATCACTAGATTCGTTGCTAGACAAAGTCTTCAAACGGACTTAAAAACAGCCATCAAGTTGAGTCCAACCACAAGCAAAAGAGAAGATCCTCCTAGGTTCGACCCTCTCCAACAACTACTAATATTCAAAACACATCTAAAGAGAAATGAATGTCTGTTGCAACTCACAGATATCTCTGTCTTGTGCATGGCCATGTGTCATGAATACAAAACTAACTATAAATGATAACCTGACTGGATGGTTGGGTCCACACAGTAATGTTATCTGGAGGATACAGGATGGATTGTGCCAGTGTATTGACATTATATACAATATAGCATAGTAGGTTCTAAATACTGTGTTAAATCTCACTGACTTGGGATCAGTGAAGCTGCTGGCAGCACCTACAAAACTCATAACCCCCTCCAAAATCTCTGTACAAATATCTATAATTAATGAATTACCTTAAAAAAAAAAAAAAAAAACTTTACACCTAACAATCCACCTTCAAGAATGTGGAGCAGAACAGTTCTAGTGAAACTGATGGCCTGCCTAGAGGAATATTTTCAATACACAAACCAGTATGGTCATGTAATCAGAACGAAAGAACTCACCCTCAATTTCCTCTGCCAAATAGGTTTACTAAATGCGCACCAGTATTTTACTATAACAACTGTGGCTGAGTAGCTGGATAATATCCTGTTGAAGGCAGGATGGGCAAAACTCTCTAGCTTTGCAACAATTGAAGCAACTACCACAGATGTTCAGGAGCCAGCAATACTCAGGTCACTGTAAGAGGGCAATATACCTTGTAAGAGAGGTAGAAAAAGAACTGGATCATGGAAGCAAGATATTTCCAAAGTGAATAGCTTCTTCTGTAAATACAGACATCTTTCTCTTACACAGATTTTATTGCAGGAAAATGAAGTGGATGTATTTCAGTATTTTGGTGAAAAGATTTAACAGTTACTTTTACAAGAAAAGAGCTCTATTCTCTTTCAAAAGTTCATTTCCTTAACTGCACCATTCCTTTAAGTGGCTAAAGAGGTCACTGAGTTCTAAAAAAAGGCAAGTGGTTGTATTGAACCACTACCATCCTATGCTACCAATGGTAACATAAATGGTATTTTATAATGTAGCAGCAATCCTGCTCATTACTTTCTTCAGCCTTGCAGCTTTTTAAAATTTCAGTTTTAATACCTTCTTTTCTCATTGTCTTCTGTTAGCATAACTTAACAAGCATTTTGAGGTTCTGGTTAAGAAACTCACTGTGTAAGACTAATTTCTAATATTTAAGTCACTCACATTTCAGGCAAGATTGTGGCATCTCTACAAAACGCGTTTCAGACAAATCATGTCATTTTTTGATCATTAGAAAAAGAAAAATACGAGGTATCCTACATTAGTATCATAAACACAACCACTGCACATGTGTATTTATAAGTTGTCACTATTTTACAGACTCCTGCGTAAGGTATCAGAAACTAAACCTCTGCTCTTCCCTCCCATGGTCAGACGCCTGCAGATAAAGAAGGTAATTTAGCCTCAGCAAATCAGAATATGTAACCAATAACTGTCCGCAATGTTAAGTCCTCCCAGTCCACATCCTTGCTTTGGTTAGGATCTAACAGAACAAGGGAAAATGTATAACATTGCAGCCAAACAATGTCTTGTGAGCCAGACTCACAAGGTATTCAACTAACCTGCATTCAGGCTGGATGTTTTTTCCCCTGACCATAGAGATTTTGGTTCCACAGTCTAGAATAGGAATGTTTATTCCAGATGGGCACATAAGCAAAAATAAGGTCATGAAAGGGCTAGAAATTAAATGCAATAATGAGCACACTGTAAAGGAATGTACTTTGAACTTATTTTTGTTCTCACAACTCATGACGAGCCTCATGATGAAAAAGTCCATCTCTGTAGCATGGGAACCCAAAGATGAATGCTGAAGAGTTCAAGACTCATTTAGTAGTTGTTTAACCAAATGAAGCTTAATGGCTACTTCTCCTAGGTTACCAGCACCACCTTCATGCTTCTTTAGGAGCTGGTATCTTAGCAGCACCTAGGACAGGAGGAATTTAGCTCCCATACTTTAAAAACAAGAATAGTTTGTTTCCGATATTATGGGCCATTTGCACCTGGGAAGATATCAGCCAGCTGATGGGGATGGTGCTAAGCTGCTGAGGACTAGCAATTTTTCTGAAAAGTGCTCTCTCAACCTGAGTACATGAAAGGAAGAAAACTGCTGGCCTTGCATTTAGGGGGAAAAAAAGTGCAGCACATTTCCCCGGTGCAAAATTGACCCTCCTTTGTAGCGAGCAGGGAATAAAGACTGTATTCCCTGTTTCTGCCCTCTTGAGAAAGCAGCAACCTTTCTGGTGGAGTCTACCAGGAAAACTGGGTTTGGAGCAATTGTGTTGCCACATTTCCTGTTCAGAGAGCAAGAGGAGAAGGGATGTGAATCTATTTTCTCTCTGACAGAGGACCAGCTGCCATCCAGCCACTCTTGAGTCTCATTTAACAGACCACCTTGTATGTTCTTATGATTATTTTGCTGTGTTTTCGTTGCATCAATATTGCAAATATTATTAGACCAGGTTAGTTGTCACCAAGACCTACCCAGGAAGGACTGGGCTGGCACCACCTGTCAGAATACTGTTATTTTTAAACAGTAATCAGAGTCAGGCAAACGGCCTGTTTATTTTGAAAAGATTTATTCAACAGCCTTTGGTCTCAAGACCTCTTCACAAATGCCAGACACATAAGAACAGATAGTATGCCTTATTTTTGTAAATTCTGGGCTAAATGCAAGGATAGCTATTCTACTTTACAAGGCAAGAAAGTAAATGTAAAATAGATTTCAAAATTGGAGTTTTGCTCAGCTGTTGCCATGTTACAAATTCCAACGAAAAAACGTGTTTTCCAAAGCAACCATTTCCACTAATCACTAGTCTCAATGAATCTAAGACATCTCAGGCCTGTTTTTGAGACCCTGCATCCAAGACTACTCAAACTGCAAATGCAAGTACTGCATAGTTAGGAAAATACATGTCCATTTTTCTTACACTGAATACCAAGAACAGAAGCAGACAAAGTCCATGGTCACTTCCAATGCCAGAACTGTATCAACTCCAGTTTATTCTAACCTCATCATTTAACAATGAATTGTCACTGATTGTCACTGAATTTTATCCTTTTCTGCAAGTTCCTCACAGATTTTTGCCACTAAAGAATCACAGCTTTAGAAGACAGCAGAGGCCAGGAGTTGAATTACCTTCTCCATCTGTATGTTATGAACCTGATTTGACAGGGACAAAACCTCAGTCCTTTACATGTTTGTATCTGTCACTAAGACTAAACACAGAGATTTATACAGACATACTGATTCCACTTCCAGCTGCACACAGTTGTGCTGTGCCTGAGAAAAATTAACTAATTACTCCAAAGACAAGCTCCAGCAAGCCAGTGCAGTCGCTATATTCATCACCAAATAATAGACTAACCAGTCTTCTGTTGCTGATCTGTGCTGGAGCCTGCAAAAGACAGTAAATAGTGACTAAGTGCTGCTCTCCCCAGAAACAGAAAGGTTCACAAGGCTTTACAGCTCTTAGCATGGCTAAAAACATCCATGGCGTTTCAATGAGAATGACTACGGTCTCAACTCTTTCCCTCACATCTTGTACCACTTCTCTCTCTCTCATTTAGGAATTATGTGATTATTTAATAATTCTATATTCTTTCTGGCAGCTTTCATCTGCTCTCACTCACAGAACAAAGGTTGCAGCAAGACGGTAAAGATCCCTTTCTGCCTACACATTTCACTAAGAGGAAAAGCTAATAAACATAGTAACATTACTTGAGCTACTAGAATGGCTTTCTTTATTAACAAGCACAGTACAGCCTTTAATTTGGCATTTAGGATAGTTACTATAACAGAAACTCTAGTTGCCCAAGCCAGGGTCTTTCTAACTGGCTTATAATGCTATACTAAGGGGGAAAAAAATAGAAACAGAGAGACTTCTTTTATGCTGTTGAACTCATATTGTTAAGGAAAATTCGGTTCTCTTTTACATGGTGGATTCCACTCATCTGGAATAACAGGATTAGCAAATCCATTTCATTATCTTTCCCACTCAGGTGTGTTTTCTGCAGTTTTTTCCAATTAGCACAGTAGAGCTCTGTCTGGGTTGCAAATGTTAGTGTAGGGGATGCTTAAGTTCACATAAAAAAGCCAAAGCTCTTTTTGTTTAGTTGAGAAGAAACAGGTCAAACGTATTTTTATATTTTTATTATAATTGCACTTATTTTATAAGGTTTCCAGGTGCAAGCCCAATAGATTGGCCCAACATGCATAAGAACACTTTCTATGACTCAAGGCTGGCTCCAGATCAGGGGGACAGCGCCTCAGCAACCTTTGATCTACCAATTTATAACAGGGCATGTATACATTCAATGTTTTTCTAACACAGGATTAAGCTGCTAAGTGCCTTGGCTTTCAGACAGTTTTTCTGTAAGCCCCATTCCCTCCCCTTTCAATGAAGTAACCATTTTGATGCCTTATGTTTATACTGTACTTTATTGAGCAAGTCCTTTTACTACAATGAGCACTAACTGCAAGCTTCAGAAAGATAAACGGTTGCCTGAAAATTAGAGCTGATAGAGTTATTCCTGGCCCCATGTATGTTGATGCAACTATATGTCAAACAAAGGAACTTCTCCCCCTGGGTAGTTATTTGCCCACTGCAGACCCCAACACCTACCCAAGCCCTTTCTCTTAGTTTCTCCACTTGTTTCCAGCTTTGGTTTGCTTTTACATCCTGTGCCTGACTGCTGCTTACCTGACCAAGGAGGGCAGCACAGAGAAAATTGCAATGGACCCTATCAGCAATGACGGAAAACACCTACTGACACTTCTTAAAACAAATCTGCACAGAAGTGCATGCAATATATACTCCCCACCAGCCACAGGAAACTTGAGGTGACTTCAGATTTACCATTAAAAAAAAGCCAGTGTGCATTTCATTCTTGCATCTGAAATTCTGATATTCAAGCACAAAATAGGAAGTGATTCCAGTTTTAATTCAAAAACTGGTCAGTTCATTTTTTTGTTCATTTTCACTTGTTTCAATATGAACAGTTAATTTTCAGTACATAGATGAAACGGCTGTTCTTTCATCCAGTTCTCATCTGCTGGGCTTAGTTTCTGAAGCTAATCAATATTGCAGATATCCTTCATTTAAAAGAAAAGCTTGGTTCCTTGATATTTAAAATGACTTATCTCAAAACTGAATGTGGTGCTTTGTTTTTTGTTTATTCTTGAAATGTCTGGTTAGCACCACAATTTGTAAAGTAATAAGGACACTAAAAACCCTGAAAAATAGATTGATTCTCCTCTTTAGCTATATAAAATATGTACAGCCCTTCCTATAAGGATAACACAAACCATACTGCATTGACTTAAACTCCAGTTGCTTCTAAACAGTAACTGAGCTCACTTGCTACAGAAACTGTGAGGTTGGTATTAGAAAAAAGTCTGTTGAGAACATCCATGTGAATTTAGCAGGACAAGTCCAGAATACATTAGCCCTCAAGTATAAGGGAAGTTCCCTGATCCTACAGTAGAAATATTAATCATTAATATTTTAAATACTTAAATATTTAAAATACCAGTTATGGAATGTCTAAGATTCATCCACTGCCTGTGACAATAGTTTTAGTAAGACTTTAACTAAGGCTTTGTTATATTTCCTATTCATTTTTAACTTTAGCAAACAAGTGTTTGCTAAACATTTGTTCAGTTAACAAACTTTAACTTAAGTCTTTTGGCATTTTGAAGGAAGTTTCATGCTGTCAGTTTCCAACCAAAACAATACAATACCCTGATTAATGAAGTTTTGATATAGAGCACTATTAGTTTTATTTCACCAACTTGTGTATTTGCTTAGAATATATTATTAGTTCTTAACATAAAAATCTGTGAAGGATATTTAGCTAACTTGGTCTCCTTTTAGTTATCTGAGGATAGTTTTAAACATTTAACTATTGCTCTTCATTTTGTGAAGACTAAACTTCAGGTTGGATTTGTATTATTGAAACAGATTTGTCTTTATTTGCCCATTATTCACACAAATGACAGAAAGACTCTCAAGAACTATGTTATTGATTTTTGGCATGGTGTCATTCTGTGTTAGCAACTGGAGTCAGAGAACTAACAGCTGAATGACTATCTTCAATCCAGGAAAATTAATTTGGCAAACCAATGGAAGGAGTTTGATAAAAATGATTTCACACAAAGTCAGTTCAATAAACTGCTGCCCTAATTAACACTAGCTTGATTTTTTGAACAACCTCCAACGCAGAAGTTCAGCATGATGCCAGGAAAGTTATATAAAGGCTGAGCCTCTCTTTCTGTGAGTAGACTGAGCTACAATGCATGGCTTGATTGTTGTTTTTGTTTGGTTGGTCTTTTTTGTTAAGATAGAGGTAAGTGACAGACGTGGCTAGAGGATAAAGTAATATTAATAAAGTGCCAACTTTACACGTGGATTCTATAATGTATCTGAGAAGATGAGAATCGCTGTTTTCCCACCAAAGGTGGTCTGGAATATGGCCCCATCCATCACATTCTTTTCAACACAGGAGAATATCATCTCCACACAGGTGACCTAAGGTAGAGCAAGGGCATGGGGCTGCTGTTTCCAAAGGGGGTGTCAGACACCTGCAGTAACCACGGATTTTAATGGGGTTTGCAGGAAGCTGAGCACTCCTGCAAACAAGCCCAGCAGACACCTTGTAGAAGAGGCTTGGAGTGGACTCTTGCTCGTTCACCACACAGTGCTCCAGCCACGCTGCTATGCTACTTGGCTACTTCCATATCATTTATAAGCTAATTCTCTGCTTCAGCACAGCTTGGGCGTTTTTCCAAAGAAAGGGCTTTTCTCTTCTCCTCTCTCTGCTCCCCCCACTCCAGGTGCTGGCCTGCCCACCCTGCATGGGGGGATCTGGGCAGCACCTGGGGACACCCAGGCTCGCAGGAACCCCCAACAGGAGGGGGAAACTGGTGGCAAGCCATCTTCGGGAGGGCAGAAGGGGGAGTGAGAAAACTACAGCGATGCTTCCAGACCCTAATTACTGTTAGCAGGGATTAAGTAATAGTCACTAACCTCTTCCATTCACAGAGGAGAAATGTGATCCTGCTTAATTCTCCTCCGCTCCCTGCAGCTCCTTCTTACACAACGCCCTGCAGCAGCAGCAGCATATCAATGCCCTGCTCGCCCTGCCATGGCTGCGGCAACACCCCCTGCGCCAGGAACCCAATAAGGGCGCTATAGGGGCGGGATATCGCCGCATGCAGCTGCAGCTGCAGCACCAGAAAGGCTGCTGCAGGCAGGCAGGCAGCCCAGGAGCTTTAGCCTCACCCGGAAAATAACGAGAAAGCAGCACCTGGCTAGCGAGGGGCAGCCATCTCATCCCCCTGGGGACCTGGAGAAGACCCTGGGTAAGAAGCCCAGGCTGCGGTTAAGACCCTGGTTAAGTCGCAGCCAAGCACTACCCAGAGCCCAGCTGTGCAGAGGCTGGTACATCAGCCCTGTTGTCCACCCAGCTGCACCCACAGGGATTATGGTGCAGGCTGAGTCTTTGCTCAGGGAAATGGGGGGTCTTGGCAGTGCCAAGCCTCCCTGACGGAAAAGCAATCACATCAGCCTGTGCTTGGCTTCGCCCAAGCAGGCTGCACACACAAAGTAGCTGCTGGGACAGCCCAAGCGTAACACGAGCTCTTACGCAGGGCTATTTTCCCTGCTTCCTGTAGAAATTGCTTCCAGGGCTGCAATGCACCATGCTTTAGCACCAGCTTTTCCTTGGAGAAATGCTTTTTACCTAGCTCTTACTGCCAGCCTCTTTACAACCCCCTCAACTTGTGCTTCTTATCTACAAGCCACATGGCTTTCAGCTGCTTCATTTGGGGGCTTGGAAGATAAAACTCTGGGTGGGTGCAGCTGTTTTCCTGGAGGCCAGTAGTTCCTGCAATAAACAGAATATGAAACACACAGTGTGAATTCCAAAGCTCATGCTATACCGTGCTGATGTTGGGCATTCACAGACCATGACAGCACCTGAAACCATGTCAAATTCAGACTGCAGGTACAAAGGATCCACTTTTGTAGTCATTGCTTCAGATGTAAAGTAGAAATAACTCCAGAGAAATCTGTAACAATATCTTTTCCACCTAAGTGTGTTCTATTCAACCTGTTTCCAGAAAATCTTCTGGAATTTCTGGAATATTTCTTTTACATATGTCGTGCATATGTAAGTAGTAACAACATAAATAGTCTGTCTTTTCTCTAAGGCTTAAAAATTAATTGCAGCTATAGATCCTGTAATTTATTCTAAAAATCTGCAGGATGGGATTGTAAGGTTATGGGATACACCATTCTTTTAATCTTTTCTCACTTATTTCTTCTGACCAGTTAACTTCCCTACCAGCAAGTAGTCAGGAAACCAGTTAGCCTCCTTACAGCCACACTTGCTTTTCTATAGTCATGTTTTCTGTGCCACTTACAGAGCTATAACACAGGCAAGACAGCCACGGTCTAACATAACTTAATCTGAACACAGGTTTTATACTGATATAACTATGCTGGATGTTTCAAAAATGTCACACAGTGTTTCAAAATTCTTTCCTCCCCCTCTCAAACGCTTTGTAGTACCAGAGGCTAAAGCACGGATCTATGTAATCAGCAGCTCTAATTACAGTCATTACACAACTGCAATAAGGAGGAGCTCCAGAGTGTGACTAAAGAATTACATAGAAGACTAATGAGCAGCAGGAAGTTTAAAGTGCAAAGCATGAATGAAGGTCAGCAACATGTGTTGTTTTGCATATAGAAGGACTGTCAGGCCAGGATATATGGCATTTAAAGGTATCCAACATGAGTTCAACATATGGGACTGCTAATGAGTAGCATGTGACTGTATGCTTAGCAAAAAATAATGAATCAATTAGCACATGATAGGAAACCATAACAAATAGCAGAATGTATGAAATAATGCATATGGGATTGATTAGAGGCAGATGCATCTCCATCTTCAGATTCAGAAAGAGTGCTATCAATTGTACAACCATGTGTTCTACAGGATCCAGAATCTGTTTGATCTCATAATTAACCTTATAAAAAAAGAAAAATCCCCACTTTTCAGATGGATCAGCTTCCAAAACAAGGGTGGGAGTGGCAACATGCAGCCAAACAGAAGGGCAGAGCTGCCTCTTTCCAGCATGCTGTAAATTTAGGTTAGCTTAAACTTGTCGGTCAACTATGCTTTTTGGCACCACTGGTTGCTGTTTGATCCCTGCAAACAGCCTCAAGCTTGGTCTGCCATAGGTTTGTTTATTTATGCAGGTGGCTAGATAACAAATCGAACACTTAACTCCAAACCTGGGCAAGATCAGAGTGCTGGGGAGCTGTTCCTTTGGAGAGGAACAAGACATGGACTCCAGAGCAGCCATTTGTGGCTGTGAGATGAGCAGCCACCACGGCAAGAGAAGCTGGGGTCCCTAGGATGGTGACTGTGGACAGGGGGAAACACTGACTTTGGAAGCAGCAGCAAATAGTGCCCTGTCTGAAGCAGTCCGTTCCTCTATTGGTATGAAAATGGCAAAGAAAGTATCTGTAAGTAATGAAGATCTTTCAATACAAATAAAACTTCAACAAAATTGGATGGATGTTGTACAGCTTTCGTGATGGCAAACTGACAAGGAGAAGGCTTGCAGATGTACTTAGGTCTATTACATAAGCATAGCTGAGAACTGTAGACAAGCTTTTGGCATGAAAATCCTTTTTCAGGTCTGAAATGTATAAAACAGATTCTTTTTAGAGAGTAATTAGGTATGTTGGAGTCAGACCACCGCTGAATGTAAAGGTAACAGATTCCCACAAAGAACTGATGTCGGTCGAGAGGCACGAGAGACGTGAGGAAAGAAAGAGGGTTAAAAAGCCTGCAGCTTTGCAGACAAAACGGTCTCCTAACAGGCCTTCTTATTTGCACAAGCATAGGATGATTTCCTACTAGTACGGGCTGCCACCCCCCTTCTAGTTCTCCTGTATTTCTCACTGGATTTTTTGTTGTATTTGCACATTGCTTTGTTTTGCTGTTTGTCTTTTTGTGCCCCCCACTCTCACCTGCCACAGACCCAAGAGTGTTACATGCCCTAGCAAGTAGCAGATGCATTTACTAACTTTGCTACAACCTAGCAGTTTTTCCACTTGTCAATTTTTTTGTCAGGAACACCTAAACAATGCAAAACAAAATAATCGTCACTGTGATGATATGACTTGTCTGGTAACTAGTTGAAGTCCTTGAAGGGAAAAAGTAAGTGTGTTTGTGAGAATTCAATAGCAGCTACTATTTCACTAGTATGGCAAGCCAAAACATGTAAATAAGTTGAAAACTATTTGGATGAGAGAAAAACAGCACTGAGAAGAGTGTTCAATTCAGCTCCTCAGTCAGGAAAAGCAATGCAGTGTATTATCAAAGCATGTATGACACAGTGAGAAATAACAGGACGACACACTGAAATTATGGGTACAGTCACCATTTAATTTCAGATGAATCAAGGCTATTGTGAGACAACACTCAGGATCCTGTAATCTAGCAATAAACACACTTTACAAATGCTACAGCCTAAGTGCTGGTCTGTTACAGCCCTAGAAAGCCTGCTAAATAAACTGACAGGGGCATCAGTTTGTGGTACAATAATGAGGGATACATTTGGAATGAAAAGATAACAGTAATTAAGTATGCATCTCAGTTTATGGAATCTGATCAAATTAGATGCAAACAATTTTGCATCTAAATTTTCTAGACTGTTGAAAAGACAAAGAAATAGTTTGTTGTTGGTAGTGTTTTTTTAATTTCATTTTAATATATAGGGGTGCTTTTCTGGTATCCTTTGTTTTGGGACTTGGCCTGGGAAAATAAAGCACCAGAAAAAAAGAGCAACTTCCATAACAAGGCAGAAAGTTCTGGCGTGTTTTGGATTATTACTTCTGAGTTGACAGGATTTAGGATCTTTCAAGGCCTGCGCTTTGTCATGACAGCTGTCTTTACACAGGTTTGCAGGACGGCTGTCACTCTCTGCCTGCACTACATACCTTGCTGCCCTTCACGAGGCAGCTGGGGGGGACACTTAAAAATGCAGTATTTTAGCCACATGCCCACAGACAACTAAATCCTCTTTTCTGCCTGTCACCTGATACAGAATGTAAGCAAGGCTCCCCTCCAACCACAACAACCCCCTCACGCCCAGTTCACCCCCACAGCCAAGGTCAGGGTAGCGGGACACCCGCCACTCCCGCCGAAAAGGACATAGACCGAGGAAACCCCCAATCCTGCCCCAAAGGAGAGGGGAGAAGAACGCCCCCAAACCACCCCCTTGTTTAAACACAGCGCCGGACACAGCTTCGCCTCCCCCTCTCCTCAGCCGCCCGCAGCGCCCCCTGGCAGCATCGCAGGCCGCGGCAATGGCGGCCCCCACGGCCCAGGCGTGAACCCGCCCGCCCGCCGCTGCCGTGAGTGATGTGCCGCTGTGATGGCGGCCGGGGCAGGGGGGTACAAAATGGCGACAGGGAGGGAGCGCGGGGTGGCTGTCCGCGGAGGGGGACCCCAGGCTGTGTGTGGGGGATTGGGAATAAAGCACACAGACATTTGTAAAGGTGGCGGGGTGAGATCGGGGTGGCACCCCGAGGGGGGGAAGCAACGGGCTGGTACCCCGGGGGAAGCAGTGCAGGAGGTGGCTGCATGCCTGGTGAGCAAGGAGTCTAGGACACGAAAGGGGATGAACGACTGCAGTAATATACACAGTCTCAGTGCAATTAGCAGGACAGTGTTAATGGTAATTATATTTTAAGTACATATTGCCTGGTTTTAGATGCGAGGCAAATTCATCTAGGGAGCTGCACTTAAACCAGTGAAAAAACAATTCAGGTTGCTGTGAAGAAGATTCGGGGACAGGTCTCCCCTAACAGTAGCTTCACCCACTTAAATAACCTTTTCCAGGGGGCAGTGCTGCCCAGGGACACCAGCGTGCACTGCCAGCTCCAATGCAGGTGGGTTTGGGGTGGAGGAGGCAGGGGGTGCCCCACTGCTGCCCCATGGGACCAGCACTCAGTCCCTGCGATGTTAAAACAGGCACGGACCCACAATACCGTGTGCTGCAGGAAAGATAATGGCAGAAGCGCAGCTAGAAGAAATTTGAAGAATTAAAGCAGACAAAGCAGATCAGTTACTGTGTCATCCACCCACAAGGAAAACTATAGTCAAATTTGCCTTTTGATTCTACTACAACTTGAATGAGTATTCCTAAGCATATTTTAATGTTTTTATAACACCATGATGAAAAGGAATTACTATCTTTCCTTAAAAATCAAAGCCCTCCAGTTAAGATTGATCATCCTTAAATGAGACAAGGTCTGTCTGTGTCTCACCCCCAGTCCCTTCTTACTGAAGCTAACTCCTCCTGCCTCCCAGTGCGGTTGGTTTTAAGTTATTTACTTCCAAGTGAACTCGTGAAGCACGAGAGCATGTAGCATAGGGTGCAAAAGTTGGCTGGATTGCTTATTCTAGTGCCGTTTTTTGATAAACCGAAGCATTGACACGAGAGTGAGCCTGCCCCCTTAGGCGACTTTCACATGCTGGAGCAATAGCAGGCTGTGACAGCAAGATGGCCCTATTCCACTGCCCTGCTGCACATCGTGCTGTACGTCTTGTATCGGGTTTGGGCATCCGCTGGCTTTTTAAAAGTTGGTTTTCCAGTGTATCACAGCTTTCTGGGCATGACATACCCCTCCAGCTGCCCCCCCCACGGGGCAAGAGCACCCCTTTCAGCAAAGGGTTAGAGCTGCACTTCGATACAGTATTAATATACACAGTATTAATATACACAGTCTGTTTTGACATGCTTCAACTGAAATTTGAGCAGTAAACTAGTTTCATTGCCTGCAGTAGCCCATGTTAAAGGTTCTTAAATGTGACTGGGGTGTGGTAGAAAAAGATGCATGCATGTTGACGAGAGATAAAGTACTGTCCTTTTGGCAGTGTAGTGCTTAGAGATCACTTTGTCTCAGTTAAGACTTGAAAAGAATTACTGGCTTTCACTATCTTAACTTTTCTTTGCATTTACTTTGTGTGTTCAACGGAATTTGGCTGGTTTAGGATATTTCAGCAACCCAAATTATTGTTATCTTAAACAAACAATGCAGCAGTTCAAGTTGTTGCATTTATTCCCCTAAGGAAGAAAGGAATTGCATGGAGGGAGTAGGGCAGGAAGTGAAGAGGTTAGTCAAAACTTAGTGTCTTTTTGTTACATGAGCTTTAATTTGGACTTCTGTAAATTGAATGAAAAAACATGGAGAATAGAGATAAGGAGCTTTCAGGATTAGAAAAATAAAACCCAAACCCTTCATTACTATGTTACAGCTTTTTCTAAGTAGTACTTTGCTTTAGCAGTTCTGAAGTTAATGAAGTGTGCATGGATTATTGCTGCATGTATTTTACTTCAAAGCTGGTTATTCCCGAGAAGTCAGAGGCTTTGCATGTCTGTTGACATAGAAAAGTGGCTGAGAAAGTACTAATACAAAACTTCTGGGTTTTGACATAATGCCAGAGGAGCAAAAAAGCAAGATACATGCTTAACTTTGCAGATCTGACCACAGCATAAGATAAAGAAGAAGAGTTGATGCTGGGTTGTTTTTGCTACAGTTAAGGTAGCTTTTACTGTCGCTGCTTACACAAAGGGAGAGGCACACACATGCCCTCCCCAACAACATGGCTGTTCCCGCACTTGGCCTTTTGTTTATACCTGGCACAGTCTAGAAGGCACAGGTGAATATGACTGATCTGGTGAACACCAGAGCTCCACTCAAGCATTATTTCACAACAGGTTCTCTTATTTTCTCAGACTACCTTACCTAGGAAGTCTGCAGGACAGCCTTTAGAGCAGCTCTGAGAATCATTTGGTGGCAGCCCTACTTGTGGTTGTTCTGAGAATTGTACCTGATCTTGAGATACTGATCTGAAGGACGCCTACTTTTGCACTGAGACACCTCGCCACTTGTCCAACTCTCAGCTGCAGAAGTACCACAGAAGCTAAAGTCAACAACTGATGTGCATGAACACAATATGCCTACATATTCAAGCTGGGGGAAGAGCAAAGAGAGGAAAAAAGGAACTTAGATGGGTTCTTCCATTTGCCTGTAGAGCTGTTTGTGACTCAGTCTAGAATTTAGAGCTGTGATTTTGCATAGCTGGGGAGGTTGCAGAAAAAAAGCCTGTATTGTTTCTCAGTTTCTGTAAGTAAGCAGCAGTTACAGGACCATAAAGCTAACGTGGGAGGTAACCTCTTGATGATATGGTCTTATATTTGTCTGCTCAGCATATCATAAGGATTATAAATGGTTTGACAGTATACTTCTGGAAAACTACCTGATACACAAGAGAACTTGAAATTTTACAAACGGTTGTCAGTTCAGTGTTACATCTTAGTATTTTCCCTGTTGTGAAATACTTGAAAAAGACATCAACTACTTGCTTTTAAGCGTATTACAGGAATGCTTTCTGATATCAGAGCATCTACAGTTAGACAATAGATTACTTTTATGTATTGGGGAGGATAGAGATGTTTTTCTTTAAAAAACTGTACAGCAGTAACAACGGTTATATTTAAACCCTTGTCACCTCCAGGGAGGGCAGGGTAATTTGCTTGTCTTTGTATTTACATATTTTCATTAAATCATTGTACAGCATACCTAAAGCTAAAACTACATAGTCCTTGTTTCTGGAAATGTCTCAGAATACTTTGCATATGCTCTGTGTATAGCAGATAATGTGGTGGGTTTTTTCCCCCTTCCCCACTATTTTCACTCATCCCCCCAAAAAAAGTTGTTCTTGTGCTTAATCACTACAATATACATAGTAAGGCTAATTATGCTTTAGCTAAAAATGTTTTCTGCCATCTTGTTATAGGGCCTCTCACAGATCAAACTAGAGACACACGAATAGTGAATGTTTTCATTTTTCACATATCTAGCTGTATCTGCTTTGAAGAACAGCATTGTAAGCTTCTCCCATTATTAACTAACAGAGATAGAAATCTTCCACATCCCTGCGTGCCATGCTCCAGATGCAGATTAACGTCATTAATGCCAGCAGCAGTCTCCTAGTCTGTCTGGCAGGTGTTGATCTATATTTTAGACCTAGTGTAGATGCTCATTTTGATTATGCTAAATGAGCTGGAACCAGGAGCGTGCTCTTGAAGCAATATCTGTCCAGCACTTTGGCTTGACCTTGAAGTCTTCAGATAGACCACCAGAAGCTGCACCTCAGCAACATGTGTGCCCCCATACCCACCCACTCATGGGTGGGAGAGCTCACAAGAGCAGGCAAGAGCTAGTCCAAACTGACCACACATGACCTATATAGTGGGATACAGTGACCTATATAGAGCCCTCAGCATCAGATATTCTGATTTACAAACCTGTACTATTTCCTGAGGTAGATACAGCCAGCAGTAATTATAAGAGATCAGTCTAGTGTTAAGCTAATTAGGAACGGATCTATTTGAACTCTCCCTGAAGGAAGGCCCATATGGGAATACCCATTGGGATGTTTGATCCACGAGATCTCTGACATTTCCAAACATCTTTAGGACAAAAAGGACTAGCCTCAAGTTGTGCCAGGGGAGGTTCAGTTTGGAAATTAGGAGACATTTCTTCTCAGAAAGAGCAGTCAGGCACTGGAACAGGTTGCCCAGGGAGGTGGTGGAGTCACCGTCCCTGGGGGTGTTCAAGGAGAGGTTGGATGTGGTGCTTAGGGACATGGTTTAGTGGGCGATATTGGTGGTAGGGGGATGGTTGGACCAGATGATCTTGGAGGCCTTTTCCAACCTTCATGATTCTGTAATCTTAGGCCAGTCCTTCCCAGTCTTAGCCCTCTGCAACTGTTTGCATGGTGTTGGTGAATGCCACAAATTGAAGGTGTAAACAAGGGTTGGTAGACCAAGAGTTAGACTGCTTGAAAAGACAGGCTCATCTAAACAACATTTGGTTAAAAGTAACATGAAAAATTATTCACCTGAGGGTGGGAAATGTATGTAGGGTATTTATGAGCTGGGAGAAGAGAAAGTGCTCAGGAATGAAGAGACATTTGTAAACACAGGGTGAGTAGACTGTTTAACAAGATTTCCTGTGGCAGGTTATAGGTGGAAGGAATGCAAGTCTTGTCAGAGAAAAACTGACAAGAAAACAAGGATTTGTGTCCTGTTTGTGGCGTAGGAGAATTGTGAAAGCAACATTAACATTAAAACCAGGCACAGAAATGTTGTAACTTAGAGAGCTGCAAGGATCGACTCTTTTGGAAAGCATATATGAAAAGCGTGGTAGGGAGAGCAATGAGGCTCAATTAGATGTGCTTAGAGGTAATGCAGCTCCTCTCCATATAGATACTGGTGGTTTTTTTTGTTTGGTTGGTTTTGACAGAGATCACTACTGGGATGCTCTTCAACCTACTAGTGAGGGGGGAGAGTATGAACCAGTACAAGAAAGCCAGGGCTAACCAGGTAAAGAGTCAGGGATAATGTAGATGGACTCAGTGAGGAGAACAAGCCATGAAATATCTTTTTGTTAAGTCTTAAGGGAGGAAAAGGTGTTGTCTTAAAAATCCTGTGTATTGTTAGCTCAATGTGGATGGTATCACTAAATCTTTGACTCACATACAACACATTGATCTCTTATATCATTCTTTTGGCCTCTCCTCTGAATGAGCTCCCTGCAAAGCACAAGTAAGGGTCTTTGGAGGGGCTTTCCCTGAAAGCAGTCTTGCCAAGCAAGAGAATCATTTTTCCTCTATGCTGCCTTCCCACTATTATCACCAGCCCTAGTAAAAGGTAGACAGCAGAGAAACATTTGTCATGTTTGATGGGACTGGTTGCCCAGCAAGTATGTTATTAATGAGCATTCAGAGGAAAAAGACAGCTTATCTGTCTAAAGAAGTGCCATGGCACTGTTTTCACTTGACTCCAAATACCAGTCATTTAACTTGTAGTGAATAAAAGCTGTAGGCTGGATTTCTGCCTTGGCCCTTTATTTCCACCTTGGAATTCAGAGGGCTGCAACATGGTCTAGGTCATATGCCAAACCAGTTTGACTATTGAGTTTAGATGGAAGAATGATGTTGCTTATTCCACTAGGACTGGAAAGCAACTATCAGCACATATAACTACAACACAAGCTGCTGTAAGAAGCTTGTGAAAACCTTCTGTTAAATAGAAAGCAGAGAACTGCACACAAGTTATTAGAGCTGCAGTTATCTAAGTTTAATTTTGGCATCTAGGAACATTTCCTTGGGTTTTACAGAAGATGTACATTAGTGGATACAGCTATACAAGCACACAGGGAGAAAATTAAAAACCTACATGCTTCAGAGCCTGTAGTACAGCTATAAAGATGCAGCATGTTAGCACAAGCACATAGTGCATAATATTAGGGATTTTTTTATCGTTACATTTGGTCTAGACAAAAGCACAGTCACAATGCTGCTTTAGAAGTGCTAGCTTGCTGTCGTACAACATTTCTACATGTGGCATAACTGGTAAAGCCTATATTAAGAGATTATTTACAATAAGCAGTGCTTCTAGGATTCCCTGGGCAGTATAGGAATACATTGAGAGATACTCAGCAGAAGCCATAACACACCATTTGTACAAAAAAAACACATAAGTAACAGCTTACTAATAGCCCCATATAGAATAAATAACAAGCCTCATTCCTTTAAAAATTAAAACAAAAATAAAAACTTTGTTTCATAGCACAATCAGTCTCATACCTAAGGGCTATGTAGACTCTGGTTGTAAAATAACTCCTCTCAATGCAGGAAGATGTTCTTTTAATTCCTACTGCCTCTTACCTGCTACTATTTATAGCATTTCTCCTTCAAGCTTCCCAGGTGTAAGGCTTCCAGGTGGAAATTGTGCTCTTTAACTCTCCTTCCCTTACCCTGAAGTGGTGGGGTATATGTCTGTCCTGCTAGGCTTGAAGGAGTAATTCTGAAATACAAATGTTCCATATTTTGCTTAAAAAAATCCAACAACAACAAAAAAACACGTTGTTTGAATTTACATTGCCTCATTTTCCCCACTGTCAGAAATTCCACAGGCTTTGGAGTAAATGAACTGAAGCCTATGGTCGTATATGGGTTACAGCCACTGTTACACATAGGGTGTTTTCTTCCCCCCCTTCATTACAAAATATATGGTGATCTCCACCCTGCTTCCATTTAATCAGAGTTTTGCCACCAACTTAAATAGGTAGCTCAGATCCAAATTCATTAACAGAATGGAAAGATTTACTCTAAATGTGGGATGTAGTAGAAAGATGATTTGGAGTTACTTTTACATGGTAAGCATGCCCTAGCTTGATGAGGCTGTTTCTTGAACCTAAGCTGTAAACAAACAGCCACACAAAGTTGCAAACCGGTGTATGGGATGCTGGATACATGTCTTAGAAATTATGAGAGAAGCTAATCCTAAAATACAATCTTCACCTCACTGAAGTTGGTGAAAACATTTTCCATGTATTTGACTGGTGTCAGGATTTTTGCTAGGTACTTACTCTTTTACTTTACAGGAATTAATAATGCACACTCTGAAAAGTGTTTCAGCACTCTTTCTCCTCAGTTCTTCCTGTTCCTCAGTGATAAACTGAGTCTTAAAACACTTTCCTAAACCTTCCTCATATCCATGTCCCTTTTTAAATGAGAAACTCAGTAGATATCCCTCCAGCATTCTGCTTGAGCAACACCATTGGCATCACTTTCACACTGTTAGTCATAATACACACTGGTATGATGTCTTCAATGAGAATTTCAAAGCACTTAGTAAATATTAATTAAGTATTGCGTCTCTGTGAGGTACGTAAGTAATTAATTTTATAAGCCAACGCCATATAAAGGAGAGAGAAGGGTGGATTCTCACATTAGTGCATAGCCTCTTATTCGTTTACAGTTATTTTCTTCACGGGTGTCTAGACTTGAAATAAGTTCCCAATGCAGGTTTTGTAATGGCCCCAGCAACAGGAATATTTGTGAAGCTGAACTGCAAGACACCTCTCACATTTCCATTATGTGAAAGCATGTCACTTCAACTTTGTAGTAAGATGGAGTTACGGTAAATCAAGGCACTAGAGAAGACAGGTGAAGAATTTAAGACTTGAGCTTCAGCCCTGCCTTCAGTTCTTAATGACAGATGTTCCTAAACTTCTGTTGCCCCATGTTTGTTTTTCTACAGGTAGAGAAGAACTTTCTGGATGTTGCAGGCTTCTTTTTCCCGTACACATTTACTATTTCTGCCTGGAAATCAAATTTAGGTAGATTTTGAGGACTTCATTAAAAATTCTGGGCTTTCTGGATGTCTGGTAGGTGTAAGGAGCAGACATTTCTGAACTAGTTGCTGCATGCCTAGAAACCGTGGACATAAGGACTGTGAGCATGCTCTGCAGTCACAGAACATGAAGCAGCCTAGTGAGAACAGCTGTCTGTGTGCTGTGCTCTCTTGCCGTGCATAGTAAGTACGAAACTCTTCAGAAACAGCAGACTTGCTGTAAACATGTTGTGTAGCTACTAGGACTGTGCAGTCTGCCCCATACTTTCAGAAGGGAACTATGCAGTTATTTGCATATAGATTATACATCCACTTGTTTCTGGATGTGCTGCAGCTGCTGCATATGCACTTGCTTTTTGCTGCCCATGAAATCTTCTGTAGGCACAGGGGATTCCTACCCCTAACGCTTGCCTCCTTTTATCCACACTCCTCCAAAGCAACATTGATCAGGACTCATTCCACTTCTTCCTTTGATTTCCCTTTTCCCTTTAATGACAAGTACTTGCAGTAATGTAATACTTCCATGAGACACCCTGAGACAATTTCAGTTTGCTGCTGCCAAAAGAGAGAGGTGGCAATCCTCAGTCCCCATGGTCTTGGTCATCCTGTTGCTCACATTGTGTAGGTTCTGGTGTGTGCTGGGTCTCTCCATTAGCCCCTTTGACATATTAGCCTGGAAGAAAAATAGCAGAAAGGTGGATAGTTTTCTCTGGAATAGTGAGGTAAATCAGCAAGCTAAATGACAAGCGTGAGTTAAAGGACCAGAGGAGTACCAAAGCTTCTTCAAGTGCAGCCAGGAGGCTGGGAAAAAGACTGAGAGAGACTGGTTCTTGCACTTGTGCAACAGTGACATGTTAGATCAGCTTAACTGCCTATGAAGCAGTATTTTGACTTCATTCTTCTACAGAACAGAGTCGATACTGTGCCTCTTTTTCTCTTGCCCTTGTCACTTAAAGATTTGTCATTCAATTCGGGGAAGCGTCATTCAAATTAGTGGGTGGATTCACAGTTTTCATGGCACCACAGCTTAAGAATCATTTTTGGAAGGGTTATCAGGAATATTCTATGTCATGGTCTTACAGGAAATTGCATATCTTGTGAAAACTGTTTTGAAATTAAACAGAATTTTGAGAAGCTTATGATGGCTGCTACAGAGAGCGTCAAGTCCATGATATCTTCTTCCCAACGCTCTAGAAAATGTATAAATAGGGGGAAAAACAGTTCTTTTTCAACTACATAACATCAAGCCAGATTTGAGGTGGAAGATCAGAAAATAAAATGTGATGAAATTCTGATTATTCCTTTGGTATTGTCTGAGAAATGATAGAAGACTTCAGCACATTAATAAAGCAGTTTAGACATCCGTCTGCCACAGTGCTGGAGCACAGAAGATCAAAAGAACATTCTCATCTGCTTGACACACACACTCAGTGTTCATTCATTAATGGCATACTTTTAGCGTAGGTTATAACTGTACACATCATACAACAAAGCAGTGCCACGAAGTTTCCCTGTCCATAGGGAACAGAGAGAGCAGAAAAAAAAGAAAAAAAAAAAAAAACAAAAAAAAAAGTCTGATTGATTAAAGCATTCTCAGCATCTGAGAACATCATTAACTGACATGGTTTGCTGTGAACTTTGAAAGGCTGGGAAGAATAACTGCACTCCACCATCTTTGTTTGACTGTATTGTTCAGTATGAATACCCCACTGATAAAGTAATTCTTGATAAAACACGTTCTAGTTTTCAGAAGTCATACAATCAAAGCATACACAGTGGGTGGGTGTTGAAGTATCAGTGTTCTGTAAAATAAGCTCGAATTAGCAGTTTCGGCCACCCATCTGTTTTGGTGAAGGTCTAAGTATATGTATTTTAAACCAAATACGACCCATTTTAGGTTCTGAAGAGAAAAGAGAGACAATCCTTTCCTAAAAGAACAAAGAGCCAAAACACATTGTGCTTGCCCAGATCCTCACTCCATAGCAGAAAGCATTTGCTTATTCTTTTTGTATTTATAGAAAATACATTTCCTCACCTCCAGTTTAGGCAAATCTCAGTTGTAATGAGGCTAACTGGGCAGAGTCCAGATCAAATTCACTGCTGGCATTGTGGCGTTGACTTAGTGGATGGGCACCTGAAATTAATCTGGCCCTTTCTTCCTGTGAAAGCGAAAGTGTGTTAGCCAGTTGTTTCCAAAGCATGCAGAGTAATATGCCTTTGGATTGTACACAGCTAATCCTCTTTATACTTTGCTGACTGCAACCTACTTAGTCTTACATGAAATGTGTTCTCCGACTTTTTGTGAGCCTGATCCAAAATCTGTTGAAGTCAGTGGAAAGAGACCAGATTTTTTCCAGTAGTTTTGGAGCAGACTCTATATGAACAGCTGGTCTGCTACTGAGTCTTCTAGTTGAAAGACGAAGAAAATAAGCAGTACCAAACCACACTGGACTCAGCGCTGTATTAAAGATATAAATGAAAGTAATGTGAAACTCGTAAAACCAGACTGGACACAACACTCAAACATGCTGCAGAGAGCAGTCTAGTGCTAGCAGGGGAATAAGTCAGATACTTAATTTCTTTTCCATAGCTTTTACTTTTCCACATATTCTGTAATGTAACAGAACTTTTTTTTTCTTTTTTTTCTTTTTTTCCCCCTTAGGCACATAGTTGCCAGACAGCAGCACTGGAATGAGAACATATGTAGTGTTTGCTTTTATCTTACTTTACAAAAAAGAAGTATGAATACCTTGTGTTATTCCAAGTATAAAATTACAGGTGTCAAATCATTTGGTGTTTTAAGTGCTGTGCCAGAAAAGTAATCCAGTAAAAATAGGTATGTCCTGTCAAAACTGAGCAGTTAGTATTGTTATTACAGTTCCTTACTTGCATGGCTCCAGCAGTGTAAGATTGTACAAGACAAGTGTAAGACCAGCAATAAACTTGCCTGGAATCGCCCGGAACATAGAAAGTCAGGGGGATGGAAACCAGATGAAACTAAAGGTCCAGTGTAAGAATCTGCCTGGTCTGCTTTACAGTGGTTTGAACTATAAATGCCATTAAGCAAAAAGTATTCAGCGTCTTAGGGAGTGATTCTTACCCAGAGACCACAGAGACTTAAAGCGAAGAGCGATTTGTGCTTGGTTCTGTATAAGTACATGGTCAACCCTCTGTCATAAGAAGCGTACCATTTGAAGAGGAGAAAAACACTTATCTGGAAAGGGGAAATATTTTTTTCATCTTCGTGTTACAAGTGAGGGTGCAAAACAGAGATTAAAATGGTTTGACAGTGTTAGACTGTGGCTGCGCTGGCTGTGGCAGGGAAGCCCTTGGTACTCTCAGATACTTAAAAAAGTGAGGACATCCTTAAAGAGCTGAGTAAGCCTTCAGGAAGAAGCTTGCTGTGGACTTGAACCAAGGCAGGAGGTACCAAAACAGGACACAGCACAGCACAACACAGGTTTTGCTATGTGAATTTCTCCTCAGTAGAGCATGAAGAACCACACGCTACATGCAGCTGCCGGAAATCAAGTTAATACTTTTGTTGTCTGCTCCACAAAGGCTGGGTCTGAAGAAAATCTATTTAGTAGATTATTTCCCTGAAGGGGGCAGAAGAACCACAACATTTAACACTTTTTCCTGGCCCCTGGAGCTGCAAGGAAGCCTGGACAGAGACAGCCTGGTTTGCTAAAACGGGGACACACTGCTTCTGTCAGTATAGATGTTAAGAAGCTTATTAAAGGACACAGCAGCTGACAAGTGAATCTTTAATCCCTGCCAAATCCCCTAAGTTTATGATCAGTTTAAAGCAGTTCACATAAAAAAGAAACTTTTACTCATCATTTCATGTGCGTTTGCAGATCAGATGTAGTTACTTTCATGGTGTTAATCAGAATTCATTTTACTTGTAATTTTCAGAGTGAATTTTGACTGTCTTAAAAAACACTCCCCAAAACCCTGCTCCCCAAAACCCTGCTCTCTTTCCCTGTTTCTTAAGAAACACAGGAATCATGTTCGTTGTCCACACTGGTATTTTAAGTGGTACATGGAGTGTGGCAGGTGACATAGCACACAGCTGAACAGCAGGCCAAATCCTAATGCTGTAGGCTGCCTTACTGTTAAAATATCAGAAACTACAGGGGCACTAAAGCTTGCACGTCCTGACTGAGATACGAGTACAGGTTAACCATCACGTGTTGATTTACTGAAAAACTTTTAATGTACTTGCTCATTTTCTCTTTGCAAACCACATGATCACGCTGAGTCTAAGTATCTCATGCTGAAATGAGTAAGGCTTTTTGAGGTTCCTTTTTCATATAAGTCTCATTCCTATTACTTTGTGGAAAGACTCCACCAAAAAAATCAGGGCAGGCTATATAGGATAAATTGTGGGTTTTGGTGGTGGTTTTTTTTTTTCAATTCCTGAATAAAAGAACACTACAGTAAGTCCATCAGTCAGTGGATCAAAGGATGGAAGTAGTGTACCTCGGTATGCTGTAATGTGAGCTATTTGTTCAATAGTTAGCTCTAGTTTACCAACATGACTATTCATTCTAAAATAAGCACTCTGGCAGTGTTTGCTCCCAGGCAAATACTTGCTCTGCTGCAGTTCTTTCTCAGCTCAGCTGCCTCTGATCCCCTTTGCAAGTGCCAAAGTTGTTAGCCTTTGTAGTCATGAGAGTTAATTACCACTCATTTGGGTCCCTTTTCTGCATGGCCAAAACCTTTCATGTCCTTTACATGGGACAGAGTGGAAAGCCTAGCCCTCGTTCAGGCACTGTTCCTTATGCAATGTATGATTAATAGTTGCCAAGAAGCGCTCGGCTGCGTGGGCACCGGCAGGTTGCGGCTGTGCGGCTGCATGGGGAGTTAGGTAGGGGGGCGGGCAGAGCACGGAGCATCTGATGGTGGAAATCGGCGCCAGGGCCCACCAGGAGATGGGCCTGGATAGCCTGGGCCACCTGGGAGGTGGTCGCCAGAAGTGGCATTTGGGGACAGATGGGATGGGCCCGCTGGGCATGGGGGCTGAAGGTGTGGAGGCTGTAGCTACTAGGCCCCATATGGGGCAGTGAGGAAGAAGATGGCAGCTGGCTGGAGCCGCTCAGGTAGCTGCTCATCTCAGCTTGGCTCTTCGGTCTTGGGCTGGGCTCTCGTAGCTTTGGGAGTGGTTGTGGTAGCCATAAAGGAGCACAGATTGTTGTTTGGCTTTCATATCAGTCCAGGGAAACTAGATTTATCTGCCAGGCCGAAAGA
Organism: Anser cygnoides; assembly: GCF_040182565.1. NCBI lineage: Eukaryota > Metazoa > Chordata > Aves > Anseriformes > Anatidae > Anser > Anser cygnoides. The sequence goes on from NC_089874.1 coordinate 59,599,645, forward strand.
GTTGTCCTCACCAAAGCGGATTTTCACCCACAGTGCTCTTTAGAGGTTGTGGCCTGCAATAGCAGGACGATTGGCAGAGACCACATAGTTCTACCATCTCTAATCTCTGGGGCTTTTTACTTGAAATATGCTTTTCCTTTTCAGCTAAATAAACCATAGCAAAAAGCCTTTCACTGTGTGCTGAAATATTCTCAAGTGCTCTTGTTTCCAAGGGTGACTTTACTGGGGGCAGCAATGCAGTCTCAGAACAGAGCTCTTAGGTGTCCCAGCTACAGATTTATTTCCCATGCCGCTGACAGCTTGATTTGTGAAAGAAAAAAGGACAAAATAGCAAAACAAAACTCAACCCACAGCCTGTGCAAGAGAGAAAAACACGGACTTGCTGTGCTGTAGAGGAAGTGTCAAATAGAAATAACATTTCAAAGGGGGAAAGCTTTTAGTCTTCACGTACATGATAAAAATCCTTTTACAAGAGTAAGTTGCGTAACTATAACTATTTTTAAGCTTTAGAAGTTTCCTGTTTAATACCTGTGGGATAAGTCTGTGCAGCTAGCTGGAGGCCAATTTTAACCTTGGACCATTGAAATCTGTTGACCTGTGGTTTGGTACAGAGCTAGCCATTGATTTGCATTTTGTTTTTTTTTTTAGCCTGCTTTGAAATAAGTGATATCTGGCAAACCTCTACCTACCCCCCAAAAATTTTAAATGTCACATGACTGACTGTGCTGGACCTGTTTTACTTATCTGCCTAGTTTTGCAAAGTAGCCAGATACTGAGAGGAAAATGTTGCTTAATTAAGCAGATGTCAGAAACCCACCATGATGCTTTTATACAAGTCTGATAGGTACTAAGAGGACAGTAAATGCATGTGTAACTCCAGAGCCATTTCATCTGGTTTGAGACTAAGCAGCAGTTGTGGAAAGAGAAGGCTGAACTGGGGTGTTCTGGTGTTGAACAAACAAGTTTATTTCTAAAACAACATCTCATGGCAATGCACCACAAGGCTCATGATTCATAAAGCCAGTCACGCACTGAAGGGAGCTGTGTCTTGATTTGTGGCTTATAAAAACAGGAGTTTGCTAATAAATGTGTTCTTCAGAATGACAGCCCAGCACATTCTTGAAAGTGGACTTCTTGGCTTTGTCTTGAACGGTAGCCACCTATGATTACTGCACAGTGCTTTTATGATAGATGAGACAGCTTCCTCCTGGCCACTTAGTTATGTCACCATTAAATGGCAAAAAAGAATCAGGGTGACCCAGCCTAAAAGGGGTAAAGCAAACAGCAGGGCCCTGCCATTGACAAAGCAAACTTGCTTTAAGCGCATTCTCTAGATAGTCTGAGTCATCGGTCTTCAAATATGTTTATTCTCTTCTTCCTTCTTCCCTCTTTCCCCAAGCTGTATTACAAAGCAGTGCTTTGACTGGAAGCTGGGGGTGTACTACAGAGAGGGGGGTCCCAGCTGTGCGTTCCTCTCCCTGTCATCTCCTCCTTCCTTAATGCTGGGAATTTGTTTTAAATCCAGTCTTGAGAGGAAAAAAATACTGCCTGGTTCTGAAATGGAATGAGTTGAACATACTTTTAAAATGACAAGCGTATTTCTGACAAGAGGATCTGAGGCCTGTAAGGACAGATCCTTGTGCCGCAATGTATTGGGTTTATGTGGCAAATAGTGAGCATCCACAGTACCCAAACTGAATATGGCCACCCAAATGGCTGTGTTTAAAGCTAAGTAGTACAAGTGAGCAGGTGTATTTTGGTAAGCATGAAGAAAGACACAGAGAAACTGATTTTCCAGACATACTAATCCTGGAGGCATTGCTTAGTTATTCACAGTGCACAACTTTTCCTAATGTCAGCCAAATACCCAGTTCTGGGGATGAACTTCTAGTGTCTGCTGAGGCCAGGAATATGCCTTTGCCAATTTAATTCCTTATTAGAACGTCAGAAATATTTTCTTAGCATGGCTGTATATGCATGTCTGTTTGTATATGTATGTGTGTGTGTTCCATTGTTAACAGTGAGCATTAACTGTATCCATCAGGGATGAAATAAATGGACTGTAAAATTTCCTTGCCATCTGCACAAACATCAGCCTGGTGTCAAAAAGAGTACTTAAGTTTATGAAAGCTAGACTGAGTGATGATGGTGAAAATTCTGCTACCTGGTATGCTCTCTTTCCAATGCAGGATTCCAGTTTTCTGCTGTATAAGAACTTCATTAGAAAAGCACATAGACTGAGCAAAACAAAGTTACTGCTTGACAAAATGCCTTGATGTTTTGTCCAAATTCAAAAGAGGATTTCTCATCCTTCCACGGAAGAGAGCTACTTGTGAGCATAGTCAGAGGATGCAGTGAGCCCAGTCTGAGCAGCAGCAGCTCCGCAGCTAGTTTGCTCGTTGACAAGAACCACAGGGCAACAGCAGCACCAGGGGCAGCATTAAGGTGGCAAATCCGTAGATGAAAGAATACAAATTTGATTACAGTATTTGTTATGCTGTTAGTCAAAGCTCGTCCAGTTGCATTTCTGTTGAGCAACATCCAGAGCCTGCTGGAGGCAGCGGGAGTTTTGCCATCAGCTTCCCTGGGGGGTAGAATTTTGCTCACTGTTTAAATTAGCTGTATCTTCACAGGAGCATATGGGAGCAAACGCAAAGGTTTTGAATTGAAGGAGCCAGTAAGCGGCCTTATGCATTTACTTTGTTACCCAGGTAAAAGCTGAGACAGAAAAACCCATCTGCTAGACCTTCAACACATCTCTGTAAAACCCATGCTGGAGTGAGAGCATTCTTTTCTATTTTATTTATGGCTCTGGCTGTCTGAATGAGTGCATCTGGAGCTCAGATGCCTTATGCCCTTATTGTAAATTAGTTAACTTGAAAAACTGCACATGCTGTCAGAACTTTGCTGTAGAAATGCCAGGCTCCGTAGTTGAGGTGCTTTTGTGTGTACGTATGTTTTTTATGTGAAAAGGCTGTTAACTTCATGCATAAACACTGCTCTCTGTCTCTTTTCCCTCCCTCTTTTGTTGCAGACTGTGGACTAGCATTGAATACTCAGGGAAAGCTCCCCAGAGAGATTAGGGACATGGACAGATTTTAAACAGGGCCTTAATGCATGGACACGAAAGGACAAACGTTCTAGAGGGAATACTAATGCAAATGCCCTGGTTTGGGGTCAAAATACATTAAACAGCTGCTTGCATGCTAAAGATGCTTTTAAAATCAATACAGATGGGAAATTATAAAATGTGTATGTACAGATCTTGCTACTTCCTCAGCGTTGTAGCCTAAGAGAGTGAAAGGACTTCACTGACCCCCTTTGTTATAAAGCATACAACAATGTCAAGTATCGGTGCTAGAGAGCAGGGCACCTATTTATTAAATCCTTTTGCAGGGATCAAAATTCCAGATCATGCTGAAGCCTATTTTCAGGGAGGAGTTGTCAGCGTCCTTCCCGGAGAGCTGTGGGAGGTAAGACCTAGCAGCTGTAGGCATTAGATTTTGATGAGAGTAAACTGCTATTATCATCAATTGCTTAGATGATGCAGTTCTAGAAAATAACTTATTGCTATTTTCAATAAATCTACATTTTAAAAAATCCAGTGAAGTTATTACATAAAAAAGCAGTAACTACATATTTCTGGGCTAGCTACTCAGCAACTAAGCTGAAATGGAGAAACAGAAGTGGAGTCTGACTATAAAAACTGACAGCCTAGATGGGTCACCATCTGAGAGTGAGTTATATAACCCTAACACGGCAATATCACAGCCACGGTGTGGCTTTAATACCACCGCACAGTTGGTATTTATCATTGAACCATGTGTGTATTAAAGGAAGGCTTGACAGATTTAAAATAAATGTAATGAAAAAATAATTCAAGTAGCTAACATTCCCTCCAGCTGCTGAAATAAATATATTACTCCACCACTGCTGTACCCTTTCCTTATGGGACCTTAGCCTGACTCCACATCACTGCTGTGCTGTGGTCTCTGACATGAAAATAATTATCATTTGCAGTATAGAAGAGCAGCAGCTTCCTTATAAATACTTACATCATTTAAGTTCCCGGTGTAAACCACATGGCATTACCTGGGCATTTTGTCAGGCATATTGCCTGTATCACCAGTGTCCCATGTTACAATAATCCCTAAAAAAGCTGCCACTAAGTTGAGACACGTTGTTTTAGGTGCTGCATGTTTGTGACTGCTGCAAGCATTTGTCAGCTTCAAACTCCACAGAATCCACATTTTTTTACACTCCAGCTTAGTTTGGGGCAAAAGGACAAGTCTTCAGGAGCCCTGCAGTGCTGCTGGCCATAGCCTGTAACTTTTCATTGCTACCTTCCTTCTGCATCATCCCCATGTCTCTTCCTTTTGGCTCCTTTTTGCTTTCTACCAATTCAGACATTTCTTTCCAACTTCAACTCTTCCTGGTCTGCCACTCCTAATTGTGGTCTTTAAAGCATTCCTTGGAGACATCTCCTCTGCACCCTGAAAGTTGTTGCTGGCGGGTTTTGAGGACGTGCTCGGTGTATGCATCCTGTCGCATCCTGTTTGCCACTTAGATGACAGTCCTCAGGTCCCACTCTGCAGCTCTAAGACACAGGCAGAGCTGCAGCTGCTGTTCACTGGAGATGTAATTTTGGATTCCTTCAGAAATGAGATGGCCTCCCTAACCTTAGTCTTGCTCTCAGTAATGCCTGTGGTATAACCACACTCAACAGTTTGTGGTTTGGATTTCCAAGAGAGCAATTCCTATTGAGAACACGACTGCCATCGACACAAATGGCAAGGCTGCAAGATGTCTGCATTCAAACATGGCCATTAAGTTTAGTCAGACAGCAAGACCAGTCAGATCCCTCTCTGCAGGCCAGTACTTACTGAAATTAATATTTGTGAACCCCTGAGACGGTTCCACTGGTGTCAGCGAGGGCCCTTGCGTGCTCCCGCTCATCCTCCCTACCATAAAACCCACAGATTTCTCTTAAGCTGAGTGTCACAGTCTCTTCTCTCCTTTTTCCATGCTTGGTTGTTTTGCAGAGATATTTGGAGAAGAGGAAATGCCAAGGGTGGGGAGCATTTTGCCTTGCTACTTGTACGTATTTTTCAATAGAAGGACATAGGCCGGATGGCTGGGCACTTTCTTAAATTCTGCCTGCAGCCGGTGCTTGCTGCGGCTGCCCTGGTCACAGCTCTCCCCCTGAGTCCCAGCTCTTTGTTACTTACATACGGATGTAAAAGGGGTGCAGGGGGAGTGAAATTAAGACAACTTCCTTACATTATTGCCTCCATCGGGAGGGGAGGAATAACGCCCGCACATGTCTCCAGCAGGTGGCAGCGGCAGCCCTCACACCGCAAGCAAGGCGGGAGCTCAGCTTTCCCCTTCAGCCTGAGGGGAAAAAACCGTGCCCTCGTTGTCTGTCCAGCCCTCTGACCCCACGGGTAACTGGTCAGGAGATGGGTGATAGCTACAGATGTGATAGGATCTCGTGGCACGAACTGGGGGGACCAAATGCTTTAAGCAGTGGTGTCTCTGCAACCTCATTGCAAAATTAGTCCTGCCATTAAAGTGGAGAAAAACCTGTCTGAAGATACACCTCTCCTACGAAGACAGGCTGAGGGACCTGGGGTTGTTCAGCCTGGAGAAGAGAAAGCTCTGGGGAGAACTTATAGCCACCTTCCGATACCTAAAGGGGGCCTACAGGAAGGCCGGATATGGACTCTCTCAGGGAGTGTAGTGATAAAACAGGAAGTAATGGCTTTAAACTAAAAGGGGAGATTTAGATTAGCTATTTGGAAGAAACTCTTAGTGGGTGGTGAGGCCCTGGAACAGGTTGCCCAGAGAAGCTGTGGATGCCCCATCCCTGGAGGTGTTCAAGGCCAGGCTGGGTGGGGCCTTGGGCAACCTGGTCTGGTGGGAGGTGTCCCTGACCAAGGCAGGAGGGGTGGAATTAAATGATCTTTAAGGCCCTTCCGACCCAAGCCATTTTGATTCTATGGTTCTGGGAAAGTGCCTGCTGGGGTGGCTGCAAGACCCCTTGGTGCTGAAGAGCACTCAGCTCCATGCCCCCGGGCAGTGAAAACATTTTACTGCAAACAGAAGTACATAAAATTTTCAAGTACATTTGAGAAGCCAGACAAGTTAAACTTTTCTGCAAGAGAGCTTTTACATTTCCTTTCTTGAGATGGAAGATAGCTTTCTTAATTTAGGCAATGATTTTCCAACCTCAGTAACCACAGACCCATGCAGTTTTTTTGGGATACCCTGCCTTCCATGTTGTCCCATCTTTCCCCATTTTCCTTTCCTAGTGTGATTGCTGTTGTTTACAAAAAAACTCTTTCTTCCTCTTTTCTTCATGCTGTCTCACCTCAGCAGGAGCCAAGTGTGGGCTCCTGTGCCTGCCATGCAGAGCCAGATGCTGCCATGGGAAGGGGGAGGCAGGCGACCAGGCCAGCTGCCGCCTGGCAGAGGGAGCTGGCTGCTGCGCTGCTGCTGCTCCTCGGCCTCCAGCCGCTGCCCTCTGCTCCCTCCGTGGCAGCCGTTCAATCGTGAACACTGGCAAACAGGAGGAGATCTACCTGAGGGAGAGCAGCAGGCTGCCTGCTGGTCAAGTTGATCATTTTAGTAAAAAAAAAGAAAAAGGAAGGAAGGAAGAAAGGAAGAGAAAGGAAGAGAAAAGGAAGGAAGGAAGGAAGGAAGGAAGGAAGGAATCAAGGAAGGAAGAAATCAAGGAGGGAAGGAAGGAAGGAAGAAAACACCAAAAATAACCCGTGAAGTTCCAAGCTCTCTTGTGTGTTGGTTCTTAGGCACTATTAATTTGCATGCAGTGGTATGAAATTGAAAAATGGTCTGGAATAAACTCCTGATATCAGGGCACATTATGTTTACTGTGTGCCTTCAATTTAACAATGTGCTGAAAGGACCATTGTTCTTTCTAGATATACACCATGTGGCTAAAAGTAACTGCTTTTCAAATGCAAATAATTAAGTCCATTTAAATTTTTAAAAAGTTTTACCACTAAGGAAGAAATGCGTGTGTTGCAAGTAAGGAGTAGAGGAGAAATCATTCAGAGTTGTGCAGTTGAGTTTGTGCTGTAGCAGTCTGCCCTTTCCCACGTGCTTGTCTCCTGTTGATAACGCTTGGTGTTATGCATATGCAGGAAGGCAGAACATGCAACTGGACAAGAGAGCTGTGTACGTAGAGGAGAATTTTGACCTTGCTGCAACCTCAGATGTTGCTGTTCCGTCTTGTTTCTGCCCATGTATCCTTTGTTTCTTACATAGTCCCTTTTCTAAACAATATCAGAGGCTGGTCTGGGGTCTGGGCCTCTCTTTTTTTTTTTTTTTTTTGGTCCTGTTTTTGGTTTATACCACTTCTGATAGATTCTTTATCACCTGCTCCCTACAAGGCAAACTGCAAGGCTGCTTCCCTTCTGTAGCAGCTGTGCTGGAGAACTGCTGATGAGGAACAAAATGGGAGCTACTGAGCAATCATGGGGAGACTGGCTATTAAAAAAAAAAAAAAAAAAGCTAATTAGAGCATAGAGGAAGAGGCAACACTTTGTGCAAAAACACCAGAAGGTAGGCCCTCCAAATCCCATACGCTCCCTGTAAATAGCTATAATTAACCCGATAGTATTCACTTTATCAATTAAAATTTAATTAATATTTTCTGTCCTTGACAATCATATTAAAGGCAGTCAGGAAAACATAGTGGCAGCTGGGTTTCTGCAGAGAGCAGTTGCTGTCAAGAAGAGCTACAACAACAGAGGCACAGGAGACTCCTCTCCCTCTCTCAGTTGTACCTGTGATAGAACTAAAACTGGTCACCGAATTGCTGGCAAAGGAGGGGAGGATGGCAGACTGCGAGCCCTGGTCTTCTCCTGCAGTGACAGGCAGCGTTACACTTCCAGGCATCACCCTACAAATGCAGCACCCACCTGGGTGAGAGAGAGGAGTAGTGAGAAAATGAATGTTGTTGTTACTTATTTGACCTTACCACCCATTGATGGCTGCTGTACAGCACTTTGTTCTACCTAGTTTTTGATGTTCTGCTTGGTGCTTTGCCTTAGTGGAGCGAGCTCAGCAGAGATACCCCTCCTGAACTCCATGGGCCCTATCAAAGTAGTAAGGTTATTGCTTAAAATGGTGTGTCCGTACTAGCAGCTTGGCACACTCCTGTTTTGCTCAAGGGACAGGTTTCCTGGCCACTCATACTGCCTGTGGCAATTAGTGTTTGAGCTCTCTTCTGGAACAAATCAGTTGGTATCCCAAGGGGAAACCTGAATGTAGTCAGCCGTGTAGTTCACTCCAGGGTTTGCTCCAGACAGACAGGATAAATGTGGAAGACACCAAATATATTTCCTTCCAACCAGAACAGTGTTTCAACATAATTCCATGTTAGGCTGTAGCATTATTTGTCCTCTCCCCCCATCCTTTTCCTAGAACACACAACAATTTTCTTCTGGCTTGGTACTGTTTTTAACCCAGTGCTGCTCTGCTGGCCTGCTGTATAAAGCTGTTATTATTCTGCATGCCTTGAACTGAAAAAATACCACCAAACCCATTCACAGAAAATAATGAGTGTTAGCCACAGGGTCGTAAGAGAGGACCTGAGCTGAGCACCACGCAGCACGTCTGCTTAGCTCTGAACAGTGTGGTCATGAGCCATTCTGCAAAACTGGCCTGTGGGTGAGGGTCTGCAGTGCGGACCTGGTGAGAATAACTGTGGGGTAAAGCAGGTCTGTTGTTCCTCATTTAACAGGAGGGTACAGACTGAATCAGCAAGATTCATGGAGTGTGTTGAAACTAGATCTCCCAGATCATGGGGAAGAAGCTTTCAGTACAAAACTGTTAGACAAACACAAGTACGGAGAGGAGATGGGATGCAAACACTGTCACCACAACCATCTTCTTGTCTTCTCTCCACTCCTCTGGATGAAACATGATGGGTTGGCATGTTTTTGATACACCTAGTGGATCAGGCCCTTCAGGTAGCCAAGTGACATGCTGTTTCTCAATCCTAGGGAGGCGGGCACCAAGCCATTTAGTGCTATGAGGTCAGAAGTGCTTCTGAGCACACCCAGAAGCAGAACTGGAGGTTCCTGGTGGATGTCAGCGTTAGAAAAGCTGAGTGTCACAATCAGAAGTCTCTTCGGCCTCTAGGCTTCTGTGTGTAACTACACCCATCACAGACTTTGTCCTTATGGGCTCTCCTATGGTCACACAAGAAACAAGCCTCAGGCCTACCATACCGTGAGCTACATCTCCCACCAGCTGAGTGCTCCCAGGCATGTCCTGAAGGGTGATGGGGGTCAGGATGAGCGAGTTCTCTACCCTGGTGGGACAAGAAGTGCCTCTGGTGCCCTGCAAAGGTGCTCACACAGGGCTGTCCCCAGTCTGCCAGCAGCGAGGTCAGAAGGGTGGAGATGAACACGGACAACAGCCATTGCTGCTGCAATGGTTCTGTCCACTTCAGGTTGGGGCATCCGGTACGGCAGTATTGAGAAACAGCCCCATGGAATCTCATGTTGCCACACGTTATGAAACAAACCCGATCCGTTGTTGTACTATTGGTAATTCCAGATAGATTTATGTAAAATTGAAGGAGTTGGAGGTAGGTGCTGAGAATCACTGCAGTCTTCATTCCAAAATGAAACTCAAAATGAGCACAGTAGCTGCCCAGCAACTATTGCTTTGAGTTTGCACACATTGTTTACCTTGCTCTTTCTCTCTCTCTTCAGTCTAGTTAAAGATTTTACTGGATTTTTAGAAATGTACTTCCCCCACCTCCCTGAAATTCACTAGCTTTTCTGACTTTTATAAAAAGAAAAGCAGAAATGAAACCCTAGGCAACTCTCTGTTATGCTTTGAATTCAACGTTCAGAACAACAAATACATCCAAACAATCTTTGCTTTACTGTTAGTCATTTGTACAAACCTGCAATTAAAAGGCTCAACATTTGTTCTCATCTCTTTCTGAAATTACATTTTCCACTTCCTAGGCCCTGGCCTCAGGCAGTGAATTTTTGAAGCAATCATGCCTTGATAATTAATGTTTAAAGATGAATGTTGCAACTTTTAACACAGTGTGTAGCTGAGTAAACATCCTGCAATCCCTTGTAACAAAAAAAAAAAAAAAAAAGAGTATGAAAAAATACATGGCTCTTACTGGAAGCTGCAGGTTTTGCGGACATTACCCTTAGAGCTCCCAGCTGTAGTATGTTTTCTTACTGCTCCCTGTTTGCTTGTAGATGTGGGATACTGCCATGCTTGAAAAAAGCAGAAGAAAATAAATACCACATCCAGTCTGTCAGTTCTTTGTGCCACTGACTCATCTCACCAGAAGGCTTGCTGGGAAAGATTAGCTCATACCAAGAAGGAGGAGACAAATCTTTGACAAATGATCAGTAGTAGTAACACGATCAATGCTATTTTGGATTTTACAAAAGGGCAAGAGGATGAGGGATAGAGTGGGAGGAGAGAAAGGGGTAAAAAGAAGGTCAGGATGTGTGTGGGAGAAAGTATGGTCAGAAATTCCCTTTCACGCACTTTTGTTTGTCCCAAATCCACCTTTTCTTTGTAGAAGCTGCAGCTTCCAGACTGTTACTAAACCAATGGGTTTTACCTTTGATAGCAATTCCTCCTTCGTGGGGCTTCTGTATGCTCCTCAAGTGCTCCTCATTGGCATTTACCTAAAGCACTCTTTGTGGCATTTTTGGCGCTTGAAAAATTAAGTGTAAAAAAAAAAAAAAATGAAAAATTAAGTGTATCATCCTTTTCCATCATAAATCTGTTGCAGCTGAAAAGGAAGGTGGGAAAATCTTCAACTTTGGCATTTCAGGAAGGGGAGTGGATGGCCTGGATTGACATTGCCTACTTACTTCAGGCCTCTGAGTTGGGCATTGCAATCCTGATTCAGATCTTTTGGTAGACACACCTCATGCCTAACATTTCCCAATCGGTTGGCACGAGGCAGCTGCCTGTTCATCTAAGCCATCTAAGTACTCGCACAATCCCGAGAGTGGTTTCTGTAAAAAGGGACAAGGGGGGTTCACAGCGTGTCCATGGAGGGGTCTAGGGACCATGCCAGGGACCCTATACTGTATCTGCTAGTCCTAGTTCTGGTATAGCCCCTTCTTATCTGATCTCTCCATCTGTTCTCCTGGTGCTGTTCTACATACACAGAAGCCTTTCTACATACACGGAGGCCAGTGACAAAATTCTCTAGAATTTCTCCAGACAGGTCAATTGGAACAAGAACAGAATACTTGGGACTGTATTTTTTTTTCTTTCCTTTTCTTCTCTATCTCCCAGAAAAGAGAAGGACATTCCCAATCCAACACTGAACTCACAGGTCTGCAGACCAAGTTCGGAACAGGTGCTCTGGGCTTTATTGTTCTTTGATGTTTTTTTCTGCTCAAAACAAATGTCTGATTCTACAATTAAGCATGAAAACGGAACCTCCCAAATAATCTTGCCTTTTTTGAAGTGAAGTTCAGGCTCTAAGAAAGATTAGTAAGAGAAACATTCAGCATCAGTCATACTCCTTTGGGTAACAGACAAGTTTCTGCCTGTACTCCCTTCTAGTATTCATTATGAACAGGTATTAGTGACTTCCTAAGCAGCAAGCCCAGCTAAATAATAAATGAAGTATTGCCTTCTGCTTTAATAATTTCCTGTTCTTTTAGCATTGTTTATATACCATCAACAGTGTGCTGATACATTAACTGTGTACCCACTGCTTGGCTATTTTATTATCTATTGCTTTAGTTATCTGCCCCTGATTACTGATCCTAAAAGGAATAAACTAATTTTTAGATGATTTTACTGTTGTAGCGCAGTGGTTTTTAATCTTTTTTTTTTTCATTTTTGAGCCCCCTTAGAAGTTTTCCAGTAAAGGTATTGACCTGTTTGTACTAAATTTAAGCCTGCACAAAATAGCTTGCTTTTTTTCCATTGTTTTTCACAGATCCTTTAACAAACAGAAGCCCAGGGAGCACTACTGCAGGGTACGGGGTGCTTCAGAAACCCTTCATGTTAAACATGACACAGATTGTTCAGCATTTTGCTGAACCAAAGCGTTATCGAGTCCCATGGTGTGAAAAATGCTTTGGGACTAAAAGCAGTGTGTTATTCAAGAAATGCTTAATCCTAAACAGATCATGCAAATAGAGTGTAATAGAGACTCCACTGCAGTTAATGAAAAGATTTTGTTTGACCTTGGTGGGCTCTCAGACAGGCCAGGAACATAAGCTTGCCATTGCTAACGGCATTTATTTAGTAGAGTTTCCCTTCCTAGATTGGGAATTAGTTTTCTTTCTCTGTTGTTTGCATAGAAAGACTGTAACAGCTCAAGGAGATCATGCAGGAGCCACCGTGTTTAGAAATGTAGAGCTGCTTTTGAGTAGAAGATACCTCCCAACTCCACGTCTAGCCATTTAGCTGTAGTTCAAATAAGCATCCTCACCAGGCTTTTCAGCTGACTCCCTGTAACAGACCACATTAGTCTACTGTGCACACTGCCTTGCTGGAGTGAGGGCCTGTAAAAGAACCCACGTAAACAAGCAGAAAGCAGCCATCTCGCATGCCAACTCACTTCTGGTTGCATGTGTTCACACTAGTGAGCGTGCGCATTAAGCCTTTCCAAGCTTATACATCTAAGGTTGGAAGTGTCTTTTTTTTTTTTTTTCTTGTAGGCTGCATTCCCAGCTTATTCCAAATCCTGTCCCCAGACTTAACATACTTCATTCTTACATTGCCTGGTTTGAAGCCTGTGGACTCGAACTGGGCAGGCTCCCAGCCACTTCAATTGGCTCTGGTACATATTGTCTAAAGGGCATTTTGAAAGGCATATGATTGTTGACTTCCAAGGCTGTTTCATAAGGACAAGGACTTGTTAAGAAGCAAGACACGGAGCAATTTGGTCAGGGCACAGTTGCCTAAGTATCAGTGATGAGGGTAAAATTTAGGGATCTGGTATTCTGCTTACACCAGAGCATAATGAATTTGCTGTCCTTGTTTTGTTTTGTCTTTTGGTCTTTTTCCTCCTTACGTCTTCACTTGTTAGAATTAAAATGGACAATGTAATTTATGCTCCAAATTCCTTTTCTTGTTCTGGAACCAGCAATAAATGCTGTAGGTTTTTCTAAAGAACAACTTTTCTCTAAAGGTGCCATGCATTACAGTTTTCTCCCTAGGAGCACAGGATGGGGGAGAAAAAACCTCCGGTGCTGACCCTTTTGCTATGTAACCTTTCCTTAAAATGCCAGCAACTGAGCTTCCACAAAGAAGAACAACAAATATTGAAAGAGGAATGTGAAGGACATTATGAAAGACGAAAGCAAGAAAAAGGGATCTGCTCAGACATGTTTCTCGGGGAAGGTGATGTAATATGTACTGTAGAAAATACTAGTAGTTGACATAACTCACTCTCTTTCTAAGTAGCTGTGGCTGCCAGCGGACAAGGAGAAACAAAACCTGCAGCTGGGAATACAGCTGGTCAGGTTGTTTTGTTCAAAAGAAATATAGTAGGTATAAAACTTGTTTTCAAAAGATGCCGTTGAGGTTTAATTGAATAGCGTCCTATTAATTAAGGCTGAGCAACCAATGGATGAAAGTCTCATTTCTGTTGGGACGGTTTATGCTGATATTGTAACATTAAATCTTCCATATTGGGAGTACTTAAGAGGTTGCTGTTGGGATGCCATGGTATGCAAGCCTGTTAAAAGCCCACAAAGTTGAGCAAGTGTTCAACAAACTTTTTATCAGTTATCTTGCAAATGACCTGGCTTTGTATTAGCTGATTCTCATATATTTTAGTTAGCTTTCTTAAGGAAATACTTAAATGACTGTTCTTTGTGTGTACGTTGTGCATGTGTACACATACATGGATATAGCATTTGGGAACCTCCTACCCTGTTATAACCAGATCTAACAAAGAGGCACAGGGTCTTCAAGATACTGAAGGCATTAAGAATTTTATGGAAGCAGGTGGCTGGATAATGAAAAGAGTCTTGATCTTTTCAACAGAGGAGAGGCTAAAGGGACCTGAGTTCTCAGTTGGTTTTGGAGAATCCAGGAAGCCCAAATCTGGAGGATCACTGGGTTTCTTATTCCACTTCTCACAGAACTTACTGGTTTAAATATCTTGGCTACAGCATGAAATGTTTTATCTTTAAAACTGCTAATTCCTCTATTGTGTTCCTTCTGCTATATGTACAGAGCAATATGCTGCATGTACAGAGACTGAGAAATGACTTCATCTGTTTTCAGGTGGGCTAGTTCATAAAAATTGGATGAACAGGCAAACCAGAGGTCATGGTATATGAACTATCATAGATTTATTCTATATTGCCAACAGAATGGTACAGGAGAAATGTCCATCATGAAATCTATGTTTGTTGGACTTAAATACTTGGTCTATTACCTGTTTTTCACAAATACTGCTATCACTGTTCAGACAGCCAGTAGACATGGCTTAATGCAAAAGAATGCGTGGCAAAGCTGCAGAAGATCCCTAATGAGCTTGATATGACTAATGTCATCTCGACACCTCACTTGCTCTACTGTAAATTGATTACAAGGAAAACACAAGTAGTAGGACTGACAGTACTAGAACTTGTCTTGGAACAGGAAGGCAAATGACTGCTGGATCCCTAAGAATGGTCTGAATATTCTTCCTCTCCCTCTATTAAATACCCAGTCCTTTGCATTCTCTCTGTTGTTGTAGGTGGAGTCTGGATAAGAGCTATCGTAATAGCTTTTTAGCTTGATTGGGGCTACCAAGTGATAGTGATCTTCAGCCACTTTTGAGGAGTGGCACCAAAAAGCCAGTTGTTATGCAGAGTGTTGTATGGGATAAATAACACTCTCTGCTTCCTCAGCTGCCTGAAAATTATGCTGTAGGCATCGACCTTCAATCTGAATACAGTAAGTCAAGCCTCAGAAGTCTGCATCCACTGCACAACTGAGCTTAAAATAATTATAGTTATCAGCCTATCATACAATTAATTTAGACCACACCAGGGGAAAAATCTCTAGAGCGTGATGCTGTGTAGCTGACACTCATATTGCCAGATCTCTCCCTGTTGTACTAAATGGGATCTTGTTAGTACACTCCAACACTGTGCTGAAGTTGGGTTGTATTTCAAGAATTCCCTCAGTTACAGCAGCGCTGAGTTCAGAAAACTGCAGTGGATCTCTGGTAAAGCCCTGCCTACAACCAAAAACTGTCTTGCTTATTGGCCATGACAAAAGCCTAATGTTTCTTTGTGCAACTTCATTTTACTCCCTAAACTGGAAAATACAGAAGACACCTCCTAAGCCGGCCAGTTACTTAAGTGAATAAAGTTTCAGTCTCCCTCTTTTTTTTTCTTTTTTTTTTTTTTTTTAACTAGGGAAGAAAAACAGGATCAGAAGCAGATGTTACCTACCAAAATGAAAATCATCTGTCCCTAGAGATAATGTTTCAAAAACCTCATCTTGGGTTGTCCATGAAACGTACTGGGCTCTGTAAAGAGAAAGTTTCTCCCAATTTAAACCTTGGTGGCTGGCGAGCTGGGGGAGGAAGGGCAGTGAAACTGGCTGCTTCCATTTTTGCATAGAGATGAAAACCAGCTGGTTGCTCCAGTTGCCCTTTAGGCCAGGATTTGATAAAACTTCATTCCTTTTCTGTTCCCACTGAATCCTTTCTGGTGTTACACTCACATACACAGCCCATTCCCATTCCTGCATAATCCCCATGCATACTCCTGCTTCTTTTTATAAAAGTCCATTTGTGGCTTGAAAAGCTCATGTCAGAAGCAAAGCTATTTAAATCTCTCATGATTTCTTATGTTTCGTCTTTTGGAGCACAGTTGCTAGAAGTCTGAGACTAGTTGTTGGTCTGATTTGAATTTCTTCCCCTCCCCAGCCCTAAACCAGGTGACATTTTTAGGTTCAAATTGTATAGCAGGAAGCACACTAACCATCACATCTGAGAGAAAAAGGAAACAGGATGGGGCTGCAGTGCTAGGTGCTGCAAACAGCCCAACTCTTGTATTAAAAAACAGCCCTCTTTTTTTCTTTCTTCCTTTTTTTTCCCCTTGGTTTAGAGCATGAACAATCCTTCAAAAGCTACCTGAAATCCATTTTCTGGGTGATGGAATGTAGGCCTGCCTAACTTGCTTCCTATTAGGTTATTAACACTTACTGCATCTGTAAGTGCTGGTTATTGAAGGAAGGGCTTAGCTTTCTACCAGAATCCTGGGACTAATTAAAACATTGCCATTAATATTTAATGAGCAAGTTATTACTTTCACCAGTAAGCTGGCTTAGACTCTCAGTCCCATAAAGCACAAATGGCACATACAGAATCATAGTTAACAAGCGGATTTGGGGAGAAACGCAGTCAGAGGAGCACAGCTTGCTCAGAAGCTAAAAATGTTTGGTTTTCTTCTTACTTTCCCTACCAGCAGCGGGTATTATATATGCTAACTAGTATGCATCTCTCAGCAAGGCACCCAGACCTTGCAGGGCCAGTTCTTTCTTCCAGTAAGACCTTTGCATCATAAAAAGGCCCAGACAAAACATCCCCAGGGGAAAATCCTGTGCTTATAGGAACTTCCAAGCCTGAGTAGAGCACCATTGGCTTGCCTAGCCTCTTGTACTGGGTGGAGGAGAATGGCCTGTTAGAAAGGAGTGGCCAACACAAATGAAGAAGAGCAAATAAGACACTTGAGGGTGTACCTAATGGATTGCAATGTAGAGAGCAGGCAAAGGAAGTTTTTCACCTTTTCTGTGCCAGCCTTGGGCAGAGGAGTGGACCTGGTAAGTTTTAGCTCTGTGTATCTATCAGCCAGTTTTGCTATCTTATTGTTTGCACATCCACAGAGTAAGCTGTCCAATCTTTTCTCTGATAGCAAGTCATACCTCATTTAAAATGATTAGATGTACACTTGAAGAAGTGCCACATGAGTAGAATAAGTTTGGGAGAGTATGGGTCCTCATTACCAATGTTATAAAGCTTAAAAAAAAACCAATACATCAGGCCATTTCATGGTGGCAAAAGCAGCGAATAGTGCATTTTATTCCAAATATTTAATTTAACAAAGATTAAATACAAATGTGAACACTGTTGCTTTGACATACATTCCTAGTCTGGCTTTACTCTTGCTTATAATGGTATAAATCAAGAATAACTCTACTGAACTCAGCAAAGTCATTACCCTGTGTAAAACTCAAGAAGAGAGAGTGAATCTTGCTATTCCATTCAATTCAGTACAAATTCAGCAATACATTTAAGACCAGTGCACAACCAGAGCTGAATGGTAAATCTCAGGCTCAATTCAGTACAGAGTTTTTGAGCTAAATTTCCATCTAAGTACTCTTGAACACTGCAGGACGAAATCTTTTTCCTGTGGTGTAGACTAGTGGTTTTTTTTGTTGTTGTGTTTTCCCCTGAAACAATTACATTTGCCTTTTTTGTAAACAGAGACCACATAAAACACATGGCTGACTTCTGGGGAAAAACCTTGAAGACCATGACTTTTATTAATACATTAAAACAAAATTATAATCCACAAGCTTCTGTTTTGAAGCTAAATTTTTGGGTCTATCAGCATTTTTTATTCTGCACCAATTTTCTGCATACTGGAAAATATACAGTCTTAAGAAGATAACATTAAAAAACAAATTATCTAGGAAGCTCATTTTTTCCATTATGAAAGTGTCTTGTCATGTATTAGTGAAATGAATTAGTCACATAGCACATCTTTCACAGCCTCAAAAGACTGGAGTTATGGGCTATACTTTCCCATGTGTAACAGGAGCATCCCTGGACACTCTTCCCATGAGAAGAATATCCACTCCTCCTTGTACATACACCACTATCACTCCACAGTTTCTGATTATGTTTTATTCGGATGTAATCATAAATCACTCACAATTCAGTCCAAAGCCTAAAACTAACCAGACCAGTTCATAGTTCTGGAGTGAGCTATTCTATTTGCACTGCTCTCCAGATTAAAGCATTTCTTGTTGTGACATGGAAAGACTCCAGGTGTGTGGTGTTCAACAGGGAATGGTGACAGCATGACACTTTGGGACACATATGTATGTGGAGGGAGGAAAAGCAGTAGGGAAAGAAAGGCACATTTGCTTTTGAACTGCTTTTTGCAGTAGAAGTAAGTCAACTGAACAATAGCAACCTAATTCATCCTTTGCTTTAGCACTCTGCTTTCTGGGATTGTTCAGCCTAGAAAAAAAGAAAGCTTGGAGGATCTCATCAATGTGTCTAAATATCTGTAGGGGGTGTGTGAACAAGATGGAGCCAGGCTCTTGTTGATGGTTTCCAATGCCAGGACATGAGGCAGTGGGCACAAACTGAAACACGAGAGGTTCAGTGTGAATGTTAGGCAGCACTTCTCTACTGTGAGCGTGACTGAGCATTGCACTTGCCCAGCGTCTGTGGAGTCTTCCTCCCTGGAGGTATTCCAAAGCCATCCTGTGCAACATGCTCTAGATATCCCTTGATCCTTGCTTTGCAGTGGGTAGGAGAAAGTGTGGTGGGGTCAGGATGGGCAACCTTACATTTGACAAATTAGTAGGAAATAAGCAGGAGTACTGGAATTACATATTACTTCCAATTCAATCACTCAAAGCAGTATTACTATCCTTCTGTTTTAGGGAGGGAGAGCTGTGACATAACTACTTCAGGTATCACCTCGTGACTGCTGCTTTATGCCAATGGCATTGGGAGCATGGGAATGTTGTTGAGAACTACCACGATAGGACTTGTTGTGTGCAAAAACAAAGCATACAAATATGGATGTCTGAATTTTATGACATTTAATTTCAGTGCAGACTACTGAGGCTGTAGTGGGTTTTGGGGTTCAATACACCATGTCAGTCTCCTGCAGAGGACGAAGATAAGCATATAAAGGGGTTGCTTAGGCCCAGAAACTGCAACAGTAAATTCTGGGCACGAACAAGTGTCCCAGGCTTCGGGGCTACGCTGTGATCTCACTGGAGGGCAAAAAAAAAGGGGGGGGGGGGAGGAAAGAAAAAGGGAGGGGTTGCACACTTTCTCCATCTTGTAAGACAAGCTTGTCTTCTTGAATGCTGTCTCTCTTAAGTGCCATAAATAGCCACCATGGACTTGGTGCAGTGGTGAGTATCAGAAGTCAGAAAGCTAGCTAAATGCTGGGCGCACCACTGCCTTTTCTCACAACTTCATCTTCTTGGAACAGTTTCCCATCTGTGGGAATAGGATCATGGCAAAACAAGTTGGCAATTTCTTTTCTCTTTCTTAGATGCATTTAGTAAAAGGGCAGGATAGGGGAGGCTGAGACTTTCATAAGCATGAAGTCTGTAGTTCTAAGCAGAGTTCAAGCAAAGCTGCAGTGCTTTCAAACCTTACCTGGCACGTTAGGGTAACCATGGCAAATAAGACATGAAGGCAGCTCTAAGGTAAAGTGACAAGTTTCTGTCCATCATACTGAAAATAGAACATCTTGGCAAGTTTACAAAAAGGGCATTTTTTCATACTTCTGCAGTAAACACTGCTGTTATCAAATAATAATGCCTTCATTTTTTGATGGTGCTGTTGGAAGTGGAGAAGGAGCTCGTCTCGCATTGTGCTCAATTCTGCCTCCACTTCTAAAAATACAAGTGCCTGCAGCTGGAACACTCCAAGCTAAAGTGCCTGGGTTTGTCTAACAGACCTCAGGGAAGCACTGCTGGGGTTAACATATTGCTCTGCCCAAGCATATACAAGTGTATTGCAGAAGGCACTATGCAAATAATGTTCACAGAGTTTATAATTTCCTGTTGGAACAGCAAAGAAAAGAAGGTCATTGATTTAAACCAGAGAATACAAATGATTTCCTGCCCACAAAGCTGCCAAATGCTTGGAGTTATTGATTTTTTTTCCTCCCTGCTGCTAACCAAACACTTCTGGTCCTGTCATGGGCATCATCAGCTTATTGACTAAGTAAACATAACCCACTAAGCTGAACATTTTAAAAATAATAGAAAATTATAGTGGCTATAGTAACAAAATATTTACATTCTGAAAAATAAAAATAGAAATAAAAAGGAGAGGAGAAACAGTTTCTGAAGTTAATTAACTTTTATGTAGATTCAAGTTTCTGGAATTTAGGTTTGCATCCAAAAAAACAGAGAAAAGAACAAATTGAAAGAAGACCGAAAAAAAAAGGAAAAAAAGAAAAAAAAAACTTTCCTAAAGAAGCTGAAAAGGGGAGGGTACAGGGAAGTGGGTGCTTGAAATTTTGAAACCCCGAGGAAAAAAAATGTTGCAAATTAGAGGTGGAAAGGGTAAAAAGATGTGGTAGCAGCGTGGTGAAGGCATGTATTTATTTATTTACTTATTAGCAGCAGGAGGTCTGTGCTGTTGTCTGAATACTTTTTTTTTTTCAAGCCTGAGCTGAACACAGCTGATGCCTGGCCTTGGAATATGTCAGTTTGAAGATAGCACGTACGGTATTAATAAATGTAGAACAATACTTGCTGTCAAGCTGGTTACAAGGCAGTAGTTCACTGAAGGGGGTCTGACAATGTCAAAAAGCATTAGACCAGAGCCAGCGAATGCTTTATACACTACAGCTGAACCCAAAAGATGAATTGATGCCCTGTATCTGACTTTAAGGCATCTGTCTGCTCTGGAGAGCGTGTGTTTGTCTGAGGAAGCGAGGAAACAAGTTGCTTTTCTCTCCTCCTTCAACCATCTGCCTGAGCGCAGAAGGCAAGGAGCGAGATGTGAGAGGACAAGTCCTGGTGCGGTATAAACGGGGAGAGGTGTGTGGTGGACAAAATGGTCTCGAGAAGCAGGAGAGCATGCTGAGGAGACACGTTCAGAGGAGAGGAGGAGCAGGCACGGTGGGCAGCCCAGGCCAGGGAACGTGGCCCCAGGGGGGAGATCTCTCTTCACCAGGCTGGGACAGTAGAGCGAGGGCCGTGTTTCGCTGGGCCTCCCTGCCGCAGTTAAGACTGCTCGCTTCCCTGGCAAAGATCCTTGCCTTCCTTTGGTTGGAAGACCGTGTGAGAGTGAGCAGGGAGGGAAGAGCCAGTCAGAAGAGCCACCAGGAAGAAGTAAACCAGCAGATTACAAAGTGATGAAAAATAAAGGTATCGGCCTTCTACAGTGACTTAGCAGGCGTGACGGTTTCCTCCACCCCCTCACTCTCATGCCTGTTGACTGAAGAATACTATAAGGCAGGTAGTCACGGATTATTAATGACGGCTTCTTTAATTTTATAATAACTGCCAACTGCGGCTGCTGTAATTATTCTGCTAGTCCGACAACACACCCTGTGCCAGGCTGCAAAATACCTTTTCTGGAGCACGTTGTCGTGCCGCTTCACATGCTGCAATTGCACCTGGGCAATTTCATACCTAAGTAACGCTGTATCTTAGGCCGTCAGAGCATTGTGCCGTCATTAAATGTCACTATCTTCCAGCGAAGTAGGAACCAGGAAGTATTTAGTCACTTATTTTTGCAAGTGTGAATTGAGACACCCAAAGTTTATGGTTTTAGCCACAGTGATCCAGTGAGTCAGTCCCTGAGCAGCTTATGAAACCCAGGAGCACTGTCTTCTGCTTTGCCTGCACTGCTGTCATATGAACCACAAAAGGCACAGATAAATTAAAAGTCACACAGAGTTAGAGGCTTTTTCTATCTGGGAAGAGATCTCTGGGAGTAACATTTTATAAAAGTGATGGCATCTCTTTATCACTCTTCCTAATTCCCACAAAGAAAGAGCTGAGTAGCTTGCAATGAGAAAAGAAAACAAAAACAAATGGAAAAAATTGTGTGTTGTGGTCAAAGACAAAGTCTTTCCTGTACAGCCTTCAATTTAGGAAGTCTGTGGGCATGGATTCCTGCCAGTGTTATTAGCAGCTGTGATTCCCAGCTAGCAGATCCTATTCTCTTTTTCTAATGGATCACAGCACACCTGTGTGTTACATGTGTGCCATATTTGTCAAATTTCATTACATTTAGCCCTTGGTAATCTAGCATGTGATGAGCAAATGTTTAAAACACTGCCAAAAAAGTATCTGAAAAAAAAAAGTAGCAATGAGTATTGCTATTTATTGTAGCAATAATTTATGAGTAAATAATGAATGTTGTTAGCAGTCCTCTTTGAAAGCTACCAGTGAGGGCGTGTCTTAAAAGTGCCAGAAAGCAGCCTAATTTTCAAAGATCCCAGCACTTTTAGGAAACAACAGGCCTGTATAGATATTGGCTGTTTTAAAAGGGTGGTTTGTGCTTTTGTCCAGTTCCCAGACTGTAACACCTCATTGCTGGGCCAAGCCCTATGTTCTAGCTCTGTAGAAGAAGCTTGTCTCCATATCCCTAAAAGTAGGTTTGCTATGGGAAACAGCCCTGACATTTTGCGGAACGTGTCTAGACTGGTGTGTTTTAGCCTAAAAGAGAGGATGGTGCAGGCACAGCCTCGGTCACTAGAAACCAAGTGCTCAACCTGGCACAGGCTTCCTGTGAAGCCATTCCCGGTACTTCTGCCACAGCTCTGCAAAATGAAAAATCTCTGTCTTCCCTATAGAAGGACCTGAGATGTAGTGAATAAAATGAAGACATCATTTGAACCATTAAAAAGAGAGACATTTTCCCCTCATTTTTTTTCCCCGCATGTGTTCAGAGGAGGAAAATATGGATTGCAGTCAGCTGTTCTCTCTAATTCCTCTTGACTCATTTTTGGAAGAGAAGCTGATTCACTCCCAACTGATTTGTGAACATCCAGCATACCTTTTTATTTTTCCAGAGGTGGATGGATAAATCAAAATCTATTCCTTAGATCAAGTTAGAGGTCTGACACCAGATGTTATGTGTGCCCGGCTCCACCACTTCTTTTACCCTTTTGCTCTCTCCATCTTTATTTCACATAGCTCTGTATGCAAGTTAACAAGCTAGGTCTGTCTGAATGGACACCTTTAAGTACCACAGTTTTTTTTTCTTTCTTTCTTTTTAATGGTTCCCATCATAGCTCTTTTTTTTTTTTTTTTTTTTTTTTTGTCTCAGAACAGAGTGTTTTTAGGTCAGAATCCCCATTGGTCTTCTGCTGTTTCTGGCGTTCAACACTTATTAAAATGTCATGAGTATTTGAGGTTATTTTTTTCCCAGATCTTAATTTGCGTTAACAGATTTAGCTGATACTGAACCAGTTCTACTCATATGGGCAAGGACCAACTTCTGGAAATGATCCAGGTGTCCAAGATGTTCGAAAGTAATTAGTTTTTCTCAAAGCCTTAGGCTTTAAGTGTTGATCTGATGTATTTCAAAGGGACTTGACTTTCAGAAGAAGGATAGGGTCAGCATTTTCTGAAGGAGAGGCCCTTTGGGTAGAGTGTAAAGATGAGCACTTGAAATAAACATACCACTTCTGAGAATCTAGGGAAATTTGGGATAGCGTTTTATTTAATTTTGGTTTTCAGTAGGAAGTATGAATAAAAGCAAGGTGTTTGTCATATGCAAAAATATGTATTGCTATAATACTGCGTAATAAAAAGCATTATATCAACAATATGTTTGACCTTAAGACGAAGGTAGCTGTTTGAATCCTTAGTCACTCTATTGATTGCTTTCACTTATGTTGTTAATTTTTAAAGGCTTCGTAAATCGGGCTTCATGCTGATCACAGCAGACTGGATCACATCTTTCCTCCCCTTCATTTAAGGAAGCAGGCACATTACAAGGGAACAAGCATCATATGATTTACACTGTGTTCCTGCCTGAAACATTTTTTTCCTGTGACAATCTCCCTTGGCATTTGGTTCCTTTAGGTCACTGTCTACTGCACGCCTATTTATTGCATGCATGTGGATCGTATTATTGAAGTTAGTAAGACTACAGACAGACGTAAACCTTATCAGGAGTGGAGTTAGGGACTGTAAATATCTGGGCAGTGACTAACTTCTAATGTAGCCATGTACAGGTCCTAGCCCAGTGACATCTGGAGTACTGCTAGGGAATTTTGTGACAACTTCCTTTTCATTTTACATGGTAAAATACGATCTTTCTTCCAGGAAAGTTATTGCAGACTCCTTGTATTTGGATGTTTTTACCCATCTCAGAATTTGTGAGAAAGCAAGATGAGTTACAGCTAGGTAGGTTGGTCTTTCAGCTTTGGGAACTTGCTAGTGTCTTTGGCATAATTAATGTACTGGACATAAAAATGGCCATAGACTGGCATGAGAACTAAGTAGTTGCCACCGCATACAAGGCATTGCAAGCTCTTTGATCTTTCCATGAAAAATGGTTTGGTACTCTCCACTGATCTCTTACCTTGCAGGTTCAGTGAACCTATTCGAGGAAACTATGTACAGAAAATATACATCACAATATGAAAAGCTCTCTGGCTTGACAGTCCACTTCTGCTAAGCCTCTCTTAAGCACAGCGTATTATTCCTGAGACAGTCTAAAGGATGTATTTGCTGTTTCTTTATGAGATTTTTTTGTTTTAATGTGGCCCTTTGGAAGCTGTGCTGTGATGCAGGCTGTGGGGAGGTGCTGGTACAGAGTGGAGCAATCCTTTTGAACGTTGGATTGCAGCTCTGGTGACCTCACTCCCAGTGGCAGGGAAGCAAAGAAGCTGTCCTATAGTTTTCTCAGGAAAAAAACACTCACTGTTAAAAGCATAAACACCATCTTTTTTTCCCTCTCCTTTGGATGCAGGTTTTTCATTTACCCTACTTAGGAGTTCTTACTCTTAAACCTTTGCAATTCACCTTTAAAATACAAAGGTGAACATTCACACCTTCCTCCCACCTAGAGTATCCAATTCCAGAAACGTACAATTAGGGATGTTAATGACAGATTATTAGGCATTAACCTATAATGCTGTGCTCTAATAACAGCAAAAATGGGTCACACTGTAGGTATAATTATCTTGCTTCTCCAATAACATGCCCTAGTCATGCCCCTTTTCTGTGATATCCCTTGTCTTTCAGCAGAAAGCATAAGCAGCTGTATTTGTCTTTGAGGATGCTCTGGTAAGGGTTGCTGAACTGGCTGGCACATAAGCCTAGCCTTCCAAAATTCTTAAGAAACTATGATGTAGCATCATTGCAACTTGGGAGAAAAGCAGAAATGGTTTTGGCATCTGCCTCCATTATCTGTGGTTAGGAAGACAGAAACCATTTCATAGAGGGGATACTTAAGAAACTGGGCTGCAGCATCATTGTAGCTTGGGAGAAAAGCAAAAAGGATTCAGTCACCTGACTTCGTTATCATAGTTAGGAAGATGGAAACAATTTCACAGAGGGATAAGCTGCGTGATGGCAGGAGAAGGCTCCTCGGATCAACGGGAATGATAGTACTGCTGTTTCTGCCTGCACAGCACTGGGTGGTGCAATAGTCTGCAGGGGAAGAGAACAAGTAGAGGACTGAAGCTAGGCAGATAGGAGGAAAAGAAGTGTAGTGCAGGGGAACCATCTGAATGAGACTGTAGCACATGGGGAAGTAGATTGTGCCAGTGGAGTACAGAAGATATATAAGTACATTAAAATGTGCAAGTGGGAGTGCACAAGAGAGGAGAAAAAGGAAATGAAACTAAAATATCTATAGGCACCATGTTAGGCTTTGTAATAACTGAACAAGCCACCTGCATTGTAGTGTATGGCCCCAGGAGATGTGATACAACTGAAAGAAAAGGTGGCTGCTTGGAGTCCTTCCTTAATCACTCTATTGACCACTTTCACTTTCCTTGTTAATTAGGTAGCAGTGAATGCAGAAGAATAAACTTAGCACATCTCTCTGGCTTGCCAGTAATATTCTTCATACATACTGTTGTCCTTTCAAAGCATTTTAACCAGGATAAGTTGCATTTTTCTAGGAAACAGTCCACCTGGAGACCCCTGAGGGCACCATTTCAAATCTGGCCGATAGGGATGTTTTACCTCCCTAAGTATCAAAATATGCCTTTTTTTGTGCAGCTGGAGAAGAACAAATGAGAAAAAAAGCATTACAACTACTTTCGGTTTGACTCTGAATTAAGCAAATTTCTTTTCTACAGGTTGCTGAGCTTTTGATGAAGGCAGATAGTATATGCAAAGTCTTCAGCATTTCTGAACATGCTGGAAGGGGGCACAACTTGTGTTGTTATTTCTTGGAAATGTGGTAACTAGTATGTTGAGACTATTTCCTTGAAAAAGGGGAAAATAACACACTGAAATGGCTATCCTGTCAAAATAGCTTCTGCTGTACTTACCTCTCTTTGGTGACAGTACCAATGATGCAGGTATTTTCTAGACAGTAAATGTCAACAAGCTGTCTCTAAAATTTTGTCCTGGCATGTTCTTAGTGTAGAAATTGGCTCAGACCCAGATGCCTTATGGATCTGGGGAGATCAATGGATGGGTTGTATTTATCCATCTGAGCTAGCCAAATAGCAAGAATGTGAGATGCAAGCGTGTGCTTGTGTGTGGTTTCCCTGACGTTACCCTCACCTCCTGTGACTGCTGTGACTACCTGGGTGGTTTTCACAAAAGCTGAAGCTGAGGCCGACTCAATTCCCACCAGCCTCAGTTGCAGAGGGGTTTTTGGAGGCTCCAAGGGCAATAGTTCCAGCCTTGAATTTAGATGCTCAGGTCCAAGCTTAGGCCACTTGATAAGTTTTAATGTAATTTAATGATAGTCTTTTGCCACACATATTTAGCATGTCAAGCTGACACCTCAGGACTGCAGTGGTTTAGTGGTTTAAAGGCTCCAGTTGCATGTATTAGTGGCCTGTCAGTGTATTGTCTTGGCCAGGAAGGTAGTCAGTGGCCCAAACTGAGGTAACCGGCAGTGATCACAGTAAGCTTGCATAGGTCAAGTAGCTTCTCTCTGAATTCACAGCAATATTATTGTTTACTGTTTGGACTGTGATAGCACCTAGAAGCCAGAGGTGCTGGTGGTGCCAGGAGGAGGAGGAGGTGCCTTTCCCAAAGAACCTGCAGCCCCAGCTTCCCCACTCCAGTCAGAGGCAAGTCAAATGAATGGTTGTAGCTTTGTGAAAATGCTCTTAGCTTCACTGCTCCCCTGCCTTTGGTGGAGGTGCCTGAGACCAACCTCTAGCACCAGTGGAAAAATAATGACCTACATGAATTGCAGAGACCAGAACAGAAGATCTGAATTTACTGAAATTAGGGAGAATCTCTTAAGTCCAGCCTATTTTTAGAAGATCCTCTATGGAGAAAACAAAGTCTAATTAAAAACAGACTTTATTGTTGCAGTAACCCACCATTTCACATGTAACCCTGGGAGTCTTCCACCTCTCTGGGTTTGTTAAATCTCATTGTTAACTCTCTGCATCCTGCTTAACTTCAAAGTCATATCTGAATATTACCTTTTCCACCAGATCTTACTATTTTTAAGGCATGAAATGAACATTGCCCTTATTAGGCAGTTCTGCTCCTTAATACTTATTTTTAGAGAATGTCACTTAAAATGATTTAATGTCTCTTCTTTTGGTAACTGTAGGCTTGGTGTTTTTACATGTGCTAATCTCCACTTAATCTTGAAGAGCATGAGGGAAAAGATCTTTTCGCAGAACAGTGTAGTTTGGAAATTGTGCTTTTTTAATTACCAGTTGTGAAGAAATATGCTTTTCCACAAGTTGACTTGCATACTTTTTAGTGGTATAACAGGTTCTGAGGAGAGATCTCTGTCACAGATAGCAATTTGAGCCTCCCTCATTAGGATGCAATTGCATATTGTATTTATAAGAGTCCCCTAAATGCATTGTCTTACAATTACTCCCTTTGTGGCAAATGAAGTCTAGGGTTTTTTTTTTTCCTTTCTCTTTAATACCCTCTGTGCTTTGCAAGCTGTAAGTAATTTTCAGAAAGTCTCGGGACACGAGGCAAGTCTCTCAGCACGTCTCAGCTTCCCTTCTCTAACGTGCCACCTCTGTGGCATTTCAGCCATGCAGCCGATGGGAGCAACAAGCAGTCGGCCAGAGGGCAGGGATCCTAATGATGAATCCTCACAGGCAACAATTCCATACTATGATTTGGTCTTCCACAGGGTGACACCATTAGTATCTCCTGTGTCGTCACCCAAAAGTCATCAGCAGCTGCATGCTGAGGATGTTCAAGGATTTGAACACAACACTCGGACATCTGTCCCACGAGGGACCGTGATGGTAATGAAATGGAATGGCAGCCCCCTGTGAGGGACCCACCAGGCTCCAAGGGCACCTGTGTCCTTGCTTTTGGAAGCTAGCAGGCAATCATGGGATTAAAGAGAAGGTTTACAAGGTCTTCGGAGACTTGTTAAAATGCATAGCTCTCTGACCCTTCTCCTACAACGTGCTGCCCTAGGACTAGGTCAGGAGAAGAGCTGAGAAACGAGTGGGAGGAGAGTGTAGAAGGCTAGCCTGGAGATGGGTAAGCCTGGCTGGTTGGCTTCCCGGCGTGACAGAAAGCAAGCAATGGAGGTATTCTCCCTGCTAGAGCAGCAAGGACCTCTGCAGAGCTGGTGCGGATAGGTGACTAATGCCTTCCAGGCGCTGGGTGACTCAGGCGCCCCAGTCCCAGCCCCAGTCCTCCGCAGCCCTGCCTCGCTGGGGCTTGCGACGGGCGATGGCTGTGGGCAGGGGAGGCACGCAGGGCAGCAGCGCCTGCCAGCCTTGACATTTCTCGGCTGCCAGACCACATTCCTGGATGGCACCATCTTGACATGCCATCCTCGGGGCACCTGCAGCCGTTGACCCTCTCGCAACACCGTGGTTTGTGCCTGTGCTGGCTGGGGCCTGGTGGACCGGGATGCAGCGCGAGTAGAGGCGGCGGTGAGAACCGGCACGAGCACGTGGTTGCGTGGCAAGAAGTTCCTCTTCCGTTCCATCTTGCTTGTTCGGGTGCAGCCAGACCGTGAGACTGAACAAACCTCAAACCTGCTGACAGCAAATTGCAGATTCTCTGATTTCAGCCCTTTGTTAGGCAGGTCCCTTCAGCCTCGGTCAAAACCTCCTTGCTGGTGCAAGAGCTCCAGGTCCTTCCACTTCTACTCAGCAAACAGTTGGCAGCACCCCCTGGGCCCAGACATTTGTGTTCAATTACCTTGAATTTCATCACAGAAAGCAAATTTTGCCTGGCAGTTTCAGGCCGCAACTTTGAAAGGGGCAAAACAAATGCCTCGGGTCACAGCCTGTTATATCTGATCAGCTCTCCAGATTTACGACCTTTTTTCCTGTTATGTGGTGTTGGCACCGGGCATGTTCCTCGCTTTATTCTGCGTCCAGCAGAACAATCAGCGTAACAGGCTGCTGAGAACAACAGTGGTCAGCACACCAAGCTGGGTATGTCCTGCTCCTTGCAGGACACATCTTACAGGAAACTCAGATATTAATCAGACTGTGCAGTTTGAGGGGGAAAAAAAATGCTGTAAATTGCGATCGAAGGAAAGTTGAAAACACAAGCCAGCAGGCAAAAAGCTCTTGATGTCCTTGTGAGTTGACTGTCACCATTTCTCTGTAAAAACACACTATTACTTCCTCTGCTGCAACTTCTCACACTGCTCAAGTTCCTCAGGGGAAGTGAAGAAGAAAACCCAGCAGAGAAGCAGATCAGGAGGGACATAGATGATGCGGTTGTGCAAGTGGTATGACTTGGGGATTTCAGGCGTAAAACAGCCATAACATTCATGTATTATCTGGGTTGCTATCAGTGCTAGCTATCAACAAATTTTCAGTAAAATAAGCTGTAAACATGAACATTAAGACCTCTTAAAACCCAGTGAACTAGTTAAAAATAAAAGCCTTCCAATAAGAAATAACATGCCTTACAATTGAATGCTAGTGCCCATCAGTCAGTAGATGAAGCTTATTACTGGGTTATAATCTTGTTTTCCCTCCAGCTAGAGCATGCAAAAGATGGTGTATGGGCATCTCAGCAGAGGCAAGCTGAGGGAGGTTGCCAGTATCACACCGACCCAGCACCTGACATTCTCCTCTCCACCCTCTCTAAACTGTGGTTGTCAGCTGAGCCATACCTGACTAATGCATACCTGAGGGATGCTAGAGGTGATTTTCACAACAGGACTCAAATGGCCTTGCCTAGGTCATATTTCCGTAACTGGTTTTGTGCTTCAGTTTGCTGAGCAGCTCTCACTAAGCATAACACTTAACGTCCCACGCCGTGGCAGCAGGACTTAGGTGTGAAGCCTTTGGGCTTAGAAATCCCCACGGCTTTCCCCACATACTCAGATGTCTATGTTCCTGCATCAGAAAGGGCAGGCTTTAGTTAATCTTTCGATTGTTTAAATCGCTGTTAAGGCTATTCCTCCCTGTCATCCCAGCTGGCAGGGAAGCACGAGCATGAGCTGATGCTCAGACACTTGGTCAAGCCCTATCCTGCCCCAGCCAGGCCTGAAGCAACGTGCTGCTCTCCTGTGACAACTTCACTCAGCTCTTACCGCCCTGCTGTGGGCAGGAGCATTAGATCAGGCTCGTTAGGCTTTATGGTCTCACTTTACCCAAACCACGGAAGACTGGTAGATTGACTTTCTTGGAGGTATTCCTCGCTCTGCTGTGCCCTTCATTCAGATGCTGTGACTGGGGCTCATGAAAAGGACAGGCTGGTGGCAAGCAGGGGGGTGCAGGAAGGAAGAAAAATAGGCCTGCAAGAACCTTCCTGTTTACCCCATGGCTTAGGAAAAAAAAAAAAGAACAGAAAAGAAAAAGCAGAATACACGTACCCTAGCTACATTATCTTCACTGGCATAGGGCTAGCTTGGCCTGGCAGCTTAAGACTTGAGGCCAAATTTGCCCCTGCCACAAGCGTGTTTACTTTAGAAGAGTTTACTCGAGAGAGAAATCTGGCCCCTCAAGTCTGAATACTTGCACTGTGCTAGCGAGCGTGCATGGGAAGCGTGAGAACAATGCGCCGGGTCTCTGGCTCCCCGCCACACTGGGGAGGTCATTTTCTTCTCGGCAATTAGTGAAGTGGTGGCATCGCTAAAAGGAGTGAATAAACACATTCAGCCCTGCTCGGTCCCCGCTTTGCTCTGTTCTCACCGTGATTCCTTCTGGGTGTGCTGTGGGGCCCCTGTGAGAGCGAGCCCGGTCGCTGTGTGCAGCACTTTCATTCAGGCCCGCTTGGCTGGGCGGTCGGAAGGGGCTTTTGGAAGAGAGAAGGGGGGAAATAACCCTTTAGTTTGCTTCTTTTACAACAAATGTCTGTTCTTTTTCTTTTCAGGGGGGAAAAGATGCCAGCTTCTCTAAGAAAACTGCGGCAAATGGCTATTTTTATGGGAGTGTTCAGCGGTGGGGGATGTGTGGTGATGTATAATCTTATGCAAAGTAAGTCTTGGTGCTGTTAGCAACCTTATTTCTCCTCTGCCCCTTTCATTTGCTTTTGTGTAGTGGGAAAAATAGCAGTGTGTAAGGTCTGAAAAGCACATGAAGTTAAGGGGAGTGTGGCTGAAACTTCTGGGTTCTGCCTCTGCTTTATTTAATCCCAGGGCTGATTCTCTCTCTAAAGCGCTGCTGCAGCCACTTCCAAAGGTGGGTGTTACACAGAGGGCAGACTGCTGTGGTCACTAGAATTTCTGGGAGGTTTCTTGGGGGCTAAGGTGAAACGAAAGCTGAGGCAGTAATGTACGTTTCATTCCTTATTGAGATTTTACAACTGGGCAGGAAAGAGAGAACTACTTAAAGGAGGGTCTGTGAGAATGTCCTCAAGTCTAGCAGTTTTTATCAGTAAATCTTGTGGTGCTGGCCCATAAACACAACAACCTGTGAGGTGCTGAAGATTTTATTAATTTCTCCTGAAGACTATGACCTTAACCGTGATCAACATTAAGAAGAGAAAGGAGAGAAAAGCTAGGCAGCTAACATTGCTGTTCACAGACAGACCTAACAGCCACACGTCTTTGGCTGAGAATTCAAATTGTTAGTTCGAGTGATAGAATTATTTTTAAAATTATTTCTAGATATTTAGCATCAGAAAAGAAATAGGATTTGCCTATCTGGAGGTCCTACAGGCTTCTTGACCCTATCCCTCTCCCTTGCTGGTACTACCACATGATATTGCTTTTACCTACCCTTATATCAGAGGATGCTGCCAGAAATGTGTAGCCAAGCCTGTTCCTCAAGCCCTGAGATAAGTTGTGAAACCTCCCCTTCATTTTACACGTATTAATAACAAATCAGACAAGACTGGAAAGCAGGCTTTAATTTTAGTCAGCTCGTGCCCTCGAGCTCAGGAGTATATGACAGATATATGATCCTCTTATGCTTTAAAATATTGAATCTGGCTTTAACAAGGACATTAGCATTTTTTAATTTTCAGCTTCAGCATTGCTATCTGGAAATCTCTGAAAAAACCTCTCCCCTGTGCTGCTGAAAGTAAAACAGCTCGTTGCCTGCATCACTGAGCCATGTAATCAAATGGCTCAACACGGTGGCTACTTCTTGGTTTGCTGCAGTAGTGATGGCCCCTGAGCACGTCTGTGATTACTCAGTGACAGGCCAACTGGGCTGTTGAAAGGACACTTTCTACTGGTGGGTATGTCATTCTGTAACCTCCAAAAGACAGGGAAGCCAAACTGGGAACCTTCCTCCCTTTGTCCACACTTGGGGCCATCCCAGTTCCTTCTGCCTAGTGTACTGAACTGGCTCTGAGGGAGCAAGCAGTTACCATAGCGGTGGGAGCAGGGGGAAGAGGGGTGCTTCCCTCCCCTTCCTTCAGGCTGAAATAGTTTGCATGCACGTGTTCTCTTTGAAAGCTTGTACAAACATTCAGGTAATCATATTTCTACTCTCTGTCTTCGCCTCCACTCCCTCCCTTACGGGAGCAGTCTCCCTGGCCAACCCCAGCATGCTTTCGGCTTTCCTGCTGCAAACAGGCTGACAAACAGATCGGTTGGGCCTTTTGCATTTGCTACTCGAGGTGAGATGCTGCTGGAATGCCTGAGCTAGGGGCACTGGGAAACTCAAACCATTTTCCCCTCCAACCTGGAGGCTAAGTACAACGTACTTTTGACACGGGATGGGTGGCTGCTTGCCACTGTCAGTAGACATGAAAGGGTCAGCATGCTGGGGCCCCGTTTGCTCCTGAGGATGGCCCAAGAGGACAAGAGGGCCTGGCCAATGCAGGCTGCAGGCCAGCAGAGCTCTTTCTGTGCCAACTAGATGCTGTCTGCTTGCAGGGGATGCCTCTAGTTAGGGAGAGTGGGCAGTATCCCTCAGCCTCATGCTCCGAGAGTAATACCAACTGGCAAAAGACCAGGAAACAACCATACACCTTATTTTAAACTCTTTGGAAGGCAAGAACAAAGTTACCAAAGTAGGATTTTAATACGTGCACACCCTTAGCTTGACACTGTCCTTCTTGATGTCAGCAGAATGAAGTTAGGCTGGCATGAAGCATGTCTAGAAATCTCATCTGGCAAGCCATAAGATGTTTTTAGCCAAATCTCCACCTCCATAGGAAGGTCGGCACGTTTCCAGCCTCACAGTTCTGCATTGTGCAGTGGTCACCAATGGACAGCATTTCCTAGCTGTACAGAGCAGCCAGGCACTGATAAATAGCAATTTACCACAATTGTCCTCCATACGCCAGCACTGCGGCATACAGTCTGCTGTGCTATTGTTGCTGGTTGACCATTAAATTTAATGGCACTTCCTTGTGTCTCCGTTTTAATATATCCTTCAGGAGAGTCACAGCCTCATGGCTGCCACTTGAAAAGCTATATCAAAACCACAGCAAGAGCTTCACAGCAACAGCAGCTGTTGCTGTCCCACATCAGTGTCTGTGGAATAAATATTCTCTATTCTTATTTTCTGTACCTCCTTTAAGAAGATTGAGTCACATTCAGAACATTTGCAAATATTCATCCTTATGCCTCTTTTCCTTCTTTTTTTTTTTCCCTCTTTTACAAAATATCCAAACATACGGGCTCTCAGTCATAAGCTGAACTGTACATCAGTATGGAACAGGCTATATGCAGAGCCCTTTTCACTTAAATGTACTGAGTAATGTTGCAGCTCAACACTGCTTCTTTGACACAAGGGCTCATTTCCTCCTTTAGCCAGATTTCTCCTAACAAGTAGTTTTGAACTGTTTTTCAGGGAGAGTGTAGGGGTCTAGAGGAAGTATCTTTTTTTTAAAAAAAAATATATCTTTAGATATTAAGTAGACAGTCTCCTCATTATCCTGTTTCTCTTATCTAGAAGGTTTTGCCAGGACCCAGTATTATCAGCAGGGTTTGGAGCAACTCAACAAAAGTCCTGCTGCCCTGGAAGCCCTGGGTGCTCCCCCTCTAAAGGTTCACAACATCCGACTGACAGATGGGAGTAACCGTGTGGACACAGAAAGAGCACAGGTAATGCTGGGGAGATTGTGTCACAGCTTCCTGGGGTGTCAGCACAGGTGAAAAGAGATCGACACTAGGGTTTTCAGCAGGTCACAAGTGACCTGGGAGCAGAAGCCCCACGGCAAGGCAGTAGGATGGGATGCCAGTTGATTTGGAGAAGGAACAGACTTCCAGGCATAAATCTGTTGCTCTAACAAGAACTAGAAACAGCAAGAATGGCATCTGCATTTTGTGCTGTATGGGCGCATCACAGAACGATAGAGGACCTTCCAAGTTAGTGAATCCCCCTCCTACTGTAAGCCACAAAACAATTTTCAGAAGCATATCAAGCTCCAGCTTTAAAATAGCTGTTGCCTCCCTTCCCCCCAGGTATGTTCCATGTTAGTTTTTAAAGCTTTGTTCAGGAGAGGGTTTTACAGCCACTCACGAGGTGTGCTGTGGAGCTACAGCACAAATGACGTGTTTTTTAAAGCACCAGTAAGTCTTTGCCATGGAGGAGGACTGCCTGGCATGGGGCTGAGCACTCACATTACATAGTCGCCAGAGAATGCAGCACTGGGTGCTGACTGTTGCACAAGGCTGACTTGCATCACCCCAGGGTTGGGCTGAGGCAAACCTCACAAATACAAGTCAACTTCCTCTCTGGGTCTGGCTGTCTGAAAAGGACTTTACATCTGTGTTTTTACCCAGAGACTTAAAGTCCTTAAGAACAGGACTGTCTGTTCTTCCTTGTTTTTGCTAGTGACCCAGGACATCCTTAGAGATCTCTTCAGGCAACTCGCTGAGGGATTGTGTCACTTTTGAATCATTTTGTTCCTTATGATTATTCTATTTTTGAGACCTAGGGACTAGACAAGGACAGTAAAGAATGTGCCAGATATTGCAGGTGAAGGAGCGGGGGCTGTCAGGGCAAGAAAACCAACCTTTAACCAACTCACATAAAATTGCAGTTCCCATCTTACTCCAGCCAGGTTTCACCTACGTAATACCCTAGGCCAAAATGTTTCCCAGGTTTTAGAGATTTTACCAGGCAACTTACCTTAGGCCAAAAATATGGGAAAAATGCACAACCTCGTGTGCTGATTGAAGAAAAAGAAGAGAACTTTTCCCACTAATATTTTCCTATGTCACCTTTTAAGAATGATAGTCGCTTGAGTGACTCAGAGTGAAATCAAAACCCTGCCTTCTGCCAGACCTCACCCCAGACGTAAGCCACCAACTTTCTTTTCCACTTTTTCATGCTCTCAGTCACAGTGAGCATTCGTGTTTTCATGAAATAAACTAGTTAATCATCATAGAGAAATTTACCTACTCCACAACATTCCTACCTCCTACCTACTGGTCCCGTTTGAGAACTCCTGGCATTTTCCATTTGTGGCTCCAGTACAACCAGCAAGCACTACACCTGAAACATTTCTTTTATTCAAATATTAGAGTGAGCGCAGTTAGCTAAGACCTGCAGCACTGAGCACAGCTTTGTTTATTAACTACCCTGAACGGTAGAATTTGTGGCACCGACAAAATAATTGAATGTCTTATTACCTTGATGCATCTTAATGGGCTGACTGATCTGTAGATAGTCAATCTACGGGCTTGTTATGGTTATGGGAAGCTCGAGCATAATGCAGGTCACCTCTGGATCACTATGCATTCTGGTGAGGAAAGGTGTTTGCTCATAAATATTTCAGAGAGTGAGTGGTTTTCCCTGGGGGCTGCAGCTGTAACACAGTGCATTCTTTCAGCAGAGATTAATGTATGGCAGAACAGGCATACTTGTATAGCCATGTACACGTTAGCCATTAGAGAAGCTTAGTGAAACTTTTGAAATACGTTTAAAAAACAAAATGAGAGTTTAAGTTAAAAGGGAGGTAGGTTGCTGCTCTGACTGTAAAAGGAGTAAATTTCCATTTCAGTAACACGCTTCATTGAATCTCTAACATACTTTTACATCTGCAGATAAAGTTACCCGTATCTGGAACAAAATCAGCGGGGTACCTCTACATTGACTCAGAAATGGACCACTCCCGTCAATGGTGTGTACTGGGGGAAGTACTGGGAGAAATATAGAGATGCGGAGACAGAAGTGGTAGGAGAAAACAGTGGACCAGGATAATTGGTTTAGTCATTGTGTTGATCATGCATGCAAAGGAAGAGGAAATTCATGTCTGAAGATCTTGTGAAAGGTTGTTACCATCATTACGACAAAAATGTAAATTAGTTGAGAAACAGATTGAATACATCCCTATGAAGACAAGTGTAAGAACAACATGAGCCATTCATTTGGGTGAAATGTGTTCTACAAACTATAACTCAGTATACAGATAGATACTGTGAGCCAAGGTAGCATCTTGTTCCCTCTCACCCCTCCTCCCCAAGGAGATGTTGAGGCAGTTGAGTGGCGGGCCCAGCTTTATTATTAGGTATTGCACTAGGGGAGTTATCTTGCATGTTATATCAGAGCATATCAAGGTAAGCTAAAAAATCATGCAGTTTTTTCCAAATTATATAATAAATATGGTCCTTATAGTTAAAAAGAAGTGCTAGAACAGATATGTTGCAGTAGAAGCATGCTCTGACTCCACATCACATAGCAGTATTACATTTTTGTAGTACTGAAGCCTGAAAATCTCCCTTTTCAAGGTGAAACAGATTTCTAGAACTGAGTATTACTACAGGAATTCAAAGTTCATCTTCCACAGCAAAAGAAGAAATTTTATTAGATGAAAATCTCCTCACATGCATTTATTCTTCGAGTTTGTTAGACACTTCTGATAGCTGTATTTAGAAATCCAGAGCTGCAACATTTTTGCTCAGTTCCCACAAGCCATATGGTATTGTTGTCTTTTCATAATTAGATAAGCACAACTTACTGGATTTCTGTTCAGAATAACTATGGGAAGCAAGGTTTAAAAGCATGGGAGGAAGACACTATACTGGGACTTCAGAGATTTGGGGCCAGACCTCCTTCCTAGTTACCAAAGATACCCCCAGAGGTCCTCGGGCATCTTTTGTGCCCACCTGTGCTTTTCTGGGGATCTGCACCCTGACAAGCTCACTCCTCACTATCCCCTCCTCACAGATGGAAGGAAATAACAGTTCCTCCCTATTTCACAGAGCTAATGTGAGGATAATTGAAGATTGAAAGATGTTACAGTATATAACTATATAGATGTATATGTACATCTAATGTATATAGAATACAGTAGTAGGCGAAACGCGTACGGATCTATCAGTGTTTTATATTAAAGCGAGCTCTTTGCACATTTCCACCTGCAAGTTGAAAAAAAGAAAAGAATGCATTTTCTGCAAAGTGATTTGTGGCAGACAAATCTGTCAAACGCAACTGTCACAGCTTACGTATGGGGCCTACACACAGATCTGCTTGGGGCTTGACAGTACTTTGTGTCCTTGCACCTGGCTGGGAATTAAAAGCAAAATCATTTGTTCTTGTCTGCTCCACAAAGAAGAGTTCCTGAAATCCCTGGGAGGAATAGCAAATGTCTAAGTGGGCCATGCTCCTGTGGTCCTGCGCAGCAGGCGCACAGGCATTTGCAGCGGAGACCCAAGAGGCAATGTCAAATGGCGTGAAATGACACTGGGAGGCGAGCTCCAAAGCCACTTAAATGCTTTAGACTATGAGTGGACAGTCTGTCCGTCAGTTTTTTTAATTTTATTTTATTTTTTAAAAAGCCAACTGAAAAAAAGAAAAATGAGCTGGTTTGAACCTGGAAGAAGGAGCATTCGCTCAGAGGCAGGCAGTGCAGGGACATGGAGGGTGCAGAGCTCCCTGCCCAGAGGCGACAGAGGCCCAGGGGCTGGTGGACAGACCGCAAGCGAGGCACCAGTCCTGACAAGTGCCACTTGCAGGCTTCTGCCCTGAAGTGAGCAGAGAAGATCCGAGACCCCAGGCTATGCCGACGGGAGCAGCTTCTGCAAGCCCTGTGCTTGCTGACCATCAGCAAGCGAGGTAGTTATTCTTTGTGGGTCAGATCAAGCCAGAGGGCTGGCAAGCGAAGAGCCTTGCTGTAGATTCATCGCACAGAGGTGCAGGAGTCTAATTACCTAATTGTATGTACTCAGCACTGACTCCAGTAAGAGCAGAGCTGGGTGCCTGCCAGGAGCTTTAAAAATCCTATCGTAGTGTGCTGAAATAATAGTCCTTCCCAGCTGGAGAACCAGCACGAGCTGGCTCACAGAAGTGGTTTTGGAGCAGAGCTTTGAGGAAGCAAAAGACTCCCCCTCTGCATCCAACAAACGCAGTTTTTCTTCTCCTTTGAGTAACCACTACCGTACCCTGTCAGTTTTTCAGCAACCACATTGAGCGATCACACAGTGTTCAAACTCTCCCAAGCTAGGATAATTCCTTAGCAACACAGCCTGGCTCCAAGGCTGGAGAGGAGCGAAGCAAGGAATGCACCGACAGGATGAAGAGGAAGAAAGGCGTGGGGTCGGCAGGGAGAGAGGAATGACCTAGCTAAAAATAGCTGCCAGGATTTTATTCAGGTTGCAACAAATAGGAGCACCTATCCCAGAGCTTTAAATCTGGGCTGTGCTACTCCATTAGGGAAAAAAGCTTTCAGAAACCGGCACTTGCAAATAAAGCTTTAAAATAATTAAGAGAATATTTTTCTTAAGAGCAATGAACGCATGGAATGATTTGTTTCTCCATGCCAGCTGTTTTTACATCAATATTACTGCTAGATTAAAAGTGATTGAAGCTAGTTAAAAGCTCTTTTGGTTTGTGTCAGCTGGTGCCTTCAGGATGTCACCTTGAAACTCCGGGATGGGCAGAATATTTCACTCTACCATTCCCCTGTGAAAAGCATCAGTGTGCAAGGAGGCTAATGGTCCAAGGCAGCTGCTTCTCCACCTCCTACTGAACCGAAGGAGCCATTAATTGATTGCATCATGCTGTGTACAGGGATGCACGCCGGTGTTGCAGAGGACAATGTCACTGAAGTGGATGCTCCGAAGACAGTTTTGTCTCCAACATTGACCTGTGTTATTAATGTCATGATTGTGTGTTCAGCAAAAGCCTCAAATAAAGATATTGCAGCAAGAGTTGCTGTTCCAAAGGCCGTGTGTTGTGTCCTGTGTATGCTGGTATTATGAATTTGAAAGAAACAAACTGCCAGGAAACGGGGCTTTTCTTACAATTACAGACCTAAATCTGGACATGGGGGTTGCTCTATCATGGCTAGAGGACTTAGCTTCTCAAAGTGATTCCCTCACTGCTTCTGTTTCCCAGCAAGGTATTACCTAAAGCAGAAGGGAGGAGCAGCCAAGGGGAAGCTCGGGCAGCATCCCCCTCCACTGCTAACAAACAAGTCCCGTATCGGGCAGATTTGCACCATCGGTTGTCATTAAAAAGCTCTTGAGATAGTAAAGGCCACTGACCATAACTTCGGCATTCCAGGAAGAGGCTCACTACACGACCTGCTGATGCTGAAGATTACTCGGAATAAGCCACTGTCTCATATCAGCACTGTCAAAGACAAGCTGGGGAGAGCACATTGGCTCTCCCATTTAGGGAGGAAAGCACTCAGGAGGTGCAGAACGGGTAGAATACTGCCACGGTACAGTCAGACTACCACAAGAGATTCTGATTTTGCCTTGATTTTCCCACTACAGCAGCTCAGCCAGCAGAAGTAAAGAAGTGCTCAACACCAGAAGCAAGTTAGGGAATATGCAAAAACAAAACAAAATAAAAACACACTACTAATTCCTTTGACTTGCAAAGGCTAAGGCATGGCCTGAGAAGGTGAAGAGACACGAGTAGTTGGCCTGCTTTAATTCCTTGAAATAGCATGCAAGCCATTGAAAATATCCAGAAAGAAAGAAAGAGTATTTTGCATTACTGTAACAGAGCAGCTTAATCAAGATGCAGCTGGTGAAAATCTAGAGCTAACACCACTCAATTCCATTTTTTTTTCCTCCTCTCCTTTTCTTCTTGATGTTCAAATTTTACTGCTAGAGAGCCACCAAAGGCACAGGCAATGCAAAGCTTTTCAGGAGTACTGATTATTAGTGAAGGGAGAG
Organism: Anser cygnoides; assembly: GCF_040182565.1. Classification (NCBI taxonomy): domain Eukaryota; kingdom Metazoa; phylum Chordata; class Aves; order Anseriformes; family Anatidae; genus Anser; species Anser cygnoides. The sequence continues at coordinate 59,640,002 of NC_089874.1, forward strand.
ATAGAAGAAATAATCATTAAAAGACCAGCAAGCATTGTCCTGATCAGCAATGACCCAGCAAACTGGACAATGTGGCTTCTGCAGAAGTATGAAGAGCAAATGCCAAAGCAAATGGCAGGCTGGACTAAAGGACCACAGCAAAACATCTCGGTGATGAACTGTTCTAGAAGGAAAAAGAAAAAAACACACAGGATTTAGTTTGGGGGTTACAAGTGACTGCCCAGGATGAACACCACCTGCGAGACTTGATCCAACCTGTATGAATGCCCAGCACACCAGGGAAAGGATTAGGATGAATCAAGGAGAGACAGCGTGTCCCAGCTTTAAGATGAAATCACTGCCATATGCTTTCACAAAACAAAACAAACAAAACACAGAGCACACGATCCGAAAATGTTCGCCTCACACTGCTGCAGCAAGAAATCCACCCAGAGATCTCCTGGCGCCTCAGAGCTTGGGCAACTCTGGCTTTTGGTCAACTGCTGAAGACATTTGGTGGGGGAATCAAGCAGATGACAAAAGCCAAAACAAGCACTTTATGTCCATCAGTTACCACTTCCCTAGCTGCTGCTTTGACTCTTTACTAATCCCCAAAGCAGCTGCAGCTGTTGAGAGCAGCCCCTGCCCAGTCAGTCTGTCCCTGTGCTGCCAGTACCTGGGGCATGCTGCTGTTCACCTTCTTTTTGTCCCCGCTACGTGCTTACTACGCCTGGTGCTTGCAGTGTCTGTGGGCGTACAGATGTCCAGGCACACGCCGTGCCCCTGCTTTGGCTTCACAAATCACTGCGCCACGATTACACCGCCGGGCCTGGCTCTAACCTCTGGTTATCCCAGGCCTGAGGGAAATATTCCCACACAAACCTTACTAGCAAAACTGGAAATTTTATTACCTTGCTTTGGGGAAGTGGAGTTTCCAAACAGATTGTGTCTTCTGTGTTCCCTCCGGAGACCTAGCACAGCACCCTTTTAACTGCAGACACTCCTAACCAATCCATCCTGGCCATCCTAACCAATCTGTGGGTTCATCAAAGCAATGAGGACACGCAGTACCATTGCGCTCTGCCATTTTTTCCTCCAACTCCAGTCTTTAAACCTGGAGAAGGAAGAAAGGGATGGGTGGGGCTGGAAGCCAACAAATGAGGGGAATGGGACAAGAGGAAAGTCACATTAAAACCCCTGCACTTGTTTTATGGCCTATCATCAGCAAACACAGCATTTCTTACCTCTTGACCTTGAAGAGCCTCAGAAGCCAATTCCTCTCTGTGTTTCAGCTATTTTAGGATGCACATATTCAAAGGGAGCAAAAAGCAGCAGGCTGGTGTGCTGAGGAGCTGCTTCAGCCATGTGGCTCCCATTAAGCGCGCCGCAGCCCACGGCTGCTGCTCTCAGAGAGGACGCAGGTGCAGCAGGGGCAGCCAAGAGACTTTGCAGCGTGCCAGGAAAAGGAGGAGACGAAAGGTCTCAAAACCACTAGCAGTTGCTGAAAGCCCAAATAACTTCAGGAGGGCTCCTAGGCACCCCTCTTCCCTTCGCAGTCTTTTCCTCCGAGGAACAGGGGAGCAGATTAGGTTGCATTTAACTTTTTCATCAGGTCGTTGGAACTCTAATTCATTGTAATTACGTTGTATTGCACGTCACTAGGCACCGGTCTGGACAATCATTTCATTTTTATTGAGAAGACGTTCATCTTTTGTTAAAAGACCCCAAAAAGAAAGTTATATTCGATTTAGAAAGCCCTTCTTTTCTTACCAGGAGGGTTAAGGTGAGAAGGAGCCTCTGGGGATCACCTGGTCCCCTCGCCTCACCCACAGCAGGGACAAATAGAACAGACTGCCTGCGACCTGCTGGGTTTTGAAGAGCTCCAAGGAGGGAGACTGCACTCTGGAAAACCTGTTCCCCAGTTCAACCATTCTCACAATAAAAAGGTTTTTTTTTTTTTTTTTGCTTGTATTTAAAAAGAATTTCCTGTGTTTCAGTCTGTGCCCATGGACTCTTGTCCTGTCAGTGGGCACCGCGTCCTGGCTCTACTCTTCCTCCACAGGTGTTTGTGTGCATTGATAGGATTTCTGCTCCCCCTGCCCTGAAGCCATCCCTTCTCCACACTGACAACCCCAGGTGCCCCAGCCTCATGGCAGGTACTGCAGTCCTTTCATCACCTTAACCATTTTAAGTGTGTTAAACGATTTCTTTTAAATTGACTTGAAAATGTCCATAGTTCCTTTTCCAGTTGTTTGTGTTGCTAAACCATCCATCATTGTCACGGCCTTTGTTGGATTACATTTGTTTCTTACTCTCTAGGTTGATTTTAATAGCTTCTGCCAGGTGGTCATCACCCCGAAGGGAACTATCAAGAAGGCAAGCTGTTCAGGGTAAGGACCTAATTTACAGCTAACGAACAATAAACAAGCATTGTTTATTAGCAGAGCTACAGTACTTGCACCTAATTTGAATTAGGCCTGATTAGGGCAAATGGGCTGCATAAAACCAGACGGTTTAAAAGCAGTAGCTTCACCCAGACTAAGTGGGCTGACGTGTTCCTTTTTGGGCATACTTCTCCAGGTAGTAATGCAGTTTTGGCCAGCTCATGGGCCTGTCAGCTTGCTCTCCAGCTTGGGCAGGTACCTTGTGTTGCACAGGGCACGTGAGTCATTTCAATTCACGTCCCATTTAGAAACAAGGATGCATCCAATTCTTTCCCATTTGCCTACATCTTAACTGCTTGTCAAAGCAAGAATCATTTTCCTACATGTTTTCTGCTAAACCTGCCACAAAGTTCCCTGCAGCGTGGCCCAAGCAATCCTGTAATACTGGTAGTGACAGAGACCTGCCGCATTCTTGGCGTTACTTTGGAAGACATTGCACCTGCCTAAACACCTTTGGTAATTTTGTATATTATTTTACCAAATAAATGAAATGCTAGAATCTTGTCGTTTCTAAAGGGATCTAATCCTGCTTCCATTAACTGGCTTTATGAGAGGATTCAGAAGCAAGCACCTTTATTAAATAACTCCTGAGAGACAGCCGGTGCCTCTCCTTGCTTGTTAAAGCCCACAACGAGGCCTTCCATCCAGCAAGAGGGCAGCTGGACCTCCCTGGGTGCTGCTGGAAGGTGGCAATCAGCAAGGCGATACCCCAGCAGCTCAGGAGATTTTCCCATACAAATTAGCCAAAAGGCACCTGTGTAATTCAGTCTGCATGCTGGGATTACAAATTAACCTAGGAGCTGGGATGCACAGATCTCAGTAAACAGCCAAAGAATCAATGCATCAAGTTCTCTGTGTTCACAGGAACAAGATAATCCCTTTTAGTAGCCAAGATCCTCCTCCTTCCCTAATTTTACAGGAACCGTTGTGGGCCTGATGCTGTGTTTCACTTTGAAAAATCCTCACCTATTCTTAATTAAGAGAGATTTTACCACATACACCTGGACTTACTTTTTTTTCTTGTTTTATAGAACTTTCAGATTGTATTTTTATGGAAAGAAATTATTTTACTATTACAGAGCTATAGAGTTGTCCTGTAACAGGATCAATTAATGAAATGAAGTAGTGCAAGAGGAGGAAATACTTCTCTTCCCCAGCAGCTAGTCGCTGCTCTGGCTCTCTCCATAGGCAGTCACGTCAGAAAAGTGGCCTAGTTCTGGACACAGCGCAGTACGGAGGGGATGCCAAAGGGTCACCGCTCCAAGGACACCTTTCAACATGATTTCTTAAAACTGGATTAATGCTGACTTGCATCTGCTCCACCATGTTCTGGATACACAACCATCCCACATTTCACACCATTCATTGCCATTTAACTACCATCTCTCTAACCCTGCATCCTCAGCCAGGTCATTTCCCACCAGTCAGACATCTGAAATAACAGTCCTAAATTTAACAGCAATATATTTCTAGGTTTAGCATACATGAAGAAAAAAAATACAAGAGGATTTACATGGATAATGTGACTATATTTATTAATCCCAAGGACAGTTTAATTCAACATCTGTAAATGATGCATCATGGAGACGTCTACAATGCAAACATATTCCTTTATACTGGAAAAGATTATTGGTGACCTTTGTGCACCAAATATAAATTGAACAAATACTTAATATACAGAAAACTAAAATATCAGTAATCGTGCTATGTGGGCGTTGAGAAAAAACAAATGTACAGAAGTTCTTAGAGAACAGCCAGGGCATTTGAACAGGAGACTCCAAACAACAAACGCCAACCCAGTCCCAGCAGTGCATTTCTAGCTCTCAGGCAAAGCCAAGCGTGAAGGCACAGAGACACCAAGCACAGAGGAGCTGGAGCTGCAGTACCTTGTAATGCCGCACTGCGCTCTAACATTGATCCCAGTGACCACACAGCTGTTGTGCAGCAGAGGAGTTGGCATAACTTAATTCAATTTGAAATTAGTAGATGCTGACTTGAAGATAATTGTGTTGTTTTTTTTTTTTTTAATAAATATATTATGTTTTAAAGTGTTTTCACAATGCATGAAGAACAAAAGCCAGTTTAAAAAAAAAGGCAGTCTCACTGTAAAGTTTCTGAAACAGTGAACACCTTGGCAGAAGTACAACGAAGTGGCACTACTTCTTTAAACACTTGAACTGTCTTTCAAGAACAGCTCCTGGGATATCTTAAGAGAGACCTCGAGCCATGGAATCAAGTGGTGCAAGGCCCCTCCTCCCCCCTGTGCCCACCAGCAGGGAATGGGCAGTTAGTTCAAAATGCAAACAAAACTGAGCAGCCATCAAGATTCATGCGGCAGCTTGTCAGCTGGAATTCACTGTTTTCTACATTGCGATTCTCAACCAAAAAAATGCAAGAAATGAAACCAATGACAACACAAATTTTGCTTTGGACAAAAAAAAATTACTATTTGTTACAGGCTTTTAGTTTAGTGACCATCTATAGCCTCTTGCCTAGAGGTGAGCACAGCAAGGAGACTAAAGACAAAGCTTTGCTTTCAACTAGATGTTTGGTGTTTATTTTAGCTGCAATGCTGACGGAGGCCTGCGCCTTGCAGCCCCACCCCGCCACATGTGGCTGTGGTTTGCGTCTCCTGCACCAAGCCCCCAGAAATAGCAGTTCTCCAGCACTGTCCAAGCACATCCGTACTGCCCTTCCACCTTCCCGCGTTTGAGCGAGCAGCAGCCGCGCTCCGAAGGCAGCCAGCAGGTGCCCGGCCCAGCTGACTGAAGGCCTGCAGAGCAGAGACCCACACAGCATCGCCCACAAGGAACGAGGGCCGAGGAGCCGATTCCTTTCCCGCCACCACCCCCTTTCCCACCAGTTCTTACAGCATAAGCAGCTTTTTTCCCCAAACTGGGTGTCCGTGCAGTCAGCCGTACTCAAGGGGCTGCAGAGAAGCAGCCCTTCTTCATGAGCTGGGGGTCTGTTCCCATGTAGCCCGAACATATTGCTTCACTGGCAGCTCGGCCTCTCAAGAACATCAGCCTCAAGAGCCCCTTCTTCTAGTGTAAGGAAAGAGTACCTCACTACAACTTTACCCATGCTTACAGTGGCACAGAAATTGCTTTAAACGTGTGGGAGTGGCAGATAGTCCTGCAGTTACACCTTAGGAAAATTTCCTATTATAGGGCCCATCTCAGATGCGTGTTTATAACTTACACTGTTAAACTTTTACAACTTTATACACGTTCTTAACGATGCCAATAACACTGTACAAAAGCACGTTAAGGCACAAAAAGCTAAACAAAAATGCAGCCCCCCTGGAAATCTCGAAGCAGCCAATTCAGAAGCTGGCCTTGTGGTTCATTTACACGTCCTGCTCCTTTGTCACTAACAGTGAATACGGGACAGAACGTGAGCCGCTCAGCATCTACTGTTGAGTTACAATCTGCAGTTACAAACAGAATTTGAAACAGCTTATAGGCCTCTCAAATGACAGGCTATGAGCAACCATGAATTGTTGTTATTCTTACACACTTAGGCAGTATGATAGATGCGGCAACAGAAATTAGATTTGTAAGGGGGGGGGAATGTGAACGTGCCCCCATCTCAGAGCTTTGCTCAGCTTTGTGAAAGCAAGGAAGCATGGATGTGGAAGAGTCAGATTTGCACTGGCAGATGAATAGCAAGAGGTATCGCCCCCCCAGACCGCTGACTAAGCAGTAGAAGAAATGAAGAGTACTGTCTTGCTTAAAACATCTGAAAGATCAGCAGTGGAGGTAGGGCAGGGGCCGCAAACATGCAGCACCGCAGCTACCATTCGCCTCCAGAAATGCCCAGGTAACACAAGCACCCTGTTAGCTCAGAGTCTTGTTTGACTTCTACTAATCACCAGCCACAGATATCAAAGAAAATTTGCACAGTAGTGAGAAGCTATCTACAGGAGGTTAAAAAAACAACAGGAAATGTCTAATTTCTCCGAAGTATGTAAGGCATCTCTGCTTTGCAATATAAATTACATCCAAGCTCAATTCTTGACTATTGGATGCCTTCTTAAAGGTCTTCGAGGAGCAAGATGTTGCCCTACCTACATGAACATTCAGCATGTAATTCCATAGGGGAAGAAGCCTGATAGTTTAACTTAGGCGCTGTTTTTCTGATGTGGCTATGAGCAAAGGCAACCAGCCCCCTGGTGTTATGGAAAAATTCACATTGCCACACTCAGTTTGACAGTGCTTTTTGTTCAGATTTCTTCTTTACTAGTGCTTTTTCTCCCACCCTTAACAGCAATACTAATCAGATCCCCACAGTACTGTTTTTGTTATTAATACTGTTTACCTTTTGTGTGAAGGAGCTGTAACACTAGCGCAAAAAATCCTGTTCGCTAGAAAGAGAACATTCCCAGTACATTTGAAATGAAAGTCTGTGGCAACACAGAAGGAAAAAAAAAAAAAAAAAAGGAAAACTAGCTTAGGAGTTTCTATTCATTATTTTATAGCAAGAAAACTTTTGTCAGGGTTTATTATAAAGGAACAGCATAGGAAACCAAATAAATAGTTGAATAGTTAACAGTATGCAATATAATAGTACTAAACTTCAATTACATAAAAATTAAACTTTGGAACAGCAACGATATTAAAGATTTCTTAGAAAACTAGGACTCAGTCCAAGATCCTCAGACTTGTGCATTGCAAAACCCTGTCAACTTTGATGCCTGGTTGGTCCCAGCTTTACCCTCTGAGGGACTGTGTCCACTGAGAACTGACCCATCCACGCAGCTCCCTAATCCCACTCTGCCCCATCATACACATGCAGTTTTTCCAAGTGTCTAAGGGAGAGCGATTGGGAAGCATGAGGTATGAGTTGTGCTTTGTTGTTTCAGATCAGGAAGAAGATACTGCTTCCTCTGATAGTTACACTGAGCAAGGTTTGCAATTTAGCCTAAGGATGCTTCTTTCTTCCTTGAAGCAGCTGTTAAAGGAACAGAAAGAAGGCAGCAATGACCTCATGCTCCCAGCAAAACCCAAGCTGAGTTCGGGGGGTGGGGGGAAATCAAGGGCTGATTTATCGTAAGTCTGATAAACTGTCTGATCTAACACGTTGAAGTCAGTGGAGAGAAGTTCAGTAACTCCAGCAGAGCTACATCAGACCCTGTGTCGCTTTCTTTTTTGCCCACACATCAACACTGTGCAGATACACTAAGCTGTGCTGTTAGTGCATCCAGCCCAATACAGGAGGGAAAGGGAACAGTCTCTGCTGGTTCTCGAGACTGACTGACAAGTACATTTATCACTCTCCAGAGCAGGATTTTACTGTACTCTCCCAAATAAATAAAATCATCACCACTGTATCTGGAATTGTTCACTGCTCAGATTTCTTTACCTGTGGGACATATGCATCTCTTGCTAGAGGAACCCAGCTCACTGTTTGGCTATACACCAAATAAGTCTGAATCTTTGGACTTGATGAAAACAAAGAAATATACACAGAGCATAGCTTTGAAATCTGTATGTCAAACCAGTCAGTCAAATTCTCTCATACACTTTAAGATCAGCAGATAGTTCCACTGAAGTCAGGAGTGCTAAAAGGTGTTTGAGGAAAACTCAGCATTATGTATTTACTTTGAATGACAAAACATGTCCTAAAATATACTCCTCTTGAAATCTGTCACTGAAACACCTGCTATGTCAACTTCTCCAGAACATTAGAACAATTAACAAAAATTGTCTGCTACTCAGAGACAAAAAAATATGAAATAAAAATTGCAAACAAAAAATAAGCTTTTATCTTCATTAAATTCCTGTCAGCCACTTGAAATCTTGTTTTATCTGTTCCATGAAATTAAAAACTTGGCACATTTTCCTTAGATGCCACCTATCAACATTTCTTTTATCTAGAACATTTACTGCATATCAGAGATTCCCTTGGCTAGGGTATTTTTGCTTAGCAGAAAACACTTCCTTCCAGTTATAGCTATGAAGTGCCACACAGTTCAGTAAATGAATTCTCCTGGTATTTCTTGCAGCAATGGTTCCTCAAATTTAAATCGTTTGGAAATGGCTTTCTGCTCAGTTGCTTTTTCTTTTTCTGACTGCCTACATTGTCCCAGTGTATATGAAGCCACTACAATTAGTTCTTCTGTCACTATTGATTCTTCCTCCTCGGTTTTCTCAACATCAACAGATTTTTCAGAGGCAGAATCTGCATCTTGCTGGGTGACATTGCTGCTCTCCCCTCCTGCACTCTCATTCCAGGCCCTGGAAATAGGTTCATCACTTTGTTCTAACCATGGATGTTGAAGACATTCCTCAGCAGTTGCCCGTTCCCTGCAAAGGAAGGAAAGCGTTAAAAGAAATGTCCAAGGGAACTTGAAATCTAATGCCTCATGTAAGAGATTCATACAATTTTTCTCCAAGGATATGACTGTACTGGGCCGATAGAACTACTAATATAAGTGTGCTGGTGGTTACTTTTTACCTAAAAAGCCCAACAGCAGTCCAAGATGATGAACTGTTAATATTTAAAGTAAAGGAATTCATAGATCCTTAAATATCACAGTTTACTGTATTTCTAAACAACTGTCACAGATTTTTGTTTAAAGTATGAAAGTGATCCCATCCGAACATTCAAGTATTTCCACAAAAAAAGAGAAAACACACAAGAAAAAGGAGACAATTTCAATGGTGGATACACCAACAGGAAAAATCATGGAAGTTGCACAGGAAGCATTTCCTGTTTTGAGAGCTGAAATTTCCAATTTGCCTCCCATTGAGAAAAGGGTATTAATGAAGTAGGGAAGAGTAAGGTACTCTACCAACTCACCAAGACTAGAAGGCATAACGCACAGCTCATTTAAAAGACATCAACAAAGTATGTGTACAGAAAGCCAGTATACTGTACCACAAGTTATATTTCATTTACAATTTTCTGACATGAATTTCAGGTTTAGTTACTAACAGTTGGACACATTCAGAACATGCAAGTCAGGACGAAAATGGAGAACTTCTCTTTTCATGTACATGAAAATAATAGTACATAATGAAATATGAATAATCAAAGTTCCCTTATACTTTAAAGAGGAAAATGCAAGCATGCATCTATATTTAAAACAGATCTGGTCCAACATATTATTATATTCAATTGTCTATTTTACTTACTCAGGTTTCTTAACCAGCAAAGTTTTGATGAAATCCACAGCAGACTCTGATATGAGGTCAAAGTCTTCTCCAGAGTAACTTACGTTCATTTGAGATATATTTAAGAATGTTTCTTGTTTATCATCCCCTAAGAAAGGCGATATCCCTGTTAGCATAACATATGCCAGTACTCCAATGCTCCTAAATTGACAGTAAAAAACAAAAAGTTTATTTTTGTTGTTGTTGTTATATATATAAACTTCTCAATAAAGTTATGATGATCATTAATTTGTTCAACTTACCACATATCGGTTGCTGTACTGATTGGATCATAACTCAGAATTTCAGGAGCTATTTGAGGGAAAAAAGCATTATTTTTTTTTCATATGCAGACATGATATTGTAGCTATACAGTGCAAAAATAGGCATGTGGTTAAATTTAATATAAGCCACTTGAATCATGACAGTCTTTGGAAATAGATGCTTCTACTCAAGTTAATTAAATGATTACTATTGTTGGTTAGTTTTAAGTTAAAAAAAACAGTTTGCTTTTTATTGCTATCTTCAGAAGCAAGGCCAGTCTCTTTACTAACAGAGGAAGCTCTATACAAACTTTATTGAAAAATAATTTCAATATCCAATATTCCATATTCCATCATGAAAACTTGGACCCATAAAGAATATACTACACAACTTATCAAAGATAATTTCAAGCAGATTTTCAAGGCCTGGAATAATTTATTTATTTTTAAATGAAACTGATACAAACCTCACCAAGCTGTACTCAGCTGAGTACAGTACTGTACTGTACTCAGCAAGAGCATATCCCTTTCAACCTCTAATCCAAGTAATGCTTGTTATCACTACTTGCTTAGAGGATTCTGAGTACTCATCAACACAAGCACACAACTGGCATTAAACTGGCATTTCAGCTTTCACAGCAGTACCACATCCAAGTAATAACACAATCCTTTGACACCGTAACTACGCAGCCGGTCTGGCATTCAAAAAAATTTTGAGAAAATTTTTCTTAACTCCCCATTGCTGAAGTTCCCTTCTTAAGGCTACCTCAATGTTGTGGTAACAGCTTACCTACGTATTCTGGAGTTCCCATAATTTCTCTCAGTTCTTCACTGCTCTTCATTATTCTGGAAAGGCCAAAATCTACTATCTTTATGTCTCCCAGAGGAGACTTACTGGTTAGTAGAATGTTTTGGGGCTGCAAAACAAAGCAAGAAGACCTTCAAGATCACCCAGATCTAATATCTATGACACCATAACATTGCATAATTATTTCAGATCATGAGCAACATCAATACATTTCATTACATGTACAGTACACAGGATTTTTTTTTATTATTATTTTTAACTGAGTGTGAGCTTGAAGAGACACATAGGCTTGAAGCAGTAGCAGGATTTCCAGTTTATAACCGCAAACCAAGCACCTGCCTTTCTTAGCTTGGAGCTCACACAAGAGACATGCTGGTAGCTACCATTTAACAATAGGATATGAAGATCTCCACATTTGTGCCTTTAGTCCTTCAGACCACCTTTCTTCCCCCTCACTTATCTCCTTGCTTCCTTCCAACAGATGGTGTAAAATACCTCTCGTTGGAGGGTGTCCAAAACTACCCAATCATTTAAAAACCCTGAATACACGAAACTATTTTGACTACACCTGTTTAAAGAAAGTCTGTTGCAATTGACCTAAATCTTGTTCAAAGTGCAAACAATTGTATTACAGAATACTAACTGAAGAACAGTTAAAAAGAAAATAGGGCAGCCTGAAAAACAGGTTTTGAGAGCATCACCTTTGGATAAACTTGTTTGCTCTGACGTCACTAGATCTTGGCTGTCATCCTTCAGAACAAACATTGTGATCATTCAGAAGTTCCCTACCTTCTATCTTGAATGGTAGCTCAGTTTAAAAAAAAAAAAAATAAATCTGAAAACAAACCTGAGACAACAGGTCTTAGATTTTTGCAATTGAAGCATATCCTTGCCAAAAAAGTCCATATTTCCCTGCCACGGACCAATGCTCACATTGGGCTCTGTCATTAACTTCTCCAGCCAGACAGGAACACTGACAGTTCACACTGTGTTCATGCCTCTGGAGAGCCTGACTTCCATGAAAATGGTGAAGGTTTATTTACTGAGAACTTGTATCACCATGTATTAGGGGTGGCTGAAAAGGGAGGAGAACAAAAGAGCCACCACTGAGGGGTAGTCCCAGCTAGATTAACACCAACATTTGTACTTCTGTTCACTCAGTCGCTCTCTCTTCATTCCCACGTCTATCGCGAAGGCATGTTTTCACATTAACACCCCTCCTCTTGAACAGACAAATAAAACTGTACAAGAACATTTATGAGATCTCTGAGGGTTGGACTAGATGATCTTAGAGGTCTTTTCCAACCTGAATGATTCTACGATTCTATGATCTTGAGACTGTTCTTCCTGCTGCAAGACCTGAATATAGTCCAGTTCTTTAATTCCCACAAAGTTTAGCCACAGTATTTAAAACGAACTCCATGATGTTATCTATCTATTTTCTGTTTGTGAATGTAAGCATTTAAAACAGTCTATTTTTTGCTTACAAATTGGGATCTGGTGGCCATACAAAGCCACCAGCTTTTGGAGCTGCACGTTACCATATGCTTTACAGTTCACATTTGTTATTTTGTATTTGTATTAGAAAAGCAAACATCCCCAAAAGCTGACCATGCCTCCCTAATTAACTTCTCAGATATTCTTCCCAGTGGGAAATTTAGTTACTTTCTGAAGAGACAAAGAGAAAGCACAAGAAAAGCATTTGTTCTCTGTATTTAAATGAGGAAAAATTTAATGGCAACATTTCTTGAAACCCTTAAGCCCTGTTTTATAATATTTTAGTAGGTAACATAGTTGACAGAAGTTTTTAAATCGACTGTTTTTACATGCTTATTGAGAGAGAACTGTCTATAGTACAAACTGAGTCATAACCCTAGAAATAACATTCATTTTCTTCTTCTAAGGAATTACTATGGGGTTAAAATAAAGTGACAGTCCAAACATCAGCATGAAACCTTAAAGAAGCTGTAGCTCTGGATTTACCCTTACTGTCAGCCTGACACAGTTACTCTAAAGCTTTAATAAAAGGAAGATCATTTTCATCTATCTATAAAGCTGATTTTCTTCTGGTTTTGCACTGCTGTAATTAATATATCTAGGATTACCATATGTTGATTTGTCTGCAAAGACCAGAGATGCCCAAGCCAGAGGCTGTCCTGCTAGACATTTTGAAAAGGGCCTTTCACTCTTGCCATCTAGTGTTAATGAAAATTCTGAAAACAAATGTCAGATACCAACATTTAAAAATCTTCTCTACTGCAGAGATTGAAAGGTTCCAGTTTAGATCCTTGTATGATGTACACTGAACAAAAACACACGAAAAGTCTCTGACTAAACGGACCATCTGAATGGATGTACACAACTAGATTGGCATGTAGACAGAAACCACATTACATGGCCACATGAGTCTAGCCCAATGTCATGTTAGCACTGAATCAGCTTTCCTGATGCTCTGAACTTCAGTGCAAAGGCCAAAATAAGACAATATATACAAAGATCTGTTCTCATCTAGCAGCTTATAAATTATCTGTGCAACTTGCAGAATAAGTATACTTAGTAAAATGGACACCCTGTAACCCTACACCTTGCAAGCCAGTTTTGAAATCTTGTAAACTGATGCTATAATGGCAAAATCCATATATTGCACATTTCTCATTATTCTAGAGGTCTCTGTGAGCCTTTGGCCCTAATATTTCTTGTAACTTTAATTGGTTTCCAGAAGAGCATGACTAAGAATGCCTAATAATGTTCATCTTTTTAAACTAATCAATGCCTCACCTTAACCTGTAACATTAATGAAGCTAGGCAGCTAATTTTACAATACTGTTGTGGTTTAACCCAGCCGGCAGCTAAACACCACACAGCCGTTTGCTCATCCTCCCCCTTCCCTCTCTGGGATGGGGGAGAGAAACAGGAAAGTGAAGCCTGTGAGTTGAGATAAAGACTGTTTATTAAGATAGGAAAATAATAATAACAATAAAAACAATAATAATAATAGTACTACTAATAATAATGTGTACGAAACAAGTGATGCACAATGCAATTGCTCACCACCCACTGACCGATGCCCAGTCTATCCCCGAGCAGCTGGCCCCCCCACCCCGGCCAGCCACCCCTATATATTGTTTAGCATGACGCCAGATGGTATGGAATGCCCCTTTGGCCAGTTTGGGTCAGCTGTCCTGGGTCTGTCCCCTCCCAGCTCCTGCTGCACCCCCAGCCTGCCCGCTGGCAGGACAGAGCGAGAAGCCGAAAAGTCCTTGGCCTGGTGTAAACACTGCTCTGCAACAATTAAAACATCAGCATGTTATCAGCGCTCTTCTCATCCTAATCCAAAACATAGCACCCTACCAGCTACTAGGAGGAAAATTAACTCTGTCCCAACTGGAACCAGGACAAATACTGAAAAAAAAAAAACCCTGATCCCTAGAAGACAAGACAGGAATTATCCAAGGAATAATAGGTTAGAAACAGGAAGAACAGACTAGCTGGAATGTCCTGGCTATGTTGTGTAAAAATACTAAAGTAAGCTGATCAGTTTGCACTAAGAAAAAAGTTTAAGGACTCAAATATCTTTAAGTAGAATAGAATTTGCTTGGGGATTGCGGATTGTGTTTTTTTGGTCAATGTGTTGAAGTTAAAAAAACAAAAAAACCCACAGCAACAGTGGCTAAAGAATAGACTTATTAGAGTGGCACTGCACTTATTCCACAAGCAAATCAATACAAGTCCCATAAATTGAGAAGTAAGGCTATAATCAAGAGAGGTTCCATAGATCCTAGATACTCTATACCTGCCTAAAAACAAATAGCTGTGCCCTTTTTGTTATAGAAATTTGAACACCGAATTAAACTGTTCTTTTGACTTATGAAGTTAGTATTTTTAACCCTTCTTAGTCTCACTGGTGTTCCTTTAGATAAGAAATACTACACTTCTATTAACACTATACTTCTGTATAATAAACTTTCAATCTTAATCCAACTGCAATACTCAGATGAGAAAGCTAATCTGTAATGTTTTTCTAACAGTCCCATTCTTTAATTAGTTCATTTAATTAGTAGCATTAGTTCATTTTCTGAATATTGGTGTAAAGTAACACCCAAACCAATTTCAAATAATGATTTTGCTAGCTGTCCTCACTGTACACAACATCTTGAGAATAACAGACAGGGGACAAGGAGTCTGTTCGATAGCCCTAGTAATACATACCAGAGGAGAGTATACCCAAGAGGCTGCTTGGGGTGGCCATTCTCCGAGAGTCCAGGGCAGTGCAGAGCTCTACCCATCTCCATTGCAGACAAGCAGCAGCTAGTCCTTCCTCAACTACCCCAACTTTTTATTATTATTATTATTATTAGTTTTTAAGTTCTCTTCCATTCCTAAACTCCTTTAAACTTTACTAAACTCCAATCCAAGTTCAAGTCAAACAGCCGAGGAAAAAAGGAAGCTTCTCTTACTCTGCAGCTTTTATGTGCTATTAAAAGGAGATGAAGGACTCCCAACTACAATCTACACCCTGCAAATTAAACAGGATCGACACAATACTGAGTGTACAACAGTAGCATTGTATTTGCTCTTTCTCCAAGTCAAAAGTGGATTAAATTATTGTATTTTGCTATTAAAAACATACCAGGTTTCAACAATCTTTCACAAGAAACACACTTTTGGAAAGATAATTGTGTGCCAACCCTACTAAGCCACACCAAAATACCCCTTTTTTTTTTCCTGCAGTGTTTAGTCTTATTTGAAAGGTTTTGCAGCAAGACTAGAGGGGCTTTCTAAATGCATCCGTACTAGACAAATGAAAGGCAAACCTTTACAGACCCATATATGGAACTGATAGCACAAAGGAAGCGTTTTAGCAAGTGTTTGTAAGCTTTTTGATATAGACAAATGCAACGCTTACCAGCGGTACACTTTGCACAAGTCTTCCAAATGCCACCCTGCAAAATTTAGTGTTTAGTAAATTCCTTACTGCTGTAAGACACTAGGGAAAGCAGCATCAGCCAGACCATACAATAAAAAACAGTTTGAGCCCAATGAGATAATAAGTATGTCACCAAAACAAGCACCCAACCAATCAAGTTTTATAAGCTAACAAAGTAATGCTGGATGTTTCAATCAGTGAGCCAAAGATGCTCAATTTGACATCAGTTTTCAGATCAGACGGAAAGAGTTTAAGGAAGCTTTTCTCTGAGCTTTGAGAAAGCTGCCAGTCTGCAAGCTGTAATCAGCACTGTAGTGTACTTTCACTATTAAGTACTGCAGTAAAATAAAGAACAATGCATTTCAGATCAGATACCCAGCTGATCAGAAAAAAAATTAGAAAAAAATAGAAAATTTTCATGCAAGATGCTTTTAATACTATCTTGTTTAGAAAACTAATTCAACTTCAAAACGAGATAAAATTACATTCTTTCATACGAGAACATGGATGCAAGCTGAATAAAACTAAATGCAGCTTGCTACAAATGGAAGACAATCATTTTCTGGATCCCCGTTACAACTCCCTTCTTAACCATAAGCGCTACTCTGGATTTCTTATGATAGCAACCATACTTTTCTTGTCACATTTGCCAAGTGTTTGGTAGTAAATGGCAAACATGTAAAGTAAGTTACACAGCATTTTTTCAGAAAACTACTGAAATGCTATAAACATCCTCAACAAATTAATATACTGTTTATTAGTCCTGTATGAACGCTTTATTCTGAAATATTACACATTATATTACCAGTGTCTCTGCCACACTTCTGCTTCATGAAAACTCAACTCAACACAAAACACAGCCCTATTCTTAAAGGACTAAATAATACCCAGACATTTTTATTGCACTTTAAAAATGAGTCAGGTCTTATCCAAAGCACACATTCCCAAATTAAGGTACAATGCAAATCCACATTTCACTCAAATTTTGTATTTGATATAATCATAGAAGCTCTCTAAAAGACTTGCAAACCTAGTACCTAATACTACAACCCAAAAGGTTGAAATTTATCATTTGAGGAATATCTAGATATAAATCGTGTTAATTATAAGTTAGCATTAGTATGATACATGACCAGCAAGGAAGCCAGAACTTTAAAAAAAAAAAAAATTAAGAGAAATAGGGCAACACTCTTACCTTTAGGTCAAGATGAACTACATTGTTTCTGTGCAAGAAGGAAACTCCTTCCAGGATCTGCTTCATAAGTCGCTTAACGTCTTTTTCTTTGAAGGCTTCCTCTCTTTCAGCAACACACTGGTCAAATATTTCACCTCCAGCGGCACTATGGAACAGCATGAATGTTACTATTCCAAAGACTAAGCTATAGCCCACATTTTGCTCTACTTGCACCATTTTATTCAGCATAATAAAGATCAGCAGGCGGTATTATCCGGTAGGGGTATTTTCAGTTATTAAACGTTTGGCAAGCTCTAGCAGCCTAGGAAGACTTGCATGCAGTACGGCAGCTTTCAAGAAAAGAAGAGATCTCATTCATTTAGGTTAGACAACACAAATACTACAGAAACTCTTGGGCCTATTTTGGAAACATTAGTGACTATGCTTTGAGATGAATGCTACATTTGTTTAAGGGCAGTGTTTAACATAAAAGATGTGCCTTTTGCCATTCCTATTAGGCTACATGGAAATTTGGCCGAAGCAAGCCTTTGTAAACACAAAGTAAAATAGCCCCACCCTCAATCCTCCTCCAAAGACTTTGCACACACTCAAAAAAGACTAAATGTAAAGTTTATAATTGTGAAGTCTCTGGGGTGCAGGAATACTTTAAGTTTCTGAACAGCTTTCATCTAAAAATACTTCTGAAAATTTTAGCTCTCAGAGCTTGATTCCTTATCTTTTGTTTATGCATTGAAATAAAAAACAAAGCAAAGGAAAAAACAACTACAGATGAATAATAAAGCGATTTTAAAGTAGTCCAAAGCCACATGTAGGACCATCTCTGTACAGAAATGACTCTAGAGATGCCTTACAACTTGACCCTGCAGCATCAGAAGTAAAATATGCATAGCAGATGCTCCATCCTAAAACCAGAAGGGGCATAAGAACATCAGAATGGGGCCAACTCGTATATGGATTGCTGGATTACTGCTTATCAACATACAAATGAAATTTCCATGTGAAACAGAAAATGTGTGTGTGTTATTCTACAATCACCCCTTAGCGAAAGACGGTGAAAGTGAAAGCCCCGAGGACAGTCTTCTCCAGTTACCCCACATGGTGACGTGCCCAACCTAGCTCTGCACAAGTGTGAATCTTCACTGATGCACACCCATCTCGTCTGCCTCATCTTGCTCTTTTTTAAATTTTACCACTGAGGCCATCCAGAAGACAGAGAGGAATATTCAACATGAATTTTGATTTACATGATTTACAATTATTATTTTTTAAACCTTCCCAGATAGTTTGACTGCTGTTATTTAACATTTGCCCTGCAGATCATCTTGCAAGAAAAAATAATTTAGAAGATGCTTACATCTCAACATTTTCTAAAGTTTTATACTCCTGTATTTTATGCTGGTTAACTGGTAAAACAGTATGATTTGCTTTATTAAACCAAGTTGTTGTTGTTGTTGTTGTTTGTTTTATTCCTCAAAAGGAGAAGTCCATTTTGTTTTTTCTCTATCCTGTATCAAAATCATGGAGCTAAAGAATAAAATGAGTTTTCAATCAAGTGAGTGTTAATGCTCTGATTCCCCTACAAATGCGTATTCTGGACACTCTTCATCACGTATTTCTTCAGTACACTTTTATTCAGTTCAAGAAGAAAGGCAGTAATATTTTAGCTTTGGATGGGACTTAGGTAATTTATTCTAACATTCTAAATAAAATTCCTTTTAAAAAGTACTATCACTTAGAACTTCAAGATGGGCATAGAATATTGTCTACTGTAATTAATAAACTACACATTCTGTTTTAAGAATATCATAATATGCTACTTGGAAGACTGATTTAATTCCTTGTAGCATAAATTATAATGCATACACAGTGATAAAATCTACGACTAAAATTACTATATGTTTTATTACAGCAGCAACTCTTTGCCACTTGAAAAAAGCAAAGCACTACTTCTGTTGTTTAAATCTACAAGTGAAGTAGGAATTATCCCTCCAAACAGTTGTTGTCAATCAGGGATCACTTTTTAAAAAATAAACACGGCTGAAAATCAGCAAAGGGAGGGGGCCTTATAAGGCCCTATTTTCTGTATGCCTGCTTGGTGGTCACGATAAAATTAAGTTATGCTCATGAACAAATAAGAACACTGACATAGACAGCAAGCTAAAGTGTAAGCTATCTGGAATTTTAACATGACACTTAAAGAATCCTGAAATGCACTGCTTAAAAGTCAAGGCAATCGGAGTTGAAGCACAGAACATCCCTTCACTGAAATCAAAAGACAGCACTAGCAGGAGAGAAGAAAACCCTGGATTCAGATTTTTATTTATTTCTAAAAGGTATTTAAGTAGCCTGTGGTACTTCTGAAGATGCTTCGGTTCATCATCATCTTTAAAAGTGAGACAAACAAATACAGCCCTTAGACATACACACCCACTTCATGACTTAGGAAGCACGGCTGTAGACAAATATATTTAGCTTTACAAAGGACTTGCACATGGAAAAGTGATTTCAAATGCAATGTTTCATTTATTTTTTGATCAACTGCTCTATTTAGGATGTAGACAGAGCAACTCCTTCCAGACAATTCACTCCATCCCAGAATTGCCACATTCAAATAAATAATTAGTGACCCTTTAGAAGAGCACAGAGAAATTTGTTACTGCAAGACTCTTTTGTGTATTGTTGCTGTGGAGTGAGCTGAACTGATTCCCTTAAGCAAAACAGTCAGCTGACTATGAGCCAACTCAGTCACAAGTGGTTGGAAGTACAATGTCAAAACGAACTCCAAAAAGATTCTCCTGTACGTCCATGCCAAATTTTGCCAAGCTACTTAAAAATATTTTCAACTCTGATATTTTGCATTCCCCAACTACACTTCAGAAAACAAACAAAAAAAAAAACCACAGAAGGGATTAAAATACCCGTTAGGAAAGTTTTCTGGGCACGTCAGTATCCAGGATTTCAGTACCCATGCAGACCAAGAGTTCTCGTGTTTAGAATTTATCCATTTTTCCTTCAACAGCACATCTTCAATTAAGTTGCTGCTTTTCTAACAATCACTATGAAATAACTTGCTTTGCTGTGTAACCCCACCCACCTCTACAGAAAATTTTCACAGGAGATTAAAGCAAAGAATTGTCTTTAGGACAACAAAATCTTTAGAACAAGTCACCTTAATCTGAAACAAATGGAAAAGGCAATATTTAGGGGCATAACTTCCAGAAATTCGGTGCTGTTCAGAATGCATTGTTTTTGTAGTGCACATTCCCTTAGCCAGGTGTAAGAGGTAAGATGAGAGATGTGAGATGTATGAATTCTTTCCAAACCTAAAAGTTGCAGCAACCAGTATTCCTTAGAAATTACCATATTTATGACAATACTGTTGTACTACTAGCTTCTCTATAGATTCAGGTGAAATCCAAGTGCTGTGCATCACTGAAAGCATGCTAACACTTTGTTACTGCTTATCAGTATAAAAATGAGCTAAAAATCAGTTGAAAGTCTAGAGCATTAATCATGGTTACAATCACGTTGACTTGAAATTCAGTGAAGACTGCTTATCTTCCTCTGGACATCTTAACGCACTCACAAAATTCAACATCCTACTTTTTTCAAGTGCACTTACAATACATTAAGAGTTAGAGCGTATCATTAGAAAAAAGGCTGAATAAAGCTATTTCAGTGCATCCAAAAAATTCAAATCCCCCTAACTTTAATGGATCAGAAACTGGGACAGTCTTCCATAAGCCTCAGCAGCACAAATCCTCAGAACACAGATTCGGATAACAAGTCCTTAGAATATTCTTGATGTCAAATATGAGTGAGACCAAAAACAGTCTGCAAGGATCAAAAATTCACTTATGCTCCGTCAGAAGGCTATCTTGAAAGCGTTACCCTTGGAAGATAACTGGAAACTCATTTGTTTTCTGTACACACAGCTTATATTCCAGGGACATCCCACCAAGGTGACTGTAACAAGACCACATATTCATGCTCAGTACTAATGACATTCACACCCTCCTTTCCTCAGCGAGGCATACACCACTAGATAGCTAGCATGCAAGCAAATTCTCCAAGAATTTTTCAAGTGTAAGGATACCATTGCACACCACGAGCCCAAAGACAGAGGTAACTAAGTCTCTATCTGATGAGAGAACACACTGGAAGAAAGCATTCATATGCATTAAGTTGCAAAGGCTGTTCTTTCAAGCTCTTGGTTGCCAGCCAAATGCGAACTCGTGTCCCCTCTGCCGCAACCTTTCTGACTGGGGAGCCTAAGGGCTGAGATGCAGAGCATGAGGTAACCAACTCAGTTTGAGAAGCTTTCCCTTAAAACTTTACAGAAGCTCCTGCTTTGATTTGATTGCCATCTCTAATACCTGCGTTAAGCGCTCTAACAGACAGTGTGCAAACACTGGAGCAGCACAATTATCCAGACAGTACAGGAAGGAACGTTCTCCAGGTCCAAATAGCTAGAGGTGGAAAAAGTACTTCATGCAGCGTATCAAATAAACCCAAACCACCTCCTCAAGACAGCAAAGACAATTTTTTCTTTCTTAAAACTCACATAACAAAAGTCTACTATATATACACACACAAGACCCTGTTAGGTAACTATTCAATTCATGAGCTCCTTACAACACATAATGGCCTAGATTTTGAAGTTACACAAAGATGTTTCTCCAAAATCTGACCCACCGATTGCAATATCCTCCATTCCTTCCACAAATGTATAAACAAACTGATGACCACTTCAAGACACCAGTTCTGAAGCACCAGATGCACTCTTGACTCTTTCTTTCAAAAGAAATCAGGAACAGTCAGGCAGGTTGTGTATAAATATTGAGCCCAGTAGCTACATTAAAAGGAAAAAAGCAATTTTGAAATCTGAACGTGTCAGGTTTTCCCCAGACACTATGTGTTTTTCAGTAAACATTTTTATTCATTTGATTTTCACTGAAATACAGAAACAAGACTGTTCCAGAATAATTCCAGACTTTACATACTGCCCCTTAAGACGAGCTCTTAAACCCTCTGCTGCTTGTTGGCACAAAGCTTCAACAAGTCAGTGTTGTTAGTGTGGATGTAGATACAGCCTTGCCATCCTGCTGTTGTTAAAGCCAACACTAATGCCTCACTGCTTGCCATTGCTCAGAGCTTGTATTAACACTTAGCAGCCAATTTTAAGTTTGCTTTCTGTCAAAACTGATACTGCTTTAAAGACAACCCTCCGTATGATTAATATTTCTTCTCATGAAGGCAAAGCACTAGCACCCCACCCCCCTTACGACAGATCCTACATCAAGAGAACTTCAAAACCTTAGCAGATAAAGTTAGTGGGCAACGATTAAGTATTTATTTTTCTGCTTTCCATGATAAAGATCTGCCGCGCAGACCATCAAGCTTAATAGAAACTGAAATGCCCTAGAGAAGCTTACAGTCCAGATATGCTCTTTAATCCTCTGCATACAGAATGTCAGAAATTTACTAACATTCATACCTGTTTTGTTGCAACATGCCTCTGGAACATGCTGACATTAAAGAAGCATCCAGACATATTTGCTGAAGTCAGTGAAAGAGCGTTTTTGTAATTTACAGCTCCAACACGCAGCTATTTATCTGTAACGAGGTATGACTGATGCATATAAAAACAATAATGTTGCTAATTATGGAACAACCTGGTTACTACTTAATACTTTGGATTAAAAATGTTTTGTAATTGTAACAGAACTGAGTTCTAAAGGAAAACTAGCAATCTGCATTAGGATTAGCGCAAAAACCATTGCTCATCCCAAGCTGTGAATTCTACTGCTTGTTATATACCTACACTATCCAGAAATTTAAACTGCTTTCTAATTAGATCTGTGTTAATAGTGTTTAGAACATGTATTTTTTCATCTCCAGTAACTGCAGAAGCTCTGTCACACTTTTGCATTATAACATATACTTGAACAACTCATAAATCCCTAATACCATAACTGCACAATGAAGCTGGAAAAAATGTATTCTAGAAGGAAGCTTGCCTTAGCAGACACAGTCTCATTCCATGTCGCTTAAGTCCAAAGATAAAGTTTCTTTTGACTTCTGAACACCATCAGATTTGGGCACAAGATTTTTCACCATTCATTTCTGTCATCAAGGAAGAAAACACCTGTACGAACTAGATTTACTTCAGCAGACAGGTCAAGTCACTTCTGACCTATCAAGCCTCACTGTTCCTCTCCTAGTTATTTTAGAGCCATAGAGCTTTCACAGGATCTTAACTGAGTTCAACACCAACAAGCATTTGGCTACCTCTTGGAACCTAGATGACAAAAAACAAAGTCTCTGGGTAGCAGATAAACATTCACAGCTGTAAAAAAAAAAAATCTCATCTGGACAAACTCAAAGCAGGGGAAACAAAAGACAAGTGTAGAGTCACAAGTTAAATGCCACTGTTCTAGGTGAAGGTGAAATACGAAACTAATCTAGGTCTGAATCCTCGTACTCTCTTGTGAGTCTGATTTTCTCCAAGACAACACTGGAGCACTATGTTTGAGATATGTCTTGAGTTTCTGCTCAACAGGTCTTTAACCTCTTACTGATACAGTGCTCTTGTCTTTTGCCAGCGCATGGAAGACAAGTTCTTGTCTGTATCACATTAAGAAGATGCAGTTAGCCAGACAGCATGACCAAACAAACTAGTCTGGAAGCACTGAGTATGGGAGAGCTTGCAGTCCTAAGCTTACATGCTTCCTGAAAGATCTGGTGTTAAGAAAACTTAATAGTTTAACCAGAGAGAGCAGCCAAGAGAAGGAAAGTTTCAACACCAAATTCCCTAGTGTTAACTGCAATAGGATACCTGTAAGTAAACTGCTCCAAGTGCTAGTTCTGTATTAATGCATGAGATTCATGAAGAGATGTATCAAGCTGAGAAAAATGAGTACAAGTTCTGATATTTATCAGTTGTCTTCAAATGATTCTCCATCCCAAATTAACTTCAAAGTTCAAAACCAAGAAAAACAGATTTCACTTCATCTTTGTCACTGCCAGCAACAAACTTCAGTACTTTCACAGATACCCATTGCTTCTTTCACAAGTAGAGACTGTGCACAGTTCATATTTCACTTTTTTTAACTATAGAAATTGTTTCAGCTTTGAAAGACACTGCATAATTGGAGAAATGTATTATATTGTGCTATAGTTAAAAGACTGCACATAACTTCCTGTAGTACTGATTTTCTCTGCAATTATTTTTAATTCAAGCAGATAGCAGGCAAACAGTAAAATTGTTTTGCATATTATTCATAGACACACAAGATTTTTACATTATTAGCTTTAAGCAAATACTGCAGAAGGTTATTCAGGAATTATTATTAGTACTTACTATTCCAGGACTAAAATCATCTCTGTTGCAGTTTCATAAACTTCATGCAAGTTAATGACCCACAGGTTGCATTGCGCCAACTCAAGGACTGCAATTTCATGGATTATTTCCATCCGACAGTCTTGACCCTTTCTTCTTTTTCTCATGAATTTCGCTGCAAACTCTTTTTCAGTGTCTTTCTGGATACATTTCTTCACCACTGCAAATTTCCCTCTAAAATTAAAGGAGAATTTTAAGTTAGAAATAAGTCCTTTAGTGAAAACTTTAGTACAACCCTGTTGCGGCTTAACCCTATCAGGCAGCAAAGTGCCACACAGCCACTTGCTCATCCCAAGTGGGATGGGGGGGGGGGGGGTGGGAATTGGAAAGGTAAAAGTGCGAGAACTCCGGGGCTAAGATAAAGAACTTTAGTAGGTAAAACAAAAGCCACGCACAAGCAAAGCAAAACCAGGAATTCATTTGCTCCTTCCCATGGGCAGGCAGGTGTTCAGCCACCTCCCAGGAAGCAGGGCTCATCACGTGTAACAAACAGTTTCTTGGGAAGACAAGCGCCATCACTCCGAGTGTCCCCCCCTTCCTCTTTCTTCATCCCAGTTTTATTGCTGAACACGATGCTATGTAGTGTGGGACATCCCTTTGGTCACTTTAGGTCAGCTGTCCTGGTTCTGTCCCCTCCCAGCTCCTATGCACCCCCCAGCCTGCTTTCTGGGAGGACAGCATAAGCAGCAGCAAAGTCCTTGGCTCTTTGTAAGCACTGCTCAGCAACTGCTAAAAATATCGGTGTTATCACCACTGTTTTCAACAAAAATCCCAAACACAGTATACTGTGAGATCCTACAAAGAAAATTAACTTGATCCCAGCCAACCAAGACAAACCTTACAAATTAACATTCCAGGTAACTTGAAGTAAATCACTATTTAGGGATACAAGATGCCTTCCTTGCTCAGTGACAGCCCCTACTCTTAAAAGTCAAGAGCATAACAATCCAGAATGTAACTTAACCTCCACTAAAAATAAGGATTTAAGAGTAAACAAACAAAAAACAAAAACCCTCAGTTAAGAAACTTGACTTTCAAACGTATAAGAAAAAATGAGCTGCACTAGTTAGCAAGATGAAGACACCACAGAATATCTTGAGCTGGAACGGCCCCACAAGGATTGAGCCCATCTCCTCAACCTTTCATAAAAGGCCAGTAAAAAGGTGCACGAGCAAGCAGTTTGTGCTTTCTGTGGCTATACTTTAGCAAACTAATTGCCCGGTTATTGTTTTCCCACTGCATTCAAGGCAACAGCAGCCAACAGCTTCATTCAGTGACTGCTCAAGATCCTTCCCTATTTACTAGGGACATTTAAAAAAAAAAAAAAAGTCACTTCGTATTTCCACCATGTTATGTCTCCAATGACAACAGCTATAGTTTGGATTGCTTAACAGTTCTCAATCCTTTATTCTTGGTCTCGTTGCTTAAGGAACAGGAAACATTTCAAGAAGCACAGAAGCTTGGCCAACATAAGGCATTCAAACAGTTTTTGCAACAATGACACGTGAACACACACACTGCGCAGAACTGAGCACAGCGCTTAACCCACATTAACGTGCTTTGTTTCTGACAAAACATCCAGCGGATGAGCTGCAGCACGCCAGCAGCCTAGCTGAAACCACACGGCAGTGCTTACATCAGAAGTTTTCCCCCACAGCATTTTCGACTGAAGTTCCTGCCCTAAACTTCCTTGCAGCAGAGTCCAAAGCCACCTGCTCCACTCAGTCCCGTTCATACCATCCTGATTTTTAGAGTGAAAAGGTCTATTAATTAATGCATCATCTAATGCCGTGACAAATCCCCACACTTTTAAGTATAGCGATCTTACCTGTACGGGAAGAATTTAAACGAGAACTATCTTTATTTGTATGTAAACAAGCTTATAAAGCTGCAGGAATAGCTTGCAGGGTCTTATTTTGTTTCCTTATTACCTTATTGTAGGGTAGCTGAAACCAAAATTAGAGTCCTCACCTGGTCTGGAATACAATTACATGGGTTTTGCCTCTCCTATATCCAAGCTGAAGTGTACAGAGTTAACTAATTCAGCTCATGTCAGACTTCTCACTCTCACAGCTCCTAACCTATTGGCAGCCTGCTTTCCATGAAAAGTGACTGCTGAAAGGAGTTGTGGTCAGCCCGCCTATAATAGAAATTTGTTTCAAAATTGCCCAGTCTAAATTAAGTCAAATAAGCACCCACAAAGTGGATATTTGCTAGGCAATCTCACTAAAATAATCTAACTTGTGACTACCGAGGCAGCCACAGTTATTCCTCTGGGAATAATATTTTGCATAAGCACACATTATCTGCAGCACCGTACTATTAGTATAGATCAGAGCACAGCAGATGTGAAGGCTGACAAACAGTAAGAAAATGCTCTACGTAAGCTTTGCAAATACGTGAAAATATTACGGGATTCTGTAGTCGTAGGAAAGGTGTGGTCAAGAGATTGCTCTAAAATGGTTTAAACAATATAGACAGCATGCTGTGGAAGGAACAGGCACCCAAAGCCTCTAGAAAAGAGGCTAACAAACAGCTATGTGCCTGCTAGAGATCTATCAAAAAGCATGCTGGAAGAAATAACAAATGTGGATAGCATGGGCAGCTTATCAGGAAACACAGAAGTGTTCCAAAGATTATATGCTCCTGATCCCAAAAATATTGGGAGGCCAGCGTTTCTTTCAAGTGGAGTTCTAGGAAGCTTGTGATTAGTGTCGTGGCTACAAGCATAAACATCCCTCCAGTATTGCAATCCTAACCACAATTGAGAGCAACCTTCCTATGTAGCTAGGGAAAAGGCTTTTAAGTTATTCCAAAGACGTGCATCTGTATGACTCGTGTGCAACAAAGTTATGCGTTCACCAAAGGTGCTAAAAGCCCTGCTGAGGCTGCATTTTGGCTTGAAAACCAAATATTGCGCAGAGAGAAGAGCAGCAGCTATGCTGATAGAAAAAGAAAAATAAAGACTTGGGAAACTAACAAAGCTTGCTGCTGAAGGGTCTTTTATTTTACAACCTGGTGAACACTAAGCATTTACACCAACAATCTGGACCGCTGGGTTCCTCTGTCTCTATTTTTCTTGAATAGTCTCTGACTGCTCAGCTCCCTTCCGAACGCATGCCTCCTTACCACTGAGTCAAAAGCTTTTAATTCTAGCACCAGCGAGGCACCTAGAAACAGTAGCTTCAAAAAGTTTTAAACCTCTCTGATACAGCCTTCAAGCAGCTCGGTGTTGTTTAGGCCAACATACCAAATCTGGAAGCAAGTGCTTTAATCCTAACGAGCCCGATGTCGCCGACCCCTATGGAAATCAGACAGCGTTCCCAGAGCGCGAGGGACCGCTGCATGTGGCCACGCGTGTGGCGCTGGGCCGGGCTGGACAGAAGCCTGCGAGGTGATGGGATTAAAAGGACAGGTTACGCAGGGGGCCAGCCGACAAATGCTAATTCTTAGTTGTTCAGGACTAAGAATCGTGCCCAGCCCCTTGGTGGTTATACCTGTAGTTACAGCCATTGTAACTGCCGCCTGCAGAACTCACCTTTTCTGAATACGATCCCAGAAGAGAGCAAACTTGACAAACCTGATATTTATAACCAACAGAGCTAATTACTATGCAGCCTGCTAGATTCACAGCTGAGACTGTTTCTGAGCAAAGATCCAAAGACACTGTCCACTGGACAACCAAAGCAAGAAGTTAAACCATCAGCTACACTTCCAAACACTTTCTTTTTGATAGAGACAGTGCAGTAGGCACAGACAAGACTGATATAAACAAGCTTTCCCAAGAAGTACACCTACGTGTTTCATCTTTGCTTTTCTTAAAAGCATGCTTTTCAGAATTCCTTATAAAAAACAGATCTGCTGTTAAATACTTAATACAGTATTAGACCACAGCAGTTTATCTGTATTAAGAGCTAACAAGGAGAACATAGCATTGAAGGCAGCACGGTTTTGAGAGGAAATGCTTAAACATTCACCTCCAAAGTTAAAAACTGGCTATCAGTTATCAAAATATGACAAAAAATACTTTTAAGGGAGACATGAGTAGGAAACTAGAAGTAGCTCTCTGTTTTCACAAGAGCCTCCATCAGAAATTCTGATTTAAGGTATCACATCTGAGTACAAAGAAGCTCAATGTCACCTTCCCCAATTGCCAACAAATGTAGCATCATTTCATCTGGCATACAACAGGGCTTAAAGGAAAAGCCTCAAATCACAAATCAAATGTCAAATCAGATAAATAGGAACATTTATGTCATACCAATTCACTTTGTCACAGGTTCAGAAGAACAGAGAACTAACCTGACTGTAATGCTTATTTTTAAGATGGCCTATTAAACATTGTCACTGTTACTAATAAAAGGAGTAACAACAATTCCCATTAACCTATTTATTTTACAGAAAGCTGAGAAAAATTTTCCGAGATCCATAAAACTATATGCAATTTCTTACAAAATTCATAGCAAACTTTTTTCCCCAAAAGTGGGATTTTCTTTCTAAATTTTTCGTTTCCAAAGAGCAAGGGGTGGGGAGATGCCATTTCTGATGCTCACGAGCAATTAGCTCACACCGATTTGTTCCCAAATGGCGGAACAAGCTACCTGCAAGCCTTTGCTTTCACCTCCTTTTCTCTGTCACGTCGTTCCACAAGTGTTTCCCCCTAGCTGTGCAACTGCAAGCGGCCGCTGAGAAGTGCGATAGCATGTGTATGTGTTCTTACTGATACACAGAACTGTACAAGAACCATATACCACTAAGAAGTGAATTCCTGAAGGCTACCTCAGAAATACACAAATTCAGGCCAAAATTTTGGGAAAAAAAAAATCAATACATAAGTTATCTGCACATGAAACCGCAGTTAAAAAAAAAAAAGTTTCTTGATGATTCTGTTCAGTCTCCCCAGATGATTAAAACAGTTGTTATTCTTATCTCTCGGTGGAGAATGAGCTTGTCTGTTTTAACAAAAATGTAAGAATGAGGAAAATCGACTGAATTGCACTTGATGTACACTTACACGGATGCGCTGCATCCATTTTGCTGGCAGAATATTGCCGGTTTTAGAGCTATCATTTAAGCAGACTCCTGTGTTCTAGTGAGAGGAAAGCAAGGCCAGCTGTTTATGCATTTCTCCAAGCCAGCTCTAGAACCAGGAGTATTTTCTGAACACAAATTATAGGTACCAGTATGTGCATAGCTTGTTTTAAAATAAAAGAGGAAAGAAAAGAGCACAATACTCCAGCAGTGAGCTAAAGAATTAATAGTCTAGTAGCATTTTGTGTGCAGTTAGGAGATATTTTGTTGAGGAAAAGGAGAGAAGTATGTGAATACAATTACACTGGACACTTTAAAGAAGCTCTAGGTAATATAAACCAGTGATGAAAAATTTTGTTTGAGGCTGTGTTTCTGGAACATGGAGCTTAGACATTCAGACACTCATGCGTAGACTTGCAAATATCCTTCAAATCCGTCACCACAAAAAAAAAAATATTGCTCCTAATTTTACAGTAAAATTATGGCTTGAGTGTAGATATGGGGAAAAGTCAGGCAATTTTTTTCCCTATTGTCAGCAAAGTATACAATACTTCAAATTAACTTATATCAATGTAGCACCAGCTGAAATCATTTAAGAGAGTGAGCTGACTAGAAGTGGCACCCTTAAAACATCCATCAAAAAAAGTTTGATTTCAAACATCACGCAACTTGAAATGAAGATTTACCTGGGAACATTCTGATTCGGGGACAACAGAATTAATTAGGCTCTGAAGACCAGCCCAGAATTTAATTTATTAAAACATTTCATTAAAAAATGCCATTTCTATGTCAGCTTAAA
The DNA here is from genome assembly GCF_040182565.1 of Anser cygnoides. Taxonomy (NCBI): domain Eukaryota; kingdom Metazoa; phylum Chordata; class Aves; order Anseriformes; family Anatidae; genus Anser; species Anser cygnoides. The sequence continues at coordinate 59,670,007 of NC_089874.1, forward strand.
CATCTTAAACTAATTTTCCTTCCAGAGTTGCCACTATAACCACACTTTCAGCATTCTTCCTAAATTAACCTGTTTATTCTAGCAGCTGTATTTGGGTTTACTTACAAATGCCTGCTCAGCTACTGCACCAGGCAGCAGCCTTCTGAAGCACATAACCCTTACATACTCAAAGCAATTTTTCCTGCAAACAGAAACAATGAAGCCTGTTTTCCTGCAGTTTTGCACCAAAGTCACCCTTGCGACACCACAACCTGGTTCTTCCCACATCAACCTAAGAGCCTTCCACCAATACCTCCCCAGGATCCCGCCACCAGGGGCCAGCAGCCCCCACACCTCCTTTCCCTCCCCACTTTTTTAGGACAATGCTCCTCCACCTTTGCCCACCTTCCCCTGCCTCTTCCCACCTCCTCCACACATCAGTGAGGAAGAACAGGGGACAAGGGCAGCAGGTGCCAGGGCTGCTGCTGGCACACACATGCTGGAGGCCAAAGAGCACACAGACCTGCGGAGTTTGTGCAGCTGCCTTGGGCTCAGCAGCAGTGCTAGATCTGCCTTCTCCTCTCCCCCTGCTACCTGCTTTCAACGCTATTTATACCAACTGTGTTATTCTCAATCCCCTATCTGAAGCTCAGCTCTCACATTACTTCCCTGGTTCTGGGAAAAGGGTGGGCAAACACACACAGCATACAGACTGCTTTTCCTTACCAATTTCCTTAGCAAACTTAGCTACCAAAGTAGGATCAAAAATCGCTGCATGCACGAGGACTGCTTTTCGGCTGAGACAAAAACCTGTCACCCCAGGCTGCTAACTGGTCCAAGTCCTCTGTAAAGATAAGCCTGCTCAAAAGTAGAGACTTTCACAGTTTATGAATAGAAAAAGTGACTTCTGCTAAGCATGCATTATCAGTAAGACACCCTGCAAAGAGGCAGCTATGAGGGTCAGCAAGACTTTTCACTTACCACCTTTAGGTTGCCTTGATGCCTAAGTAGCAAAAAATTCTCTTTAATGGAAGCACTTGGGGCAAAGCACCCACTTTTTAAAGTAAAAATGTAGTAAGAAAGCATTTGAAATTGAACTAAGAGACCAAGAATGCACACTCATGTACGTGTTATACGTATACGTATTCACTCCTATATTTAAAGCGAAGATGATGAAAACATTTGTCATTTTGGAGCAGAGCAGGTAGTTTGGATCGGCAAGCACTCTGCCACTGCACAAAGCAGCACAGACCCTGAGGACAGACACAGCTAACTCCGTTTAACGTAACTACAGGTGCAGAACCACAGCATAACGCGAGGCTCTTCTCCAAGCACGGCTCTGATCAGGGATGACTCCACACAAAACGCCACGCCGGGAATCTCCCGTTCAGAGCGAGGTTTGCTGTAGCACTCGCTCCCGGCGTGGGATTAACCCCTGCAGCCGCACCTGCGTGTGCCAGAAGGGATTTTCACCTCCACCCCCCCCCAGCCCGCACCCACCTGCCCAGCTCGCGGCCGGGGCTGAGGCGGTACCGCAGGTGGAAGGGCTCGCTGCGGATGGCCGTGCGGATCTCCGACAGCAGCCCGCCCCGACGGGGCTGCGCCTGCGGCTGGGGCTGCGGCGGGCGGGCGCCGCGGCAGCGCCCGGCCTGAGGCGGCGGCGGCTTCTCCTCGGGGCTCATGGCTTCTCCTGGCCGGGCGCTCCGAGCCGCTCCGGGTCCGCTCGGCTCCGGCTCCGCGTCCCGCCCGCCGAAGGGAGCCGAGGGGAGGCGGCCACGGCCGCGGGCGCCGCCCTCTCAACGCCTCACCTTGGCGGGCGGGGGCTGCCGAGCCGCGGCCGCTGGGCGGCGGTTGGGCAGCGCCCCCTGGCGGGGCCGCCGCCTCCCGCTGCGAAACAGGGCGCCCCCCCCCCCCCCGGAGTGGCGAGTTTTAAACGCTAATAAAGCTGAGAAACGCTAATAAAGACGTGTGTCCGAGTTCTGGGTTGTGTGTCCGAGTTCTGGGTTCTCTCGGCCGGCCAGGCACGCCTGCTCACGCGTGGTCAGCGCTCACGCGTGCCCTGAGGGAAGCGTAGGGAGAAGGGCGAAGCCTGAGGGGAAAATGGAGATGGACACGAAGGGCATGGCCCTGGGGGAATGGAGCCTCAAACCGTCGGTGGGGACACTGGTGGGCTGGAGGGAGGTGCAGACTAGAGGGGCAGTGGTAGCTCCAAGTGTTTCTTCTCAGAAAGAGCAGTCAGGCATTGGAATGGGTTGCCCAGGGAGGTGGTGGAGTCACTGCCCCTGGGGGTGTTCAAGGAAAGGTTGGACGTGGTGCTTAGGGACATGGTTTAGTGGGTGACATCGGTGGTAGGGGAATGGTTGGACCAGATGATCTTGGAGGTCTTTTCCAACCTTTATGATTCTACATACCCCTCGGCACACCCAGAGGAACCTCGTTGCTGCCTGTGCTTGGCCTCGGTGGTGTGTAAGGCTCCAAAGAAGCCTCTCCGACAGCTGGGGTGCACCTAACTGCTCCCTTCTGTCTGTGCCTGAGCTCAAAATGCCTGCCTGAGGTGGGTGGGACGGCCCCTTGCTATTTGTCCAGCTTGGTTTCAGTTGGCTTGTGGGGTTAGAGGACTCCCATAGGAAGCTCAGGCCTGGCTTCACAGAATCCCAGAATCCCAGAATGGTTGAGGTAGGAAGGGACCTCTGAAGATAATTTGGTCCAAGCCCCCTGCTCAAGCAGGGTCACCCAAAGTATGTTACACAGGATCACATCCAGGCAGGTTTTGGATATCTCCAAAGAAGGAGACTCCACAGCTGGTCTAGGCAGGAAATTTCTACATTAGCTGATTAAAGACTTTAGGATTTAAAACTTCACAGCATAAATCCGTTCTGAAATTTTGCCCTGATTATAGTTATATATAGTTGTATTTATAGTCTGCAGTTACAAACTTATTTTGTACGCTCGTCAAGTTTTTATTTCTGGTTACTGCACAGGATATTATAAAATAATGGAGAAGATAATGAAAAAAAAAAAAAAGAAGACTATAGGATCTGTGGTGTGAGAATATGCATGCCTCTTAGCACATCATGATCTGGCAGTGTAGACATATTTTCCTGTCTCGTTTAACTGAGGATGGAGTTTGGTCCTATGGCTGTTCCACTGTTGAGTGTAACTGGACGAGGCTTGAGAAATGGCCAGACTCAGCTCATGTCACCAGCCCTTCACTGTATGGCTTGCTTAAAGTATGTGTTTAAGAGAACTATTCTGTGTGGCAGTTGTTTATAGAGAGAAGTCTTGTTGAATTTGTCTCCATTAAGGACACAGAATCTCTTTGCCACTGCCTGCCAACATCCAGAGCATGAAGAAGAGACTCATGAGGCCGACACACAGGAAAGGATTCAGGCCAAACCCCAGTCATCGATTGGTGATGATTCAGATGGGAGTACAACTGCTGACAAGGCATTTCTCTGAAATTCCCTAATTCACTTAATGCCAAATCAGATTTGCAGAATTAAATAGTTTAGGAATAAATTTCAGAAGCCGTATGTAGAATAATGGAGAGTTCAAGACTTACGGTACTGATGTGCTTTCCACTCAGAATGTAGTTAAGGTAGTAGCAGAGCCAGACTGTTACCACTGAACAATAAAACTCAGATTAAATAGTGGTTAAGAAATTGTTATATCTGAAGGTACATATCAGAGGCATTTACTATGGAAAAAATGTTTCCTGAAAAAAGGTTTTTATCTTAAAAGTATGTTGATACTAAAGGAAGGTGTCAGATACTTAATTCTTGTGATCTTTTCTACTTCTTTACTTACTTTCACAGTCACATTTTCTTAAGGAAAAAAAAAAAGAAAAGAAAAAGAAAAGAAACTTCAAAGAAAATTTCATGGAAAGGAGTGCAATTACTGATGCAGGAACATGAACAGACCATCCTCAAAATATTCTGGGATACTTAAGGTTCTCCAGGCAAATTTTGAAATAAATCATATGTTTTAGATGCCTAAATGCCTTTAAAATTCTACCAATTGGTTCTGTATGCAACACATATGCTTATATTTTTTCCACGTATGGTTATTTTATTCATATAAATTTAAGATATATTTGTATCTAAATTATGAAGGATTTTGAATACATTGTTTCTTCTTATCTGGAAGAACTTTAATTCCATACAGTGTGTAAATGTATCTACTTTTCTTCCATAGGATAGAAAATACCAATGGCATCAGAAGTTCAGTGTCTTAACGTAACAGAAAGATGGATCTGTTGCACTCTTAAACAGAATTAGCCAGAGAATAGGAAGACAGTGGCAGAAAGAATAATTACATTTTACTACCTTGAAAGCTGACCAAAATAACGTTTTCTCCCACTTTACTATGCACAAGCCTTAGAAGAGACTTTGATTTCCTCAGCGGTAGCAGAATATTATTGAGCTGATATATGGAATCATAGTTTTCTTTGTAGAAAGACTAAACATAGCCTTCAGGACTCATGGTAGTTTAACCTGTGTATTAAAACAGCGCTCATCTTAGTCTTAAATACTGCAGCATGAGCTTATGTCTGCTATCCATACAGGGAGAAACGTATGTGTGTATGAGCAATGCTTGATTTATTCACAGATAAGCAAACAGTCATTTTTAGGCTGGTTACTCTCATATGTTACCTACAGAAAAAATATATGTGGTCCTTTTTTTTTGTTTGGATATTTGGCTTCAGTCACTGAAATATTAGCTGTTGTATGCTCAAGTGCACTTAGATAGCATAACATTGATTTCTGTGTGTACAGGTAACATTAGTTGTTTACTATTTCTATATACTTTTTCTTTTCTGCCAGTAGCATCCAAGGAGTTTGTTCTCATGAGCTATGTTTGGCCTGAGAGTTAAGAAGCAGGAGGTAAGGTGAAAGACACCACCACTAGTACTCTGTTTAAAAGAATGCCCTTTTCAATTTATGTTGGCATGCACTTGAAAGAGTGATTTCAATTCCACTCTGAAGACATGTTGTATAGGTACATAAGATACACTCAGTTATATCATCTAACTCTAGCTTACTGTTTCCTAGCTAGGACTGTTTCCTACACAATGAATGCATTCAGGCAACTTGTACATGATCATCCTAAATGATGATGATCATCATCATGGTACCTTTACAACAGAAACATGGAATCTACACATCCATAACTCAGCACACAGAACTTAAGATTTTTTTTTCAGATGCTATATTCATCCTTTCAACTCATGTAGACACAGAAAAACATGATCTTCTGTAGCTGGCATTTCTGCAGGCTGCCTAACATCTGTATGAAGCCATTTATTTCACATGCACCTTATTTCTTGATGTGATTGTTTTGCTTGTGAGGCAGCCGAAAGAATACATATTTATCACTTGAGTTGCTTCACTCCCATATTTCTCAAATTCTTTCTGTCATCATGTAAAGGCACTTAAACAAGAGCTCTGAGTACCTGGCACCACTGAAAAGCAGTCCTATGCTAGACTTCTGTAAAGACTGAAGTTTCTTCCAAGTTACAACAAAAAAAAAGTGTTACTAATTTCCACTTTTCCAATTTAAGGATAGAAAGAACAGCTCCACTAAGTGGCAGCACTATGCATTATTATTGCCAGCTTTGTAGAATTATTTTTACATTTGTGAAAGATTTAATATAAACTAAGCCTCATGCGGCAATAATAAGTCTTATTTTTGCTCCTAGTATTTGATTTCGTCATTTTCCAGGAGAGATGAATAACCTTGCACTAGGAAGATCTTAGAATAACCTTTCCAAATACTTTCACAGGTTCATATTTTGCAGAAATTTCCATTTGAATATGAGTTTTATATAAGTTATAATAACATTCATTTACCAGTTGGAAAACACATCATACTGGTCCCTCAACATATTTGGTGCTCCTCAGCTCACTTTCACTGCTTCTCTGCAGTGCCAAGTCAGTCCCAGAGACTAATTCATCTTTCACAAATAAGGTAGGCTTCGTATTTTACAAAATCCAGGATGTGACACTACTTATTTTATATCTAAGTCCAGAGCATAAAGATAAACTCTTTCAGTTTGTACATTAGGAGAACAAAAATATATATTTGAAGCACAGTTATGATGTTCGAAAGCCATGTTGTCTGCTTTGCGTTCCATGGTACTAGGGGTTAAATTCTAAGGTCCCAGTTCTAGTAATCAATGCTTGAATCACTAAAGCTGTTAACTTACACGCCAAAAGCAGAGAACTTTATATTCAATTGCCAATTATGCCAAAGCTGTCAGTAAATATATTATCCTCACAAAGTGAGAGTATAATCTTATACAGTAATCTGTATTACTAATTCCAGTAATTCTTAAAAATTCACCGTGAAGATTCAATACTGAGAAATACCTAGGAAGTACTGAAGTCAGATCACAGCTTGTAACAAAGATCCTAAGCAGATTCCAGTGCTGCCCCAGCCGCATTCCTGAAAAGCTGTTATCTAAATATGATGGCTCCATGAGGCATATAACTACATGTGCTCATATACTGCTTTTTCTACAGGCTGAAGCATATTAAGTGCTGCAAATAGAAAAATATGAGCATGAGCAATTTATTTTTGCATGCTATTTTGATTCTGGAAAAGCAGCGTTAGGAAATCTCACATAACAATAGTTCTTAAACTACTGTCTGTTGAAACTGACAAAATAGATTTTTCAGGATCACACTAGAGTATTTACACCATTTTCCATTACAACTGATTGATTTTTGTAACTGGGAAAGAAAATAACCCAAGCAGTCTTTTATTTTCATACTGAAAATTTTTGAAGTTAAAAGTATGTCCCTGCAGTATATTACTTTTCACAGAAGAAAACACAAGTCACCTTAGTATTACTCTTGTTTATCACTGACACAGAAAACTTACGCACTCAGCTCCACTTTTTTCTTATATCATGGAAATTTATTATACGGAATCCTACATTCAGGCAGCAATTCCGGAAAAACATCGTTAGGTGCGGGTTTTGTGTTTCCTGGTGCTTTCTGTTCTGTTTGGCCTAGAAGAGCTAGGGTGGCTCTGTGGGGAGGAGCTTCATCTACAGTAGACTTATGGCAGGATAAATCTGCTTTGCACCAAAGCCTAATATAAATAAGAGTTGGGGCTTCTGTTTCAGACAGAATAATGTTTTTTTTTTTCTTTCTTTTTTTTTTTTCCCTCCAGTGCTTAATTCCAAGAGGGTAGGAACTAAACAAACAAAACCACACACTTCATTTTGATATCCCCATGAAAGGTATTTTCAGGCAGAATCAATTGTGAAGGTTACCAGAATTAAATTAAAACAATAATAAGACAGAGTGTAGCTTTGCAGCTCAAGAAGGATTTATGATTAGAGGAGATGCAGCGGATCCTTTGTGGCTTTGTTCTCCATTGTTCTCCAGAAATGACAGCTATTGTCCAATCTGTCCTCTTATACAAGAATGAATGTCAGGCTACAAGCTGATTTATTGTCTACTTTAGCAAAAAAACTATGATTTTGGTACCAAAGGGTGGGAAGGGATTATTATTGATTTGTAACATCCTATAGGTTTACGGAGTTTTGTTGGCATGCCAGAAGGGCATCTGCTCTACGTATGGTGGCTTCAGGTGGACTCAACAGTGTCATTTAACAAAAATTCAGTAACATATATCATAAAATGGGTTCTCGTATGAGACGTAGTTCCAGCCAGGTAAGTGGACCACTGTTGAAGAAACCGACACCTCTGGAGTACCCTAATGATCAGTAGCAGCTCATGCCACTGCTTTTTAGTAAATGTTGCTTTTTCCTTCCTTTATTTGTGAAAAATTGAGAGAAATGTAGCTTAGTATCATAAGTGCCCTTCCCCCCTGTTCCCTCTTCACATGCCTGCAAGAACACACAGACGGGTGGGTCTTCAATAAGGGCTGTCTTCAATAAGATATGCTTACCATTTTCATTGGAGTGTCTTCTGCTGGTGTTTATTTTTTCCTTGTAAAACAGTTGCTCATATTTGATATTGATAAAACAGTTGCTCATATTTGAACTGCTTTCCTGCAGTTCTTTTTCTACCACTATCCCCCAAGAGGCGCCATTTATGTAAGAAAACAGGTATGGTCAGCAAGGTGTCTGCTGGCTGTATATCTGAGGTGTGCTAATCTGTCCTGGAATGTGCTAATGAAACATGCCTGAGATATTACAGTGACGAGCAGTAAAGAGATGGGTGTGACATCCTAAGAATGCCAGAGCATCTGGTACTTACTTGCTGTCAACACTTAATGCAGACCTAGCATATGCTATTAGGAAATCATCTTTGCACTTGCGTTTCATACCTGTAATGCAGTAATTAGACTCTGGAAGTGAGGTATGTATTTCTTTTTTCCCTGTTTGCCCAGATGTTTTCTATAACGAGGAATAAGCTCACGTGCTTTCAAGGCAGAGCTGGTCTTATGGTAGTCTAGGAGAGCGCAGGGGCTTTGGTTATGCACACTTATGTGGAGAACCTCAAGTTTTAGACATGTACCCTAGGAAATTGAACAAAAGCAATGGAAAGGTCTAAACACAATGGTTGGAAAGGATAAGATCCTGCCCTGGCAGAGGAAGAGCAACTCCTTAAGTCAGTGGACTTCAACCAGTACCAGTTTCCCCCCACTCTAGTGAAATGCATCCTCTACAAAAGAAATTATTTGCAATAGAGAGTCCACACAGTGCCATAACAAAGTGATTTTATTGACATTCCTGTATAGTGATATGGTTGAATAGAAAGCACAGCCTGAATATCATGTGACATTTTTCTGTCAATATAAGCAAAATCAGTCCAATAATGAGGACCATTGCTGCCATTGACTTGATGTAGTCTTTAACAAAAACAAAACAGACATTTCTGTTAGAGAAATTGGAAGCTGCAGGGAATTTGGCTAATGGTACAATATTTACTATACCTAGTATCTACCATCTACAGGCATCTGTTTTGCTACTAGAACAAAGGAACTACATGACTCACTAGAGAGAAAGTAACAAACCAATCTGTTGGACCTTGTGATAACTGGAAAACCTATCCCAGATTTAGTATATTGCAGACAGTTGTTTTTTTTTTTTAATAACAAACACTGAGGTACAGCAAGTATTATAATAAAAAAGCACCGCATTTATTGTAGAAAGATCTGTTGGTCTGCATTTGACTGAAAGTGTTCAATCTTGACTGGGAAGCCCTACTAATACTACTGTGGAGACAGGGCAAATAATTATTATTTCAACAGAAATTAAACATATCTCCAGTCAAATTCATACTTCTGGAATTCAACAAACTATCACAAGATTAATAGCAAAGGATGAGTTTAGCTCCTTCACTGTGCGTAGGTATTTTAGTTTATTTCTTAATTGATTTCCAAATTCAGTATCCTACTGTTTTGAGCTAGAGGTATGTCAACTCCCCATTACAGTGAAACTAGGACAACAAAACACAAAACCAACTTCCTCCACTTGGTTATCCCTCAGACTAGAATACAAACTCAAACCTTAGCTACAGTTAATCGAAAAGTTCACGGGCACTTGAGCAAACTGGGTGAAAAATGTCCTCTGTGTCAGACCTGTACAAAACTCCTGATTTCTCTGTTAGATGTAGTTTGGATCACTTAATTCTTGCCTTGTCATAGCCATGGATCTCCCTAGAACATAAAAGTCAAGTTCTGAATACGCACAGCCACACGATCAAAACTGAGTGCTCATGTAATGCACCGCAGACCGAAGTGACATTTGTAAGGTTTAGACATGATGCAGTCAACAGGAAGGTATGGTTGTGTTTGTACTGGATCAAATCCTGCATAGTGCATGTGCTTGAACAGTCAGTGTGACTACTTCAAGGTGGAAGACCTTAAAATACCCATTTTCATTCTCTTATCTTCAACTTAATGCTCATATAGCATCAGGATTTCATCAACAGCAATATTGCTTTTGTTCCTTTTACCTTTAATACCATCACAATAATCACTCTGAGAAAAATAACAGCCCTCTGAAAACAAACATACAAATTACCAATATTAACTGCTCCTATCAAAGACTGCGATTCAAGAAAGCTGTCAGATTGCCTATTCCCTTTTAAAATCCACTGATGTTGGTGTCATATCTTTATCTAGCCAACACCGTGTGTAAATGTAACGGAGGTGAAGGAGATGAACAGATTGTTTTGAATGCTCATTGCTCATGTATTTCACTGTAAGTCTGCCCTATGGAAAATGTTAAAGTCTTTCCTGTGAGAAAACAATGAAAACAGAAATTCTGTCATTAACAGTCCGCGTTTTACAAATGAAAATACAGACCTGGAGAGAGCACAAATACCAGTAACAATGTTTGAACTGAAAGGTGAACAAGGAAGGCTATATGCCTTGCAAATGCAGTAATAACAACAAAGTCAATTAATTACATAATGGGCAGGTTAAATAACAGGGCAAAGGAGGCGGGTTCCTCCCGGCGCCTGTTAGCATCATTCTCTCTCTCACTTACTCCAACATTACAGTGCCACAATCGTGCACAGCTTCCCCTTCATTCCAGACTGGGACCGGATTCAGCCCCCGGTATGAGTACAATGGATGGAAGAATGCACTGTGAGGTGGCGAGCCGGATATCCTGGAAGTGATGTCAGTGCTTGAAAACTTACTGGGGCAGGGAGTTTGGGAAGAGAGGGATAGAACTGGGATGGTACAACACAAGAAAGGCAGAGAGTAGCATGGTATTTTCTTACTCTTTATGAAATAACTGACTGTCTTCCTCTATTCCTGGTGTTAGATCCAAAATAACCTGCAAGGGCATCTGCATGATCTTGTTACTTTGATATCATCAGACACCTACAAAAAGAACCTCTTAAAATTACTCCTAGCTTGTGTGCTTGAAAGAAAGCTTTGGACCAAGGATTTTGATGGGAAGTAGCTGGCTATGCTGTATGTTTCCTAGAACAGGAATGGACAAGTTGCTCGAGATGGCATTTGCCAGATGTGGTGATGCATGCCACCCCATCTAGCTCTTGGTCGGTGGTGAGTGCCAGAGCATGTCATGAAGAAGAATTTCAGGAGAAAGCCTTCGTTCTTTCAGTCAGTGGGTTTTGATGCCGTCTCTGAAATACAAATATCTTTTATTAAGCTACAAAAAATAGTTTCACTTTTTCTTAACAAAATAGAGTTTTTAAATACTTTAAAAATTTAACTATACAGCATTGTAAAGATTGGATTTTTTTTTTAATTTTTATTTTTTTTATTTTTATTTTTTTTACTGCTTTTAACTGTGTTAATGAGACAGCTCTTGATACACTGTTTTCTTTGGCCAAACAGGGACCAACCACTTGGATACTTCTCTGTCTGTTCTTCTAGGTTTGGAAGACATCCAACACTTGACATAGTGCAGATAACTTCGTAACATTAACATTACCAGGAATAAAACAGGAACCATACACCAGTCACTGGATTTGGGGGCCTGGTGGTGAAGAGGCAGAAATTACATACGCTATAAGATTTGGTTCGGTCTCTCATGGTTTGACTCACACTGATGTAGTTCATGTGAACATGAAAGATGTTCTCAGAAAAAAAGTTAAGATTTCTGTCTACTGTGCAGTGGGGCTGGCTGGACATGTAGAATAGATGCGCAAGAGCTAGTTTGTGGAAATAACAAGCATCTTTTTTGGTGTCTGGTATAATGAAGCTGGCCTGTAGTCAAGGCCTCTGTACACAACTGCAATATGAGTACTCAGTACGAATAATAACACATACTATAAAATAGGTCCTCAGTAAAAGCCATACAATTAATTGCTATAAAAGTGGCTGAAATATTACAGAAATAGAATGAATGGGCCAATTTAGATATCCCAGATATTCTATATATCATTAATAAAAGCTACTGTTTCTGCTTAGAAACATTTTTGGGTTCATCACTTTTCAGATAGCTACTGAACTAAGAATCAAAGCAGGAGAATGATCTAAAACGCAGAATGAAGTTTTTCAAGTGCAATGAGTTTCTGTATAGCCACCATTAAAAATAATAATAAGAAAGAAAGAAAGAAAGAAAGAAAGAAAGAAAGAAAGAGAAAGAAAGAAAGAAAGAAAGAAAGAAAGAAAGAAAGAAAGAAAGAAAGAAAGAAAGAGAAAGAAAGAAAGAAAGAAAGAAAGAAAGAAAGAAAGAGAAAAAGAAAGAAAGAAAGAAAGAAAGAAAGAAAGAAAGAAAGAAAGAAAGAAAGAAAGAAAGAAAGAAAGAAAGAAAGAAAGAAAGAAAGAAAGAAAGAAAGAAAGAAAGAAAGAAAAAGAAAGAAAGAAAGAAAAAAAAAGTAGGAAAGCGGGGTCCAGTTCTTTCCTCTGGAGCTAAAACTTCTGGGAATAAGACGTGTCAGACATTGAACTGATCTCCTGAGTTACAGTTTTCTGAATCACAGCTAACACACAACAGTAACAACCCCCAAGGAGGTGTGGTATTTCATATGAGCTGCTAGACATTATGATGTTACCTTCTCACTTACCTTCACTCACCCTTTACATGTCTCTCACTTCCTATTTCACGGATCCTTTAATGTGTTTGGCATCAGAAGTAAAGATACTTCTTACTTCCTTTTCCCAGTTAAGACAAACACTTTCAATCTGACATTCATCTTGGAAAACAAGGGCAGCAAATATTAATAAGTATAACACAATCAGAGCAGTGAGGCTGACTAATAACCACAGCAAACGCCATCCAAAGACAAGCCTGCTGCTGTTTTCCTTTCATTCCCTGGTTTCAGAGTTAGAATGCAAAGTACATCAAATTGAAGAGGGTTCTGCCTGAAGTGATACGAGATCCATCTTAAGTTTAGTGAGTTAAGTTTAGGTACCTAACAGGGCTGGAGGGCCTCTGGGCTTACTCTAGGAGGAAGTACAACAAATTTTTCACAGTATGAGAGTTACAGTCCCCTTCATCCCTGACAAGCACCCCCATTCACTGCAGCTTCTCATTCCATAGACCCTAGACTAAAACCTTCTGTCTTCAGACACTCTTGAGGTTATGGAGATTTGCACTGAACAAGAAAAGAAAAATGACATAACCAAAAACCGCCACCAGCAACCATAGATTAGCCCAGTCTGACAGAAAATAAATGGCTTCTGACACAGAGGATGGGATTGTCTAGACTTCTCATTTGGAAAGGAGCATTTTAAACATCAGAAAACAAAGATCTGGTAAACAGAATCCATGGGTATTCATAAGATTAGAACATTCTTCTTATTTCCCCTTTGCCTTGTCATATACAATACTAAGGTAAGGGAGCCTTGTCTTTATGCTACATAATAAGAGATCCTTCTTTAGAGTGCACAACCTTGTGCTTCTTGTGTGGTAAACATAACAATAGAGATGCCCCTCCCAATATCTCTGAAGTGCAAGTTCTCTCCAGTACTGGCAAGGAACAATCGTAACAATCGCTGTTATGCTTTGCATTGCATTACAGTTTTTTTTTTTTTTAGTTTTTTTAGTTTTTGAAGGTCTTATCTGCACCATGTGTCTGGGCCAGTTCCAGCTGATGCAACTGATGTGGATCATGGGTTCGTATATAAAAAATTCAGTTTTGTTCATAGGTGTCTCTCAGATGGACAATATGTACAGGGAAAACAAGGATGGATGAAGATGTATTTGACCAGCTCCTTGTACTGGACTCAACTGTTAGGAAGGAAGATGGGCTGTGGATTGATTTAGTAGATGTGGGCATATAAAAGCTTGGAATGCTTGATGAGTTTTTTTTTTATTTTTTAATCAACGTAGGTGGAAGTAAACATTTATTAACATTTGGTCAAGTGTAGTGTAACTTGCATTTGTATTTTCATTGTTATTAATGGAGGTATGTAGAGATATACAGAAACCTTGAGACAGTTGTTTTTCTATTGCATACAGACTAGCAGTCCATTGGAAACAGGATGAAAGCATGAAGGTTAGATCTTAGAGGGTGGCAGTTCTTCATGCACAGCTTTTGTCAATCTTGATTTTTTTTGTTTTGTTTTCAAAAATAAAAACATGGGAAACCAAGATCAAATGATGTTGGAAAGATGACATCAACAGCCAGAGAAACACAAGAATTGCCTGAACCCCCTCATTCAAGTCCAAAGGTGCTAGTTTCTTCAACAGCTGTCAACAGCTTTTCATACAGCATAGAATATGAGGGGTAAGGTGGAAGATCCAAACGGTTGAAACACGTGTGTGCCCTGGAAAAGGAAAATACGCTACATGTTAAGTTTAATCTAAATAAATACTTAAGGAAACAAGAATTAAGAAAATAAGTTCCTACTGAGATTCAAGACATTCAAGTTCACTCAAGAGAGATCAAAGAAGTTCTAACATTAAAGTAAAACTCTTTAATTCCCCAAAAGTCTGAGGTACTGAAAAACATGTGCACATACACATGGATATTTCAAAAAGAAGATACAAGCTAAGTATCAACATCATTCTCTGCTACCCCTGCATTAGACATTGCAGTGATCTGCAGGGATCTTCACGGAGGAAAATGCTGGAGGTCACTGAGGAGCTGGGATTAGGCCCTGACAGTGAGAAAACTACCATAATTTTGGTTGCCTTGAATTTCCCCCCACTGCCCCCAAAAAGTGCAACTCAGCTGTACATCCAACATGAGCAGCTAGTAAGTTTTGCGCTAGTCAACAGGCATAATATGATGAATGATACTGACAGACTGGGTTCAGAATGTGCTTATAATGAGGCAGGGCTGACTGGTAAAAGACCATTCAGCTAACTGAAGAAGAAAGGTTGCTAAAAAATGTTCCTCTAAGTCAGCTGTTGGCCATCTGCTGTAAGCCTGGCCTTTAAATGTTATTTATTTGCAGTAGCCAAGGCAAAAGCAAAATATTTTGTGCAGAGCAAGCTGCCAACATGATGACCCTCTCTTCTCCCAGTTCGGTCGTTATATTTACCCCCAGTTGGCAGCACCTTCAAAAGAAGCCGTGGAATGGGCTCCATGCATGCCTCCACCTTGTTGCAGCTTTGCTGGTAACAGCAATTAGACCCAGATGCAGGCTGCACCTCACTGTGTGAGGTGCTATACAAATGTGAGGCAAAGAAACTGTCCCTGCCCCAACAGTTCATCCATTTCCACTGACAGAAAAATGTAGAGCTCATTCATCAAACAGGAAGGGCACACTTTCATTAAAATTGCTGCATTTTTTTCAGTCTGCCTTGAGTTTTACATGACGCTAGAAATCATTCTGTTCCCTCTTGCTCCCTCTGATAAATTTGAATTGACAAAACCCTGCATATGCAAACGTAGCCTCGGCGTCTAATAACGTCTAAGCTTCTGATCCCTAGTATTTTTAGAAGCAGTGAAGTTGTTTTACTTCTAGCTTTTCTATCTCATACCTTGGTACAATGTCATTTCTTCAACAGTGAAGCAAAAAAGCTATACTGGAGAAACTATTTGAAACCCTGCTAGTCATCTCTTAGGCCACCCACAAAGTGGGAAAAACATGATGCTGGTAGATGGGCTGGCTTGAGACTTGCAGATTCAGAGGGAGAGTTTTATCAGGCACTGAGGTGAATCATTAAAAACAATCAGGCAACTGAAATAGCCAGAGGCACGTAATCTTCACCGCATCACACAATTCCAATTAGGAGAGCTTTTACCATCTTTTTTTCCCTCCTGAATGAAGATTTGTTAGCTGGTTGTTCCCAGAGAGAGTGTACAATAAACACAGAATTTGCACAAATGAGCTGGGAACACACGAGAGCTAGTGAAAAATGAACATTAATAAAGCCATTATTTAATATAGTCCTTGAAATTAAACGTGGTAGATCATGTGTATTATCCATGAGTACCCCTGCACTGTTTATTTATCTCAGCAATCTTTGGCAGCGTAAGTTGTTTCCACAATTCATTGCCAATACGTATCAACCACTAGGAGTTAATTAACTGAAGGATTCTTGCAGTCCATTCAGGACACGTTTACCGTAGGTAGGAGAGCGCCATTCAGAGTGTTGGCCTTGAGGTGCTCAGCTGCCTGGCTCCAGAACTAGAAGCAGTAGAGTCACGATTGCTCGGGATGGCAGACTGTGCCATTCCCTAAGCCTAAAGTGATGTCTCTGCGTGGTACGAGGTACTTAGCTGAACGAGACCAAACCATCTCAGGCGTTGTTGTCATGCATCTTACTATGTGCTGCAGACGTATCCACAGCCACTGACTCTGATGTTTACTTTCTTGTAGGCATTCATCTTGACTGATCCATCTCATTTCATATCATTTAAGAAAGCCTTGAAGTGCTGTTGACTTTTAGTCATTGACCTAGTCAAACTCAGAAAGAAATCCATTCCTTCTCCTATGACAGGGTTTATTGAAGTGGGCTCTCTTATAGTAGGGCTCAAGGAATTTATTGTGGAAAGAAACTACTACAAAGAAAGGAAGAAAAAGCTAATGTGTCTAGAAGAAACACTAAAGCATTTTGCCAAGCAATACACTTGTATTTCCCAGTTCAACAACTTTATACAAAAAAATCCGTTCATTCCAAAAAGCCCCATCAAATCAAGAAAGAAAAATTATTTTCAGGAGTACTATGCAGGTTAGGTTTACACTTTACCTATTTGAGGTTCAAAACACAATATATTGCTGGCTAAAGGACAAAACCTGAGTTCAAATTCTTTTCTATGAAACTAATGTAGATCCACTGCAACTCCAATTGATGCCAGTGAAGCCCACTCAATCTTACAAGATAATTATGTGCAAAATTATCTGGAATGTACTCTGCGATGGGCCTAACTGGTTCTTTGCTGCAGAGGCAAGAGATGGTGTCTACTTGCTTAACTGAACAACATATTCTGCCTTAGCTGAAATAAAAGAGGGGGCTGATCAGGACCACTTCTCCTTCACTGTTCCTTCTCTCCTCAGCATTACTGTACACAGCCTTTGCCTCTTGCAACTGAAAGCTGAAACCTTTATTTTCCAAACAGGACTGAAGATAAATGACTCAGTCTCTACTCCATTATATCACATGCTGTGTGATACTACAGCAGCAATGAAGAAGAAAGAGCATTTTCCATAATATTCAGTGTTGCACCTTTGTCCTCCAAAGGGACAAGTTCTTCCTGAATGGTGTTGACTTCCTACAACTGATCCCAGTGGCAGTGACTACAGTAAGCATAATTCAGGGGACACTTGCTGTTTTCTATACTGGGCTTGCAGCACATCTTGGGGTGAAAACATTACATCAGCAATGCAAGAAACAGTCACTGCAATGAGAGAAGTCTTTCTTCCCTTAATTAAGCCTCCATCCATGTAAGCCTGCTGACATTTGAGAGGGTGTTCATGGAGTGAGAGGTCTGGAATAAGAATTAGATTGGTAAGAGCTTTTATGGAAAGGATTCTGGCTTCTCTAGAAAAAATGCAATATCGTCATGCAAACCAATTCTGACCCTCATATGCCCTCATCCTCCAGTAAGTAAAACAGTAAATGGATCACTTAAAATTTTGTTCTTCCTGGCAGTCTGTCTTTATTGCTCAAAGCAGTTTTGGTGGTCTGATCTTTAATCTCTCTCACTGTTCACAGTGCTACGTTATTTATTTCTTTCTGTTTAAGAATTCTCTCTAAAAATTACTTGTATATTTTTTAAGCTTTCTACATTTTTCGTTTGTTACTTCCTTTAACCCACACGATGACAAGAGTGCACAGGCAGTAAGCATGCACAGAACTCCCTCCTATCTTATTTATAGCTTGAACCTACCAACTAAAGTCTGCAAGACGTGCATGGTGAGTCTGTCAGGCCTGTCAGGCAGAAACTGGGCATTTCTCCCTTTTCACCTTGCTTTCTTTAGATGACCCCGCAAACCCCTCTTTGATCAACCTCAGGACCCACAGGTATCAACTGTTACTCCTTTTGTCTGTAAGAAGGAACACACGTGCTGTCTGAGAACCACTGCTCAATAGACAGATGTCGACTTGTAGATGGTGTTTCTGTCGTATGTGAGAAAAAAAAGAGGAAAGAGAAGAATGGGAGATAAGGAAGATAGAAGACAGCAAAACACACACATTCAGTCCACTGGGAAAGGAGGAACAAAGGAGAACAAAGTTCTTTGTAGTCATACACAATCTTTTTTTAATTGCTACATGGGATTCTGGGGTGATTAAATAGTTGATTATCTAATGGAGAGGGACAGAACTCTCTTACAAAAGATCAGATATTTACTAGCACTAGTAATCTTTATCATACATAACCCACAGACAGTATGCTGGTCATACTGCTCTGCTGAATGAAAATTTCTTTTGATGAAAGGGTAGTTGCAACTTGGCACTGATGGGGAAAGTGGCCTCACTGCATCAAATGTGATTATATAAATAACTGGAATACATGCTGAGGTCCCTACTTAATTGACACACAAACAGAAATAACCTTGGAGCTCACATGAGTTTTGGCCAGGTGTGGAGCACAACCAGAAATGGGGCAGTGGCATTTATAGGTTGAACACTTTGCAGGCTGAGATTTTAAGAAGAGGAAGCTGTTGCCTCCAACAGCTGTAGTAGAAAGCACTGCTAGTTCTTTGCATAGGTGTGTTTTGGATCAGGAGTTCTGCTACCACAATATCAGATGAAGCTATGTTGTTCCTACTTGAAAGCCACTGTCTGTTCAGTAAGGTTATGGAGGGAACAAAGAAAAGATTTTGCAAAACCACTACTAAAACTGGTTCAGTGTTGTATATCTACATATCCCAGGAAGAAGAGGCTTCCTGCTTCAGAAGAGGGTGTAGCTGGAAGAATTCTCCATTCATCCCTACTCAATCCACCAGAGAGCAGAAAGCCAAGCCAGTTAAAAGAATTAAAGTAACTCCTATTATATTAAAGTAACTCCTATTTAAGGAGAAAGTTTTTCGTATTAAATAGGGAGAGTAAAAGCCAGCCTTGAAGAATGCGGGCTTGAACCTATTATCTGTTCAGTGTTATTTCACCTGATATACTCCATCAGTTTGGAAGAAACCATACTGCACATT
Organism: Anser cygnoides; assembly: GCF_040182565.1. Classification (NCBI taxonomy): domain Eukaryota; kingdom Metazoa; phylum Chordata; class Aves; order Anseriformes; family Anatidae; genus Anser; species Anser cygnoides. The sequence continues at coordinate 59,688,934 of NC_089874.1, forward strand.
TACACCAACAGAACAGTAAATCTGGCATTCTCTTTGGAGCCTGCTGTAGGGTTATCATCTGGAGGTCTGGGATTACAGAGGCAAACTTTCTAATGTGTGTGGATTCAAAGTAAATACAGATAGGAATAATGTGTCTGCTACTGACACACTCTATAAATAAACTAGTGGTGTGATCTAGCGTATTTGTCTTAAATGAGCATATTACACTGCTGTTACCTGTTCCTGTAGGAGAAGAACTGGTACTGATGAACAAGCGCACCAGTAAATTTAGAATAGAATTAATGGATTCTCAACCTTCCTGAAGAAAGTCTTGTTTATCCACAGTGTTTTCTAGGTGCTTTGTATTAGTGGTTATTCTTTGAAAAGTATTGCATTTCTGTGATTTACACCTTCTGGGTGTGCCACATCTCTGCTGCTAGTGCAACAGTAATGGCTGTCTTAGGTATTACCACATCTTTGCTCACTATAAGCAAATGGCAGTTGCATGCTCCATTGCCAAAGTGCAAGAACAAGACGTAAGACAGAGTTGCCTAACTACTTCAGCCATCTGGAGCAGGAGTGAGAGGATACGGGAGGAGTCCTAGACTCTTATGCAGTTAAAAGTTATCTCAGTACTTTGCAAGACACCTGAAAACCCAAGGGCCGGAATAACCTGTCCCCAGGGACCCACCATCTACCTGGATGGCAGGAAAGCCAAACGCATCAGCTTTATGCAAGCTTCTCTAACACCTCTCACAGCACTGCATTTATGGGGGCAGGGCCTAAGAACTAAGGCCAGTAATTAAGAGGTGCAATCTGTATCTGCTCACATGTATGACTAAATCTGATGATTGCTAAGACACACGAGAGAGCTGTTCTTTTTTCTAGGACATTGAAAATGTGGAACAACGTAACTGTAAAATTGTAGGAATTGTTAGAGGTAGAAGGGAATTTGTTGTGGGTTATTTTAAACAGCTAATGTTACACTCATATTATGTCACAGGGAACAAAGGCCTACAGGATATAACATATGACTTTTTTTAGCCTCTAAGTCTAAGTAAATATGTAAGTAAATCTAAATAAACATGAGCAAACCATAATCAGGCATTTAAAAAAAGTTTAAAATAACATTTATTTAGTTGCCTAACTAAGGATTTAGAAAGCCTCCAGGTTTACTCTGTGTGTTTTATGTGTTTCTTAACACTGTGTATACTTGGCAGCACCCCATAACTTTATAAAAATACAGGTAGTAATTCACAGCGATCAAGCTGTGTTCATTCCCGTGAGCATGTGTTGTTTCTCTTTCCCCTGGCTAAAATGAACGCAAGGCTCTGAGACTTCTAAAAGGTGCTAACAACTTTCACCTGGAAAAGAGGCCTTTTTCAGGGAGAGCAACAAGTTCAGCGATCAGCAGACAAACACAAAGCTGTTAATGTGAATATCTCGAGGCTAACTGAATCTGGGTCATAAGTAATGCCTAGGTTCACAAAAAAAGTTAAGCAGAGCAGAAAGAGGCCAATTACCTTTTCAGAACTTAATGGGTCAGCCCAGGGCATTTTCTGTGCACGTGCCAAGGTCCACCCTCCCCGCTTGCCCCTTCCCATTATGGGAAGTGCTGAGAGTGTTCTGCCGAAATGCTGTGCAATCTGTGAGCTCCAGTTGCTGCCTGCCTACAGGCAGGAATGCTTTTGGTCAGCTCCAAAACTGTTACACAGAACCAGACTATGTATCTATGCTGCAAAAGGAAGATCAGGCCTATGCACAGCAAACTGCAGCTCTTAGGCTCTTTTTCCACATTGCTGGCTGAAGCTCAGAGGGCGAGTCATCTCACTGACCTTACATGTTTCCATCTGTTTTTAAATCTCATTGCCTACACCTAGCTTTCCTGTAGGCTCTAGGTCTCTCTATAGTCTCTGCAGAGTCTTTATGTTCAATGGAAATAAATCAGAACGTACCAGGTGTGATTCAGTTGAGCTATCTTAAAAGCCTGTGTTAAGGTGAGATGAATTGTGCCTTAAAAACACTTCCTCCCCTTTTCCTGACTTTAGAGGGAGTCCATCTAAGATGTTATCTCGGAATGTCTGCTGATGCGGTGCCTTTGGTCTGGCTCCCGCATGTCCCCACTGCATAAACATGTGAAGGTTTGGACTTAAGACAGTGAGCAGATTCGGAGTTCTCCTCTCCAGAGAACTCTGGAGGTCTTCTCAAGTCCATCCTTACAGCATGATTCTGGGTAAATAATATGGACGGCAAGTGACTAGAAAACTGGATCAGACCACAGTTAATCGACTGCCTGAATATATCTGCAAGTCTGTGAGAACAGATTTTTGTTGCGTGCTGTGAAAGTAGTTAGCCTCCTTTGGACTGCAGCTGAAGTCAAATGGTAAGAGCCCAAGGGACTCTCTGAAAATGCCTTCTTACCTGGATGATCTGGAGCCTTTCTGCAAAAGACTTGCCCTGATTCTAGCCATCCCAGGCCAGCAGAGAGTCACCCAAGGAAACTGAATGCAGGCTGGTAAGCTGCAAAACATGTCTGAGGGATTTCAAGGTCTCCTTTGGCTTCCAGTTCATTTCCAGAAGAATAATTTAAATGTGAATAGATACTCTTGGAGTGCTGGAAGAAAGCATCCTTTGGAGGGCAAATGTTCGGTAAAAAGCCCACTCAGCAAATTAACCTCAGAGATGAAAAATGTTCTGTAACCTCAATGGGGTAGAGTCTTAGGCAACTGTAAGGACATTCAAGAAAAGGTGACTCACTTCAGGGGGGAAGGATGGGTGCTGGTCATGGATAAAGTGCTGGAGCAGAACTCAAAGCTCAATGTTATTGATGGCTGTGCCACAGCTCTCTTGGATAGCCTTAGTAAGTAAGACCACCCCTTGGTGCCCCGGTTCCTTTGTACTTAAAAAGGAAGACGACCTCTCCTTTGGGAAGTACTGTGAAGTCTGTTGGCTCTGTATGACGTTATGGCTCATTTGCTTCTAGTTCAGGCTGGCTGAACTCGCTGTAACATATTGAGTATTATCACCACACAGTCTGAAGTCCCTCCACTAAGCTTCCTCGTGATAAAAAAGTGGAACCATCAGAGCAAATGAAGGGATTACACAGGTCTCTGGCCAAAAATCGGAGGTGGATTCTGACTTTCATGGCTCTGTAACTTCACGAGTGTTTTTACTAGTATTTTGGAAGTAAAGGGAACAGAATCAGCTGACAAGCTGCTGGTGGTGTGGATCTAATAAAGAATCAAAAAAAAAGAACTAGGTTCGGATATATGGAAACCTTAACTTTAACCTTTTCCCAGGGTTCAAAGTAGTTTAAACTGAGCCTGCAAATCAAAAAAAAAACAGCAAAAGAAAAACACTTTTCTCTGAATGTAATTACAGAAAACCATGATAATTGTTTCTTTGCTGTTTTAAGATGTCTTTACCATATTCATTATCTTTGACTGGCAGAGAGATATAACTAAGTACAGGCTCATCTTTCTCACAGAACTTCTGTTTTTGTATCCTAGTAAGGACATACCTTGGGAGGGAAGTTATTTTTCCCCATTTCTCTATACAGAAGCGACGAAGTCCGTTGCTCCCTCGGAGAGCTGCAAAGCCCTCGTATGGCACACTTGATGTTCCAGTGACAAACTGCAACAACCGGAGTCTCTGCTCATTGTTAAATCTCTCTACTGCTGCCCAGAACCACCGTATTACTATGTGTCCATCATGGTAACCTAAACCAAGAAGCAAGAGAGAGAAATTAAATTCACACCCTTTAGTGTAACAATGAAATATGTTCTCACAAGCATGGGGCAGTAGATCTCCTACTGAAAAGATCCTGACCTAACAATATATTTTTTTCTTGATGAGTGGTAGGTCATAGCCCCCACCTTGTCCTAGCTCTGGATACTATAATATGGCTAACTCATTTGAAATCCAAAAATTGAAATATGTACATCGGCTTCTTACAAATCCCTTGGCAAGAACTGGGGCTACCTGCACGAGGTATAAAAGACCAGTTGTGATATGCCACACAGTTTGAGTCCTAACAGCTTGACAATTTCTGGTTCCCAAATGCATTCTCTTCTGGATAGCAACAGTGTCCAACATATGGAGAGGAGTTTGGGGCCGCAAGCTCTTCCCTGGCAAACCTCCCACCTCAGGGACTCTGTGCCTTGGTTTGTGCTAGTGAAAGCCAGCACAAACCCAGGCTTAATCTGTTTCAGTAGGTAAACTGAAAAAAGGAGGAGGAGAATAACTTGGAGGACCAGCTGTACTTGTGGTTAGCTGAGTATTTCAAGGTAACAGCAGTTACCTTGAAACAGGTTGGGCAGTCAGCAGCAAAGACCTAAGCTTTGTATTTCAGGGAAGGATACATAAACCTTGGGCTTTCCTTCTGTAATGCAGAACTCATGGATTTCACATTGATCCATCATCCAAGACAGCCTGGGTAAATCATGCTCAGCAAAAACAGGCCAAGTATTAGAGGATAAGGGAAAAAATCCAACTTGACATAGATAGGTTGAGGGAATGGTTAAGCAAGACCTGTATTTTGTTGAAGTGTAATTGGGAATAGTGGAATTCAATTCTTGAGCCTCCTTCCCTACTGAAGCCAAGAGGACTTGTGATATTACTTCACAAGGAGACCAGGAGTTCATTCACAGTCATCTGAGTAAATAACTTATAGACCTAACGCTGCAAATCCTTTTCAGTCCCTAATAGTCAAAACTCCTGTTAAATCAGTAGGAAGCGAGAGTGGGTAAAATCTGGACAGAAGTTGCAGAAGCGATTTCAGTATTATTACATCTGTCAATTCAGATCTGAGGTCTTACTTATTTTTTCTCATGAGTTATTCTTCACAAAAAAATCTAAACAGAACAGGCCATTTCCCTCAGGAGGGGCAGAAGGAAAAAAATGGACTGTCTTCCATGTTTTAGACTGAATACATTCAAAATATTAGTAAGCATCAGCAGGCAGTTTACCTCCACGATATTCTGTGTTGTTACGCCAGTCATTGAGATCTATTTCTGCAGTGCCAGCTATAACCAGCTCCAGTTCTCTGGCATCAAAAACAGAGACAAGCCTGGAGTCTACAACCTGGAACAAAAAGCACTTGTAAGCACAGTTTCAGACTGGAAATAAAGCAGATGCAATGCCTCGTAAACCTAGGGCTCTGATGGCCAACTCTTTCAGTGCTGGCCGTTGAAGTCTGCATGCTGACAGCTAACTTCCACTCCTCTGCTGACAAATCTCTGCTCTCCTTCAGTGAGTCTGCTGATGTTTTCATCTGCAAACAATGACAACACATACAATTTGATCTGAATGAGAGAATGCAAGTAGCAGTACATAGTTTGTGCAGAAAATTCTTCATTGTTACCACTGATTCCGACGAGTGATTTTGATGGTCAAATTACTAGACTAGTAATCTGGACAATTTGTTTGGCATTTGCATTTGTTTACAATTGTGTACAGTGGCCTTAGGTCTTCATCCACTGAAGATGCAGCAGAGGTTCATCTTCTTCATTAGGTTAAACCAAAAGCTACAGTAGTCTGAAGTATTCACAGGGAGAAAAAGCTAGTGAAACATCTGGACTGTAAACTGTATGCAGTCACTTTGCCAATCCCTTTCCACAGGACAGGGCTAACAAAGTCTGTGCAGCTACAAAGCCATCCTCACTGGCTGCCACTCCCATGACTGCTCAGAGCAACCACTTATCGGTATTGTTCTGGGTGTTCAGTACCTGCTGTTCTGTTTTCCAAGGTTCCTAGTCTTTCAGTTTATTTCTCTCCGTGAGATATCCCTCAGATTCTACTCACATAATATAGCTACCAGGGCAAGATGGATGGTTGAGTGTGATTAGTAAGGGGCATGAATAGGTGACTACATGGATGGGTTAGCAAAGCCGCGGGTTTTCATCCAGTCTTGGACAGTCCTTGTAGCAGCTCTGCCACACGGATGTTCTCAGCTCCAGATCTTCAGCAGAGATAAGTTAGCAAAATCCAGGGACAACAATGGAGCACCATCCGAGAATACTAGCAAGATATGTGGCTGACTGAATCCCAGGAGTAAATTTACTGCAATGAGTCCATAAAGATGTAGTATGTCACACCAGCTCCTCACTCAAGTGTACAATTCTTCACACTTGCCTTTTGTTTCACAGCCAGGTACAACCAAGTTTGCACACCACCACATCACCACACCTCTTACTACCTGAATGGAGAGCAGTGATCTTTCTTAACTATTCATCACGATGCTTTATTGTATTCAGAATGCGTGTTTCTTTCCTATCTCCCTTAATGCTAAACATGCTATCTCCAAGGTTCCTGGCTGCTACAGATCCAGGCATTTCAATTCCTTGCCATTTGTGTCTTTCACTATTTCCTAGGGTACTGATGAAGCATATTTTAACCACGGGGTCATCTCATTCAGATGAAGAGTGGAAGACTGTGGTCGTTGTTACTTACTTCGTAGAAGCCACGGACCAGGGCCTCTGTTTGCTGAACCACTCCTCGTTCCACTCGCCACTTAACCATTCTCTCGATGTACTCTTTTTTGTTCTTTTCTGTCACTGCTGTATTTGCCCCTCCAGATTTCAACTCTCTCTCTGTCACCTAGAGAACCAAGATGAATGGTGGGGTAACAATGTATGGATCACATTGTGTTTCAAATTTAAGGGTACTTTGAAAACATAAGTGAAAAATAAAAAAGACATATTTCTAGTTCTGTCCTCCTGGTCTCTTGTCCATTTGTAGTAGAAAGAAAAGGGATAATGAGGGGCACCCACCTCCACCTCACAACCTTTCCTGCAGAACCAGCAGAGAGTGATTCAAAACCTTTGGTTTACTACACATATATCTAGCAAAGTGGGAAATTTCAAGAGGCTACATACAGCTTTGTGATCTCTGTTCCTCCCTCAGCCCTAGCCCTAGCCTTATTCCCAGCTGAAGCTGGACTGACACGTAGGTTACTCTATACTGTACCAGCAAAGATTGATTCTGAGGGCACCATCCGTAAGCCATGAGCAATGTGCCATCCTGGCCAATCTTTCCATCTCCTCCTCTCCCACTTGCTCCCAAGAGTGGATACTGTAACAGGGAGATAACCATGCTAGTGTTCTACTTGCTGCAGGTTACCCAAGCAGTAGTACAGCAACAATGGGATGGAGGCAATCCCAGTATTGGAACAGGCAGACTGTTTTGCCAACTGGAAGGGGTATCTACTTATGACAGACTCTCTTCAGCAAAAGCGTTACCCTTGGACCTAATTAAGGTGAGTGTAGTAAAGGTGTTTGCTCAGAAATGCCAAAAGCCAAGAAAATTCTCACAAAATGAATACTTCCAATACACTGCCTGACATTGGACAGTAACCTGCACAGAGGACAAATACAGTCATTGTGGCATTCAGAGTTTTGTATCAGCCACCCAAACCTCAGAGTTATAAGCTATCCAGGGGTAAGAAAATGTCAATCAGTATGTAATGTAAATATTTTTTTTAAGCCAGATCCACAAAATTTCATTGCATTTCAATGGTTAATTTAGTTGGCCTGGGTTACTAAGGCTTGAGATTGAGAAGTGATTTAAGAAATCAATCTAGATTCTACCCAGCAAGCACACAACTATTCTTGCATGTGACAGAAAATAATATTTATCTTGTAATTATTTTCGCATTCAATCTAGTGGATTTAAAAGGAAGAATGTTTTGCTCTCCTCTACGGTTTTCTGCTCCTATAGCAATGATGTCTAGCACAGACAGTAAATGAGCTGCACAAATACATATACATATACAAATACAAATAAATATTTGTATTATTTATATTATTATCCACTTATTAGCCCGACAGACAGCACACAGAGGATATTTAGTATTTATGTCACTTTGCTTGAGGGACACGTAGAAAAAATATGAATTATGGAAACACTCAGTGAGTCATCTAATCTGTAGCTTTGTTGGGAAACAGCAAGAACAAGTAAGGTTGGATGTAATGAGTTAGGAATTCTTAGCTGGTTCAGGTTAAATTCCCAAATGTAAATCACTACAACACCATTACACAAGCAGAGCTGCATCATTCAGAGGGCAAAATTCTTGCCCAGCTGCCAGGCCGTACTTTTCAAGACTGTGCAGCATTAAGATACATCAGTTAAAACCAATAACTGAACATTGTCTAACTTCCATAAATCCAGTTGTTCTACATCTCCTTGCAAGGTTTCCACAAATACCCAGATATACTGGTGATTTCTTCAGCTTGTCATTATCCATATAATTTCAATACAATTATTTATCTAGACTTGGAGGCAGCCAATCGATGACAGTGGGTCTTGATTTTTCCTTTTTCGTTCACAGGGGTATTAGCCACAGCTGTGAGGTAGAATTCTGCGCAGCACCTTTCAGAGCAGCAAGCAGACATTTCAGCTAATTTAGCCCACCCCTTTTACCTGACCAGTGCAATTGACAGGGCATCCACATAGAGCACCTGGAGACAGTTAGGCCTGCAAGAACACTTTCTACTGGGTAAAAGCATGAGCAGGTACAAGCAACTGCCACCTCTCTGAGCCTTATAACCAAAACTCTCAAATTGGCATCCAGTCCTCACAAGTACAAATGCAGGACGCTCGGTTTGACACCACGTCTTTGGTATTAGAGTAGTGCTCTGGGCACCAGTATGGAAGGAAGATGGAGCTGCTCATTAGTACACTTCAATTAGAAAAAAAAAAAAAAAAAGGTAAAAAGGTACCAAGAAAGAGGATTTAGGCCAAAAGGCTTAAAAGCTAAATACACTGGTGAGAGATGCACAAGAAAGAAAAAATGAATGAAGTGCTGACTTGTCCATATTAAAGTCATTGTGGAAACAGGACGAAAATGCTGTGACCCATCCGCCACAGAGCTTCTCCAAGAGCCCCTAGTTCTTGTTTCCCTTACCCAACCCTTGAAGTCCAGCTTCCCAAATATTAGCAGAACTCCCATTGTGCATATGTATCCAGCAAAGCAATGTTCAGATGGTATTTCAGTGGTCAGATACTCTTGGCATGCAAGAATTTCCAACTGGGATGCATCTGTGAGCAAAAAATGTGATTGCAGTTTCTCGGGAATTTTGCTGTCAGCACTTAGCAAATTTCTTAAGGGGGAAATCTCACCTTCACTTTGACTCTTGAATTCTTGACGATGGCATTTCACAGTGAGAACCACTTTTTCCCATCACTAGTTATAGCAAGGTTAGTGTCTAGTGCATATGAAATAAAGTACTAGATGGCATGTGAACTGGCATCAAAATCTTTTTGTGTTCTTTTGCTTTAGTATCACAGTATCTACAAGAGATTGTAATTTTATTTCTGTTCTTTTTGGAGCCATCCCTTATCTTCCACAACAGACTCCTCTGTAATTGTCTAGCTCTTTTCTTTGGGGAGAGCTTAACAAGTAATTAGTGTGCCAAATGCTACCTTCAGATGCATAAGGGCAATTCAGGCTGAGATTCTTATTCTTCTTTGTAGTCTTCCAATGCAAATACAAACTTGTCTCATCTGTCTTTGTGAATATGTCTGCATGTTTTGTCTGTCTTCATGTATTAGTCTTACACGGCCGTACCTTCCAGGGAAACCACTGTACTGTCAATTGAATGTCATACAAACTCTCAGCTCATAACCAGGAAAAAAAAATGCATTTAAATCTGTGAAAAATGATGTTATCTTTCCTACAGGGGTTCTTACCTCAGTTCTTCTGCCCCATCCTTTTTATTTCATCTGTCCTTGACTCTGCTGACCCTTCATGCCCTTGTACAACAAGCAGACTAAATTCAGTTTTTAAAACATCCTCTGAAGTCTTGCTTGCTTTCTGTTACTTTCAAGCTTATAGCTGAGCAGCCCTTTTACTCTCAGGGCCAGGATTTCTTGCCTCCAAAACAAGTCTAACTCTCCCTTAGCTCTGCATGCTTTCACTCTGCAGAAACTCCTCCTGTCAACTTTACTTTTGACAGCTAAGAGCCGCTGTCTATATATTCCACCCAATCTCTCTGATCCCTTTGACACTGTGCATCTCTGCTCCTTACACAGGAATTAACTTCCCTTTAGATTCTGCAGTACCTGACGAGGTTGGTTCTTCAGTCTTTCTAGCTTTCATCATCTCCTTGGAGATCCTTAATTTTCCCCTAAATGTTCTTCTGGGTCCCTTCAAGACTTTTCAGAAACAGTTATAGCCTGATATGGGTTGCAACAGCAGAAAGCACCAAGGCTTCAATGCAAGCCAAAGAAACACACAGAAGACCCTGATATACGTTCTGGTTGCCAGTCTGCACTGAAGCCAGGGTTGTTCCCTATTTAAGGTTATAGTTATCCAGATCATCTAGGTTAAAGAGAATCACCTGAGTAATGTACAGTTGAATGGTAAAAAGCATAATAACTGTATGTATTTAGCAATATGTGAAGCAGGTGCAAGGTAAGTGAGTGACACGGAAGCTAACAGGAATATATCAGGCAAAATAGTGGTGAGAGTTGCCATGTCTTACACCACCTGCCACATGCTTTTCTTCCTTCCTGACCCCCCTCCTTTTAGTCACATCAGCTTTATGTTACATTGCTTGAATTCACTGAATGCCACAATCTGTGTGAACTACACCCTGGAGAGAAGAGCTGCACTCCACTTCAGAGAATTCCTCATGCTCATCAGTGTGTGGCTCAACAGGCCTGCAGGGGGGCTGTGGCTGGTATTTTATATTATAGACCCTAAGAATAAACATCTACATTGAAACAGGTGGCTTGAAAGAAACAGAAAGTAGGAGAAGAAAATGCTATTGAAAGGCTAAATGATCTGTTCTGACAGAAAGATGTTCATCATACTCAACTTTGTCAGCTTCAAATTTGTTTTTCAGATGTTTTGCATAGCTGTGCTCACCTGTCCAAACACCTCCTCATTCACTGTGAAGGTGAGATCCAGGATATCTGTGATGTTATTATCCTTCATCCACTGCAAGCTCTGATGGAACTCTTCATCCAGGTACTCTAAGTCACTTAAATCACACGGCCTGGTTGTGAGGCAAGAAAAAAGACGCAGCTGAATATATGACCCCATGACTACTGGTAAGATAACTTACTACTAAGAATGCGAGTAAATTTATGACAGAGATCCAACATAAAGCTGGTGTTCATTTGGATTTGTTAACATCAAAGGCTGTTACACAGACCCTCTTAGAGCAGTTCTGCAACTGTCTGCTTTGCATGGCTGGGCTCAAGGCCAATTCTGCTGGCTGCCCACACTATTTGCTGTTGGAAGTCACCCCTGGGGTACAATTTTTTGTGAATCTTCAAGATGCCCTGCACTTCAGAGCACATGCTTACCTTCAGTCCCAATGGGCCTCACCATGTTGTGCCTGGCTGCTCTTCCATGTATCCATCATCCTTGAGGTGAGCTCACAAGACTGACATAAGGCAGACCAGGCAGCCTAAATTTTTGCTAATAAGGAGCCAGCCTTGCTTGCTGAAAGAGCAGGCGGATGTTACAGGCAATCTGGTTTCAAATCCCCTAAGGGGGCATTAAGGATGCAGGAGCACTCTAGATTTTAGGCTATTTCCAGACTGGCTCAGATACAATATAAATATGAGTGTTTGGACCCCAGCAATACTCATTCATTAAAAAAAAAAAAAAAAGAGACAAAAATAAAACCCAACACAAAATGAAATACATGTTAAAGAACTATATGGACTCTTAATAGAAGTATCTTTCCTGATTTGTATTCATCCTAACTGATAACCTTTTTCAGCTATGCTTTAGTGTGCTTTTTGTCATTTAATTGCATTCTTGACTTACTACTTGAGGCTTTTCTTAATGCTGCAATTTTTATGTACGCTGTCTTCCTGCAGTCCATTAAAGCGGCACAGATTATCTGTTAAAGTTAACCTTATAAACCTTACAGAGTTGACACTGAAGATAATATATTACTGGTAGCTTCTGCTTGCTAATGTAAAAGACAGAAGAAGACCACCAAGAAATATTCACTGTTTAGAGCTGCATTACCATTCCTAATTTAGTCCAACTTCTGTTTAGAATGAAAAAGTACCCTACTAGTAAGGCATGAGAATTTGTGTATTTTGACACTCCCCTCCTTTTTTTTTTTTTTTTTGAGGAAATAATGATGTCTGTTCTATCAGAGATGGTTTACAGTCTTCTACATTATTTTAATTGCTTTGATAACTTCTAATCAGTGGTAAACTCTGGAATTATGGGTCTGTACCTTCAAAGGCATGTTCCTAAATGTCATACTTATTATCCACTTTTATCAACATAGGCAGCATTTATGAAGGGCAAATTCTTGGAGAAAGTCAAGAAATATTAAAACGTGTTTGTTTTCTATCAACAGACAAACGGAACAACAACAGAAAAAAATTGAAGGTCAGAGCACTCAAAACAATTCCATGAGGGTCTGTGCCTCTGCGAAACCCACTGCTGCGTCACTGTTTCTGAACTGTATCTGCACAGTTGCACGCTTATACTTACAGCCTTAGTAGTGCTTTGTAGAACGGCCTTGTGAAGAAAGCATCAAGAAGGTACTGATGAATGAGCGCAAGGCCAAGAATACGACCACTGAACCTGAACCTGGGATATAAAAATGCAGAGTAAATGAAGTGTAACTCAAGACATTCAGCATAGAAACTTACACAGGTAGCAGCTGTTTTTAGTTTCTCTCTTAGTTTCTTCCATTTATTATTATTATTCCCCTACCCCAGCAGGTATCTAACACCACCCATCACATATCTGACTGATCAATAATGGACCTCTTCTTGACCTATCTTCTGCAGTACCCATATACGCAGCTGGCATGTTGTATGCTTGCCTGTGACAAACCAATAAACGCTCTGAACACTCACTTTCTCTGATCTTTACTTGAATATTCTGAAGCAAACAGACTCCATCAGACACAATATTTAGCCAGTGAAAAACTGTGATACTTCATCTGGCCTCAACAGAAAATGTACTATCAAAACAGCTGTAAAGGATATTTGTTGAATCAGTATGTCTGACCGGTTACAACCCTTTCCAAGCTGTGGCTTTAAAGTACTTTAGAAAGTTAATGAGTTGACTTTACAGGTGGGAAACCAAAGTTCAAAGTACTTTATTTAACTGTTGTGACCAAGGACACATATTAAAATCAATAACTAGAGCTCAGGGAAGCTGTCCCCAGACCACCTTCCTAATGGTGATGCTCAGCATTCAAATACCCCGTGTTTGCTTCTGTTCTCCAAGTACATTAACCAGGTGCTCTGCCCATTACAATCTATGACAGGATGATAATCTATAATTTTTTTCTTTCTCTGCCTTTTTTTTTTCCCTACAACTTAGCTATTCTTCCATCAAATCTGGTTTTAAATCAGTAACTTCAGACAGAAAAATACAGAACTGGTGTAAGTCCAGGTGAGGTTTTTTTCTTAAATTTTTCTTCTTTTTGTAAAAACAATATCCATCACCCATCCAAAACTTATTTGTAAAAAAGGAGAAGAAAAAATAACACATCCTAAGAGTAAGCACTCCAAGCCTAAGCTGACTGACATCATAGTAAAGTTTTACTGAACAAAAGATGAGAAACAGATCAAGAAGCTGAGAAACCATTCCTTCCACTATGAGAACCCGTGCAAAGACCCCTCCTGCAATATGAATGAAACATGAATCTCATAATAAAAGAGGTGCTGAATATCCATGCAGTCAACTTTATGCTCATGGGACAGAACAACAAGTGCTTAGTCTGTCAAATGGGGCACAAAATAGCATGTTGTGGGCCCAATTAGCATTTACATCACCACAGGAGCTGCCTCCGGGTCCCCTGCATCCAAAAAAGGTGCTTATGGTATGCAGCTGACTGGTAACAGAAGAGTGATTATATTACCCCCTTACAGCTGTTTCCACAGCAGCAACAAAAGGCAGCTGTTGGGTCTAGTTAGGACCTGCTTCACTTCACTTGTGCACCAATGCAATATTTCCAGCAGAAAGCAATGAAAAGAGGGGGAGCTGACACAAAGAAAGCACAGTGGAAGCCAGACAGCTCAAAACCCAGAAATGCTGAGCCTGTAATCCATCAGTTTTATAGCACCTTCAGGATCTATAATCAAGTCCATTTGTCCTAAATAATGCATGTCGGCTTTCTTGGTTTTGTTCTTCACAGCTCTGTCCCCTCATCCCTTTACATTTTGAAAATAAATACTGAATGAAAATACTACGAGCACTGAGTGTTCCTCACCACAAAGCTCATCCCATGGCTACTCAGCTTTGCGGGGCTGGGAGGGCAGGAGACATTTGGAATGTAAAAAGCTGAAAGTAAATTGCCAAGAAAAGTCTCACTGATTTGGGAACTCAGTTTCTGCTATGAAATTGCTGGAATGTATGAATAGCATTGGTGTTCTCCTTGCTGCTTGTATCACTTCTGTATTTCTATGTGACTTTGAGAGTATTAATGCAAAGCTGACATGAACATTTAGTGCATTTAGATCGAGGTGTTTACAGTCATGAGTACATGTCATGGCAGCCATTAATGGCCAATTTAATTGGAACCAGTGCCTTATGGCAGAACCGTATCAAACCATCCAAAGGCTATAGGCAGAGTTTCTATCTGAAAAGACAAAGTTTGGTGGGTCAGCCTGAGCAAACGTGTGCAGTGCAGTGCAGTGCAAACGTGCCTAGGTTGTGCAGTCCGTCAGTCTGGCCTTGCACTTGCAGCCCTCTGGGACACACCAGGGCTCGCTCCAACTGGGGGCCTGACTGTGGTTCCACAGTCCCAGCCCTTGTGATGGTACCGTGTGGAAAAGCAAGTCCAGTGCTAGCTGGTCTGGATAAAGGATGTGAAATAGTTAATGAGACATTGCCACTCTTGTTGCCTGTCAATACAATCAATAAAAAAAAAAGCTATACTGCAAACTATAGTTCTTGGCAGCTCAAATCACCCCAGGAGACACAGTGCTTTATGGTCATGGCTGCTCTTCCACACTGAGGGTGTTAAACCAGAGCTCTCCAGTCCACAAAACCTTCCTCCCCTGCACTCAGCTTTGGTATCTCTATAAAGACTTACTATACTTGACTTTTTGAGCTGAAGAGTGGTGTAAGAGAAAGTCCTCTGGCCCCTTGTCCATCCTGGACAGGGCCTGTGACCACAGGCTACACCCCTTGGATCCAGCAGTGAGTGCACTGGGAACCATGGACTGTGGTAAGTCAACAGATACCAGTCAAAAGGGAGGCCTTTGCTAAAGTGCTCACAGAACAACAACTCAGTCTATCTGCGTGTGTCTGTACAGTCCATCATGCTCCCACTGCTACAAGCCAAGTCTAACAGTCCCACTTAAAATATATCAAAACTTGCAAAAAACAAGAAGCCTTTAGTGCAAAAAAAACCTTGTGAAAAGCAACAAGAAATCAACCCCTTTACAAAAGCCAGTTAAAATGAAAATAGACTCTCGTGTTTTATTTCTTCCTGAAGGATTTAGAGCACAGGTGAAATTCAGAGGTGGGGGAGACAGTCCCTTCAAGAAAAAAAAAAAAAAAGTTTTCTTGACAGAATAAGCAGTACAGAGGTAAATCCTGGCTAGAGGGCACATACCTTCCTTAAACCTGACTTGCATTTATCTTTCCAAGGAAGTGTAAAATGCTTGTTCGATTTTTTTCTAGCACGAAAGATAGCTTGGGAGAGGTGGGGAATGTGAGGTCTCATTCTGGCTTTTTTTTTCAACACCCCTCCCTTTCAGAGACAATGATTGAGTCTGAGTAATGCGCTCTAGCAGAGAGGGGAAACATGGGAGGGAGTTAATGAGCAAGAAATGGTGGAACGAGAGACAGAATTAATGAGCATGAGAGCTGCTCTGGTTTGCCTGCCTACTGACACCATTCGTCCACTCAAAAAGGACATTGTGTGCACCTGCTTTCTGGCTTTTAACAACACTACTCTTTGATTCATTTGCAGGATTTTCCACACTACCCACCTAACTCCTTTTCCTTCTGGAGGCTGCAGGTGCCCCTGAAATAGCCTGTTTTCACAACAGCCAGTTGCAAAATAACAGGCTCGTTCTCCTTAGTGGGACTCTGCATACTTACCACATCTGCGTATGCAGAGACAAGTCCATATGCTGTAGCAGCAACTAAGCAATATTTTTTCCTCCAATTGCAGGTGACTCACAGGAAATTTAATTTACTCCTTATCATATAGCAGCAGAATAAGGCAAGACCAATAATGTTCCTTTGTTACAGGGCCCTCTCTTAACTGGTTGAACTAATGCAGCTGTTCCATACATCGCAGTCCTTCCCTGGATTCAGATGGAGAATGATGTACCTTGACAAAGTCGTAATCTAAGCATACAGGACAAGGATGTTTTTTGTTCATAATTTTATAGGGTTTGCCTTGTGGGCTACATTATCTATGGTATGAGAAACTTTAAATCCTAATAGGAGAAACTTTAAATCCTAATAGAGGAGGCATTTGATAAGATTAAAAAGATTAAAAATCTCACAAACCTTATCTCACTTAAACACATTAGTTGGGTTTAAGTGTGCCCTTCTTGATGTGGTAGCTTGTGCAAAAAATATTCAAAGGAGGGCTGAGAATCATAGAATCTCCTGAGCTGGAAGGGACCCACAAAAATCATTGGGTCCAACTCCTGGCTCCACACAGAAACACCCAATAATCAGACCCTATGTCTGAGAACGCTGTCTAAACACTTGATCTCCAGCAGGCTTGGTGCCATGACCACTGCCCTGGGGAGCCTGTCCCAGTGCCCGACCACCCTCTGGGTGCAGAACCTTTCCCTAACGTCCAGCCTGACCCTCCCCTGTCCCAGCTCCATGCTGTTCCCTCGGGTCCTGTCGCTGTCCCCAGAGAGCAGAGCTCAGCGCCTGCCCCTCCGCTCCCCTCGTGAGGGAGCTGCAGGCCGCCATGAGGCCTCCCCTCGGCCTGCTCTGCTCTGGGCTGAACAAACCAAGGAACCTCAGCTGCTCCTCATACGTCTTGCCCTCTAGGCTCCTCATCATCTTCATAGCTCTCCTTTGGACACTCTCTAATAATTTTATGTCCTTTTTATATTGTGGCACCCAGAACTGCACACAGTACTCGAGGTGAGGCCACACCAGCGCGGAGCAGAGCGGGACAATCACTTCCCTCGACCAGCGAGCAACACCCTGCTGGTGCACCCCAGGACGTGGTTGGCCCTTCTGGCTGCCAGGGCACGCTGTTGACTCATATTCAACTTGCTGCCAACTGAAACCCCCAGATCCCTTTCCATGGGGCTGCTCTCCAGCCTCTCATCCCTGAGCCTGTACATAACAGCCAGAGTTGCTCTGTCCCAGGTGCAGAATCCAACTTAA
Organism: Anser cygnoides; assembly: GCF_040182565.1. NCBI lineage: Eukaryota > Metazoa > Chordata > Aves > Anseriformes > Anatidae > Anser > Anser cygnoides. Next base: position 59,706,218 of record NC_089874.1, read on the forward strand.
GAGAGATGAATACAGTAAATATGGTTCAAAACATATTTGAAAGTGGCATTTTCCGTTCACAAGACTACTGAAAACTTTCTTTCATCTTTAAGACAAACTTACACATTCTGTTGCATCAGCTTTAAAGCTTTTGTCTGCTTAATTGTGCAGAAAAACTTCTGGCTACCTGAAAGACAAGCTGAACAAACGAAGCTGCACTTTGGTACAGGATTTGTGCCCTTGGCAGCTGTTCTAAGGAAGAATGATGCTTGGCAGGTGGATGCAACCAGAAAGCCTATTAGTCCTTCCACAGTGGGAAAGGTTGGACCTCATCTCAACCAGTATTAGACACCACAGAAACTAAAAGGGGAAAATATTTGAAGGGCCCAGTCATGGATAAAGCTTTAATCTGAAAATGCATCTTATTAGATGACAGAGAAGTCAATCATGAACCCCAAATTTATAGGAAACTAAGCATCATGGGCTCCCGAGACTGTGGTACAGCATGTTTTAAAGGACAGTTAAAGCCTCCATTGTTACAGAGTCTTGCAAGCATTCTGAGGGCTACAAACCAGTGATTAAAGGAAGCAAAACCCATTCTTATAGCCGAAAATATTGTGACTTGGAATCTTGTTATTTGGGGGTAAGGAGGTCATGCAGAGGTAAATTTATTTATTAAATTCATGATTTCTGAATTTTGGTGGATTTACCATCATTAGCATTTTAAAATGAAGAACAATGTTTCCCCTAAAAAACATATTGTATTTTGGGTTAGGAGTAATGCAAGCCATTTCTAAGGATGTAAATTTTGCACAAAAGCAGACCAGATGATTACAGCAACTCTGCCTGCCTCATACACTATGAATTTTAAGCAAAACTAGCAGTGTGTCAGGAACATGCACCAGAGGTATGTGTCTATACAATAGAAGTACATATCGTTGTGTTGGCTCACTGTAGGACATAATCAACATGTCCTATAATGACCTGCATCTACAGAGCAATAACCTAGCATTAGATCAGATCATCTTTACAAAACCCTGGCAGCAGGTCAAATCCACACCTTCTATCAGCTTCATTAACAAATGCCTTTCTTTAGTTTGGTGTGCATATTTAACCTCTACTGACGATGACAGAACTTTTGAGTGGACTAATGTGATGACACAAAGTGATCTATAGTCAGGAAGGTCAGTCAGCTAACACCACTCTGTTTATCCATCTTGCATCTGCAAACTTTGCAGACAGCCTCTTTGGTACCGTGTTATTTGGTGTTGTGGCAAATTTGCTCTGCGCATCTGCAGGCTTAGAGGTGGATGCTGTGGCATTCCAATGCAACGCCTCTTCGCTTCAGGAATCTGATGAGCTCATGTGTCGTTAATACAAAAGGAATGATGCTTACAAAGGCCAGGAGACAAAAGTTCACAAAGTCTCAGTGCATTAAAGACAGAAGTTAAATAATTCCTAAACTAGTCCTGAAGAAGAATTCCAACAGAAGGAGTAACATTATTGTTGGCTCATTTTCTTTTCTTATATCCGTCTCCGATATGAAGAATTCTCAGCGCAACAGATATAATTCTGGGTCAACTCTATGCTGCTCTTCTCATATTGCAGTGAGGACTCATCCCACCTCTTCTGATGTCTAACCATGCCAACATCTCACCTGAGAACTTACCCTGGACCCCCATGCTTGCTAAGCTTCTACAATGAAATGACCAACCTGGTAGATCAGTAGAGAGCAGCAGATACTGTCAACCTGGACTTCAGTAAGGCTTTGGACACTGTCTCCTGTAAGATCCTCACATGTTGATGTATGGGCTGGACGGCTGAGAGTGAGATGGACAGAAAACTGGCTGAACAGCTGGGCCCAGAGGATGGTGATCAGTGTCACAACATTTAGCTGGAGGCCAGTGACTAGCAGAGTACCCATGGGGTCAATACTGGGTCCAGTTCTATTTAACATCTTCGTTAACGATCTGGACGATGCGGCAGAGTATATCCTCAGCAAGTTTGCAGACAACTCAAAACTGGGAGGAGTGGTGGATACACCAGAGGGCCATGCTGCCATCCAGAGTACCATCCTTGACAGGATGGAGAAATGGGCTGACAGGAGCCTCATGAAGTTCAGCAAGAAGCAGTGCTAAGTCCTGCATTGTTCCTCCCCCTGTTGCTGTGGAGGAACAACCCCTGGCACCAGTACATGCTGGGGCCACCCAGCTAGAAAGCAGCTCAGCAGAAAAAGACGTGGGGGTCCTGCTGGACACCAAACTGAACTTGAGCACACAACAGTGTACCCTTGCCACAAGGAAGGCTAACTATCCTTGGGCTGTAATTGGCAAAACATTGCCAGCAGGTTGAGGGAGGGAATCCTTCCCTCCTGTTCAGCACTGGTGAGGCCATTCATGGGGTGCTGTGTCCAGTTCTGAGCTCCCCAGTACAAGAGAGACATGGACATACTGGAGAGAGTCCAACAAAGGGCCACGAAGATCAGTGAACTCAAACTCCTCTCCTGTGAGGAAAGTCTGCTAGAGGTGGGACTGTTCAGCCTGGAGAAGAAAAAGCTCAGGGGGATCTCATCAATGTATATTAAACACTGGAGGAGGGTGTGGAAAGACAGAGCCAGGCTCTTTCCAGTAGTGCCCAGTGACCAGACAAGAGGAAATGAGAACAAATCAGAATGCTGAAGGTTCCCTCTGAACAGCACTTTTTACTGTGAGGGGACTAAGCAGTGGTACAGGTTGCCCAGGGAGGCTGTGGAGTCTACCTCCTTAGAGATCTTCAAAAGCCATCTGGACATGGTCCTGGGCAACCTGCTCTAGGTGTTCCTGCTTGAGCAGGGGGTTGGACCAGACAACCTCCAGAGCTCCCTTCCAACCTCAACCATTCTGGGATTCTGTGTGATGAGCTTCATTTTAATTTAATTTTCTAAATTAAAAAAAAAAAAAAAAAAGAAACATTTAGGACTGCTCACATGGAGCAACTGTGCGAATTTCCATCCTGGAAAATGATGGATGTTAAATAGTTATAGACTACAGGGATTTATCCCTGCAGTCCCTGCAAATGTTATTGGGACTTAATAGAGCATACATTCTGCTCAGAGCCAAGGCATCTCATTCAGGCATTGAAAGATGAGAGAGCATATTTTATAAGTACCTCCTTGATAATATTCTGTCTGCTGGTTCTTACTATAAAACTTATAAAACTTATGAAACTTAGTTATATATTAAAGGAAATTTGTAACACTCATTTAAGAAAGTGCTGGCTTTTCTTAAGTAGTCCTGATTGGAAAGCATATGGAAAGTGAACCAGTACAGCAGGTCTGCTTGCAGGTTGCCATAAAATACAAAGAAGGTGTTCAAAGATGTGTAAAATATACACACATTGACCAGTAACAGAAATTAAGCAAGAAAAAAAAAAGGATGAAAATTGATTTTCAGAGAGAAAAACAACCCGGTACAAATAAAATTACAATAGTGGTATCAGATCCTGAACTTGTAATGTTTCTGTTCAGATGAAGATCTACAGGAATAAGCCTTCTCTTGCCAGTCGTCCTTTACATAGTTTTACTTTTGCGAGGCACCTGAGTTTCATATGATGAATGTGTTTCAAGTGAGTCAACCTCTCAATTTATTATTAAACTGTGCAGAAATTTTCTGCCTGAAAAGTCAATGTATTACTGACTCCAATCAGTGCTTGCCCTACTTTTCTGGATCTATCTGCAAATGGAACACAACATTTCTGTTTCTCAGTACTAAAGAGTAACCACATGAAAAAGAGCTATTGCTTACACATGATGGAAACGTGAACTATCCATGTCATCTTAAATCTCTGGAGCTCATGTACCCTGAATTAACAATTAAATCTCAAACCATTCCTGAGGCTTAATTTACCAGTAACTGAAAAACAATGAGATAATGCAAACCTCATTGCTTCTTTAGTTAACTTAATAAAATCCTTCAAAAGTCTTTTTCTTGTCTCTAACCAAGCTATGTTGCATTTTCTCCCAAATTGTCTTTTCATCTTGTTTATATCCTGGTTATACCAACTACAAAAAAATTGTCAGGAATGGCTAAAATACTAATTGTGTCACTGAGAAAAAAACAAAACAAAACAAAGCAAAAAAAAGAAAAAAAAAAACACATGCTTTTATCAGGGAGGCTCCAGGTTATTCTACTTTAACCAGAAAAAATGAGGGACAAAGACAATATAAATACAGGAAATTCACAACACCCCCTCAGGTTTCTTTACAATAAACTCCATCAAACAGCTACTTCCAGGAGGACTCCTGAATTGAAGCACACTGTGGTTCCAAGCAATTGCTCACACAGAGAAACAGTTACAGCTGCATTTGCATGACATTATGTCAAAGATAATAAGCCCTCACAGAACTGGACATGTATGAAGCACCATGCTGAGGTATCTACACTGGCTCCTTGCCCATCACTTGAGCTGCATCAGAGGTTATTATTGTATGTACAGAATTGAGCAAATCCGTCTCCGATGACTCCTCCACACAGTGGAGACTGTGTGACTCCACTCAGTCACAGGTATGACAGCCTTGTATGAGCACTAGAGAATCCAGGCATAGGAAATGGAGGATTCATTTCCACTTCTGTCTTTCCAACTAATAAGGAGATCAATAAAGTCGACAGTCATGAAATAGGTGCTATGAAGTAGGTGCTATGTGTCATTCTAGCAATAGCGAGGAAGTTCCATGAAGGTAGTGTTTTGGAGGAGGAGAGGAGGAGTGTGACAGAGTGTTGCAGAGCCAACAACCTCTGGGACCATAACGTACAAGCATCATCCTCTGGGAGAACCGCTGGCAAAATATGATAGTACAAACATGACTAACCATCAGAAAACAGGATACTTGCAGGGTTCACCTTCTCTTGCTGGTACAATGGGTAAAACACACTGGCCTGTAAGATGGTTGGCAAACTCTCCTTCAATTCTGAGCAGTGACAACAGAGCAGGTGCAGACTGAGGTATGAACAACTGGCTAGAAGATTACAAATCTCAACACTTTGTAATTCCCAGATCCTAGATTTTTTTATTATAATAATTATTTTTTTTCCCATTGGCAGATCTTAAAGTAGCTTGCAGAGGAGATCAGTGTCATTATTTCATCTAACAAATGAAAAAACTTAAGCACAGAGGTAAAATGACTTATCTACTGTTCTTCAGGAAACAAGTGGTAGAGACAGAAACGGAATCATACTCCTTGGGGTCCCACCTCCATTTCGGTGTTTAGTGTATTTGACATTTTTTCGCGTTCTTACATTCTGTAAAGCAACATGTAACTGTGTGGATCAGCACTAGTTCATGATAGGCTCCTTATGGATCAACTCAGTCTGATGCAAACTGGTTGTTTTTGAAGCCAGCAAAAGAGCAGTTTTACCAAGAGATTTTGATTTCTCAGTCAAGCCCTTTGGAAACATGGGGAGGCACTTTGCAAACCTACAAATTGGTGAAGTTTTATACATGGTATGATTTATGATTGCTTTCCATGGCTTTGTCGTGTGTTGAAACGAACTATTCAAGTTAGAAAGGAAAATCCATAGATTTAGTCATCTGCCAGACAAGAGGGCCATAAAAGCACAAGCCAAATGACTGCACATTTTCCTTCAATGGCTAACTAAGAACACTGAAGCCACAATAATTGACTTAGTCTCAGTCAAAGGAAGCATATTCTTTCCAGTCTGTCTGGGGTATTTAAACATAAGAGAGACTGCTCATCATAAACTCACTGGTAAGCACCCAGGAATGTTTACACCGTGTGATGAAGCATGATGCAGATACCCTTGAGCTAAGTGCAAACAGGTCATCTGCAGTGCAGAGCCATGTGGATTTAGCACTTAAGGTTCAGAAGCTGTACCTTGCATTTGCACTGTGCTGCATTTCAGCTAACGATCCCTGCCTCTTGGGATGAGGTTTCTCAACTGAGCAAGCTCAGAAATCAGACGTGCTATTAAGTGTTTGATGGTCTCTTTTAGATCTCATTCTGCAAAACACTGAACAACTTTAACTTTATTAATACTACTGAAAACTGAGAGCTCTGATACTGTCCCAGGAACATGGAGAATGCAGCAGACCTCAACCTTTTCATTGCTTTTCTCAGAAGTCTGAGAAAAGTTTTGACTTTTCTGTTATAAATTCAAGCTTCTAGTTCATCTTTTCTGGAATGCAAGTCATGAGACAATGTGAAAAGCTTCCTTACACTGGACACAAGAGACTGAATTTGCAATTCTATATTCCCATTATTAAATACATAACTTTTCATAGAGGTTGGACAGGTAAAGATTGTTCACATCCTCCACAATTTTGAGACTTTATTGAGATTTTGAAAAATATTCCTATCTCAAGTTGGGGCAAACCAACAAACTTGAAATTACCCTTCTCCATATATATACATTCAGATCAGATCAATGTAAATATTTTATCTTCCCTGTTTCTGCACTTTAATGTAATGCTTAGCTAACATGTTGAAATGAAAAATATTTTTCAATGGAGAAATAAAACCTTTAACTTCCAAAATATCCCAGGGAAAGAACTACATAAAGAAAAATGCCTTTTCTATTAAAAAAATAAATACATGGCTTTGAGTGATTTACTGAAAACAATTCTGCTCCGCAAGCAGATTTTTTTTTTTTTGATGCATGAATTGTGTTTACTAATAAAAAAAGGCTAGCTTGGGAATTTCTGCACCTGTCCTAATTGACATTTCTTTATCTTACCAAAGCCTGAATAAAATATAGTAGAAATAGGAGTGGCAAAGACAACTGAGCTATACTTCAAAGTGACAACTCAGTGTTGCCATTCCAGTGTGGCTGGAACAAGAGATATGAGGACATTCACCACTCACTGGGAGTTTTTCACTACTACAAATAAACCCACCATCACTGCCCACCCTGATGCTTCCCTGCAGGCCCCTGTGCTCAAAGACAATATGGATTTTACCTTTTTCTCCTCTACCACATGCAAGGTGGAGACACCATACAGATTTTCATGTGAACCCTTCCATCACTGGGAAAATGCAATCCAGAACATTGCAAAAGATTAAATGGCCTTAAGCAAGGGGAAAAAATGACTTCTGTAAAAACACAACAAAATACAACACCCGCCTTTCCCTCAAACCAAACTCTAATTATAGAAACAGTGCTACACAACATGGGATCCAGAGAAGAGAGGAGGAGAGACTGTAAGAGACGCAACTCGTTCTAAAACCCTTGTGATACAGCCATTCAGATTCTCAAAAGAACTTGGATAAAAATCCACCAGTAAGTGACGGAAAGCCAAGAATAAGAAAAATACAAAGCAGAAACTTTTTTTTTTTTAATAGTAAAAAAAAGAAAGGGCGCTGTAGAAGCTCAGTTCGGGAGAATGTTTATTTTCTCCTCCGCTCTGGTTTGCCTTTAATCTTCCAATTCCTCCTGACCCTTAATAAATAATTAACCAGCTGCTGAGGCAGGCTCTATGTGATACAGTCATACATCAGACTTAATAGGAAAATCAAGGTTTACTTAAGTACTGAAAGCAATGAAAGAGTACAGCAGCAAGAAGGTATTTCAGTAACATGCCCTTTTCACATAGTGAAATGGTCTTATAAAATGATTTCAGCTGCATATTTATTTTAATATAATTCTTGTCCAGAAGATTTACAATAGTGCTTGAAAATTGCTCATGCAAACATAATTTATTTAAAGTAAGATATTGCTAGTAATTAAAATTTATAGCGTAATGTAAAATTAAATGCTTTGGCTTTCTATGGTGCCTTTCATCTGAGAATTTCAAAGCAGTTCAGAGCATTAGTATACATCAAGTGGATTTCAAGTTGATTACATACTGGAAATCTCTTCAGATGGAAACTGAGGCAAAGAGGTAATGATCTAAATTTCAAAAAGAACTGAATGTTGCTGGATGCCCACTCTGAGAAGTGCTGTATCTGCTCTGATTTTTAAGAGGCTGATTTTTCAGTGCTTAGCATAAACAGGCCCCTTCAAGATGGCTGTCAAAACGCTCTTCTAAATTCATTGTTCCCCCAAATGCAGACCGACACAACTGACCCATCTGAGTCAGGTACAAAACTGAACTCAGTGTTTCTGACTCCCTCAACAGAACAGGTATTGGGCCATACTCAGGTTACCTGCCACAACAGCTGAAACATGTTCCTCAGAGCTATTTTCAGTCAGTGGAGAGGAGTGCTGGTTATTTGCAGAGCTCCTGCTTCAATGTTGTGACTACTTTTCTCCACTGTTTCTATAAAGAGCCACAGAAAATGCCTAAATCCATCACAGGAGCTGGTCAGCATCTGAATACAACCCATTAGGTCATGAGGCAATTTGTCATGTTCTTTAAAAAGACTTCAGCTGAAACAAGCTATTCTCCTCGTGGCAGGATTAATGGTGCTTTGTTTCCTATAATCTGTCTGATGGCCTTACATTACTACACTGCAATAGCTGCAGTTCCTCCTACACATCTCTGCTAGCACTTCCCACACTTCTTTGGAGCATCTCCAGTTTCTCCCTCCTGCCTTCCCTGAGCATTCACAGCTCTCCCTCACATGCTCTAGTTACTGAACAAGATGGTAAAGCTGGTTCGCAGCCCGTGCTTGTGGTGGGCCTGTCAGCTCACTCAGGCCAGCCATGGGCCAAACAGAATAGGCAACTGTTGAGCTCATCAGACTGCCCTTGCTAAGGCATTCTTCAGCATATTTGTACTTTACTCAATCACAAGTTTCGCAACGCTTTAAGGAACTTTGCATCTTTGGGACATTTACCTTCCTGTCGAATAGGTCCTAAACTGACTTGGAAACTGATGGATATACAGCACAATTGCAAAAGGCAGAGCTCCTAAGGAAATCGGGTTATGAAAACCAAGCTTTCTGAGTAGAAAGGGACAGCTGAGGTTGTGACATTCTTGGTTCTTCTTGGGTTTATTATACAAAAAAATAGGAAAAACAAACACTCTGCATTCTCTGGAACACTTAGGATGGACAGTGATGGCTATGTGGTTTGTATGAAACAAATAAAAGGGAAGGTCAGAGTTTGGCATGGGGTATACCCACACAGCAGTGTGTGGGCAAAGGGAGGTTGCTCTACCCATGTGCCAAGCTTGCCAGAGCACATATAAGCAATCAAGGAGTGCGGAGCCTGAACTAATCAGCCCTGATGGGTGGCTGCATACATTTGCTCAGCTCAGTGTTCCAGTAAGCACATCAGTTAGCTTGGAAATCAAGTTCATGTCTGCATGAAGAGTGGGTGCAACAGGCTTTTGTCTACCTGCAGAATACTGTGCAGAAATACATGAAAGTTTTCTGTCTGCGTCTGTTCAGCAGCGAGAACTAGAATATGGAGGGTATTGGAAGGCATAAAAAAAAAAAGACTATGGGAGTTGAATGAAAAAACTCCTGCCCTAAAAGCAGCTGTAAATGAGCATTAAATTAATATAGTTCATTAGGACACCTCAGTGAGGAATCAGTCTACAGCTTCTGGGAACCTGGGCCACTGGGTCTGTGTCCATCCTTGTGGTCTTTAGTAGGGTTCTGTGCAAAAACACATTAGTCAAAAACCTTCAACTTTTTAATAAGCTTCTGCTAAATAAATGTATTAAACTTCATTAAAATACAAACAAACAAACAAAAAAAGAAAACAAAATCAAGATAGAACAGGACTTCTCTGAGATGGATATAGAATGCTAAGCATGATTAGCAAGCTGCAAATACCTCTAGTGCAACCGTGACATTGGGGTCTTGGTTTCTGGTTGTATAAATAATACAGCAAGGTCTGCAAATGCACAATTGTTAAAAAAAACATGCTGTCATTAATTTGCTATGAAAACACAAAAAAAAAGATGTTTCAAGTTAGCATCCCTCAGATCTCCAAATGAATGTCTGTGAATGATTTTATCTGTCTAGGCCATCTGGTCTTCTATGCAGAGACTGGGCTTCCTTTCACATTTCTGGCTGTGGTTCTAAATTCACAAACATGCAATGAACTAAAAATTCAAAAGTAGAAGATGTGAGTTAGATAAAAGAACAGGCAAGTGATCTGGGGACAGAAAGTCTGGCGTAGGTGACCATGCTGTGACTACAATGCTGTGTCTTGAAGAAGGGTGCATTACATTATCTAACTGGATTACTCCTGGGGACAGGACTGCTGTGAAGGAAAACTCTAGCCCACTCAGAAGACATGAAAAGAGAGACTGGATTTCCGCCTGACAGCAGTTTGTGAATACAGTGTTTTGTGAACTGAAAAGACAACGGTACTTTTGTTATCACTGTCAGATTAAGTACTCACAGCAGGGAGGGAAACTTCTCAGGCAAACAGTGAGAATTGTTGAATTCTAAGAAATAAAACTTATGTGATATTATGGTGACAGACAAATTTTAAACATCTGAAAATGGTAGCCACAAGAACAATGAAAAAGCACAGAGATAACAGTCCTCAGGTTTGGCAAAATGATACAGAAATCATCATGAAAACCAATTTCCACTTTACTGTGTGGCATAGCAGGACCTGAGTAGGGAAATACTATGGAAAATGGTAGACAAAATGAACGCCTGAGGAAAACAACAATGTATCACACCATGGTTAGACAAATCCTTCTGTTACAATGTCGGGTGAATGAAATGCAGTGAACAAACACCAGTCATTTTTTAGACCTTTGAAAATGCACCATGAAGACAACAGGGAGAGTAACCAGTGACCCACACGAGCATTTGAGATTATGCAAACTCTGAAACTAGATATTTTGTTTCCAGAATTTAGAAACATATTTGTTCCATCTATTATTTTGCAGGATATTTTTTTTCACTCAGGACTGATATATCCATCCATCCATCCAACCATTTATTCATTCATTCATTTATTTTTGGTGAAAAGGGGAACTAAAATATTCAGTCAAATTTTTAGTCTCCAAATCAGAGAGAGAAACACTGTCCCAATCTCTGTTAAAATGACCATTTTGTATTAACTCCAAGAGAAAGATCTCCCATCTTCCCTTTCCATCTGCTGAAGTCCAATTTAACAAGCACCAGTGCTCACAAAAAATGAAATCTGAAGTTTCTGAGGGAGTTACAAGTTTATCCCCGAAAAGTCTTGCCCTCCCTAGAGGGCCCTCCCTTCCTATCTATGTTTTCCAGAGATCTAATGCTTTAAATATCATCACCTGCCATCTCCCTGCACCCTAGGAGCACTCTGTAGAGCTCTATGTAAGATGAATTTGAGGGATATCATAATCCTGAATATCATAAAAGGAAGAAAGTGTCGGAGTATCTGAAAAAGTATCTTTGTATACCTGCTAATATTGGGCATCCTGGACACCAGGGCTTCATTGCTGCAGGGAACTGAAAGCAAGTCTGAAATCTTTCAAAGGTTTGTTAGCAGGGAAGAAAGTGATAAGCTAATGTTGCAAGCTATTGGGAGCCATTTGCTCATATGTGAGAACGCAGCATTATGGCAATTAACTAGCTATAGTAGCTGTTCAGCATCTGTACTGAATATTACACCTCTAACTTCATTGGAGGTTGTGATAAAAAAGTTTCACATTCCCCACTATTCTGTCTCCCAGCATATTGTGCAAAACCTGAGAGAGATAATTCAGTGACTCTCCTTATTTCAATTACCCAAAACACCTGACCAAGTGCAAAGACAAGAATATTCTTTCTGGGTTAAACCATGCTCTTTTCACTGGAATAACACATGGCAGCTGCAACCATACTTTGCCCACTCATTTGGAGAAAGGCAAACTACCATTAGTGGGGGGTGTGAACTGTATTTTTGAAGATGTTTTCAAATATTCAGGCAAAGAACTAGACATGTTACCCAGATGAGACAGAATGGCTCATTACCAGCATGGATTAAAAGCAACTCTGTTGACCGTGAACTTCAGGTACATCCTGCAGCATGCAGATAAAAATGTGTAACATCAAACTTCATAGGTCTAGAAAGATTCAACTGTGCCGTTTCAGATACAAGAGGATTTAAAATCATTTTTATGACGTTCGAAAAAGTGTGATATCTTGTATTTTGTATGTTCTGCATGCACATATGTTAACTGCAGGAAAAAGTCTTATTCAATGGAAGCTTGCAGGAAAGGTGTTAAATCTCAGTTTCTCCATAAATGAGAAATATTTTCCAGTCATTACGTCTCTTTTTTACTTGGCACACATACAACTACTCTATGCTTTGATGTGCTCATTTTGGACTCTGAATGTTGTTTGCACAATGAGCAAGGCATGAAATCAGCCATTAACAGGGGCAGAACTGTAACTTTTAGGCCAGGGGAAAAAGAGCAGTGTATTTCTCAGTTCTGCCAGTTCTTCACATCTTTGCATTTCGTTAAACATGTTCTATCTCAAACTCACTACTGTTCACTTAAAAAGTGAAAATGTAAAATAATTTTGAGGAGATTTTTTCTGCTAGCCCTGTTCCTTACTATATCATGTCTTGATAGGTCTTGCAGAACTAATCTGCAGAAAAACACGTCAAGGGTAAATTCAACAAAAATGATGAGCCCCAAAGCCCCAGAAGGCATACAGTTCAAGAAACCTGCAAATATAAAACAATTATGGTTGTGTGATTTTTATGACTGACATCAAACTTCAAGTTTTAAAAAGACTATGAATATTAATTATCTGTGACCTTGAGATTCTCAAAACCAATTCATCCACGCATGTTAACTAATGTCTTATAACAGTTTTCAGAACAGGAAAATAATCTTCATTTCTTGTAGGTTAAAGGGAGAAGGCTCTGCTGGAACCAAATCAACAAGTAAATATGAGAAATAGAAGTTCTAGCACTGACTATGAGGAGAACAAAGCTAGAGAAAGGCTGAGAACTTCAGGAAAAACAAAACAAAACAAAAACAAAAAACATTCCTCATGAACAAATGATGACAAGCAAGTTAGTACAGTGTCCTTAGAAAAGCCTACAAAGCTTTAATGGAAGAATCCTATTCTTTCAGTTTCGAAAAGCTCCGTTCGAATCCTATCTTAGCTGGCTGCCCAGACTTCTGAATACAGTCCTCTAGGGTTACGCACGTATAGCTGAGATCAGTCAACACAGCATAAAAAACTTGGAATGTCTACACATCTACAAGCCAATAATGAAACCTATTGGGTTAATTACAAACTGCTGGTCTTGGCCAGTTGTTTCCTTAACAGGATCAAGAAGCATTACTGAGCACTTACTGGATTGCTTATCTTTCCTTGGGTTCTACAGTCTTAGCCTATTACTCTACTTTATGTACAAACCTTTTTGTTCATAGCTTTTATTACACTCTACAGGCCAAGAGACTTCATTCTCTTTCCTTAAAAAAACAAACCAAAAATATTCAGAGCCCAAATAACATTCAGTGTACAAGTAGCCTGTATAGATGCATGTAGTTGGAGGGATGTGATCCTAACTAACTGCTACTGATTTCTGAGTTAAGTACTAATTGTTATCGAAAATCATATTAGGTGTCTTTTCACTTTTTAATATGCCCAGATTACCTTCAAAATCTGCCTCTTCCATGACAAAATCTCTCAATGGGCAGAACAAAATGGGGGTACAGAACAAACTATATGCTCTTTGCAGTGTAATTTATCACTTCTGTTAAGAAAACTGCAGCTGAACTCTTTCCACAAGGAGACTATTTACAACAGATAAGAGGCAGAACCTATTTCAAATACTGCTGGGATAACATGGTAACACCACTTCTGGGGAAACAGGCCTGAGTCTAGCTTGCTCACAGTGTGGGCAGAATGATCCCTGGTTTGCACCTGCATAAGCGGTCTTGTGCCCTGGAATCAGAACGCATCCTCATAAATACAGCCTCTGAAATCAAAAGTTTATCCATGCTGCCTGTTAAACTGAACAAAGGACAGACTGTATTTCTTCTAGAAAACTGGGAAGCCACTTTATACTGTTTAATCAGTAGGATTGCAGTGGGAGACAGACGAGCTGTAAGAACTATGCCACTCTCTCCTTGCTAATGACAGCAGAGAAACATTCTAATGCAAGGAACACTGTTAGCATAATGCTTCACTGCTGGAAATTATAATATTAAAACAATTCAGACACCATTGCTAGTTCACAACAAATCTTGTCTTCCACTGCAGCTTTAGTAGAAATGATGCTACAACCATTTGGTTATTCTTGATCTTCTGCCCACTGTAAGCTGAAGCAAAGTGGGAACAGTCTACAAGAACAGTGGGACGTGCGTTATTTGCAATTTAAAAGGGGCCTGAACTGCCTTCTATTAAAAACAAAAAAAAGAAAGAAAAAAAAAAGAAAAAAGAATCTCTGAGAGGAGCCAGTGAGATTGGTTAGACAAAGGAAAACATCATAGGAACAAACCCATGTGTCAGTACTTCTCTGACACAATGAAAGACCACAAGGGATCAAGCAACGCCCAGGGCTGGCAGCCCATGCTTCACTGAACCACATCTGAACATATCAAAGGGAAAACAACTCCCAGAGACAGAGAGATCTGGAGGCTGATAGAAAAATGAAGATATCACAATACGCATTCAGAATTTTTGATATAGAACCAATTTGCCTGTTTGCACACATACATGGTAAAGGGAAGAACCTGTTTGCTCTGCTGGCCTTGCCGTACACAAGCAGGGACAGTGTGGGGTAGAAAAGGTGTATCGCTTTCACTGGGCCTTGTTTAAGGCCTGCAGTAGGTACAGAGCAGCAGGGTGGCTCCTGGAGAGCACTCTATAGCTTCCAAGCACAATGCTGCTTGATGTACTGAAAGACTACACATGCTATTCTTAGAAAGGGGCCCAGGAGAGGAGGCCTGGATTAAGGAGAGATCTTCCTCCCCCATCCTTTTCACCTTCACACAGAAGCATGAAAACATCAAGTCCCAAGTAATATGATTAGGACATCTGAGTAACAGTAGCTCATCACAATTCCTTTTTCAGAGCTTGCTGTTGTATTTACACTTACTCCTTTTTTCCTTCTCCCAATCTACTTCCCAGTTCCCGACAGCAGCAATGGTACTGGTATGTAGCCTAGTCTAAACTGACAGCTTTCATGTTTTGCATTTCCATTTCTGCATTGCTCTAAAAGGATTATTGAATTCTGCGTACAATATCCTTACCATTCTAGGTGATTTTCAACAAAGGCAGACATGGGGCTGATCTGTACAGTGTAAGTGTCATTGGCTGAATACTCAAACAGCCCATAATAGGGATTGAAGAGCTCCTGAGACAGAAGGAAGAAGAATTCTCGTGAGGGGCCACTGTAGTCCAGCCTGGAAAGGAGAAAGTAAAAAAGGTAAAATGAGTCTCGTTCCCATTTGAGTGAATTTCCTGTTTTTCTTGTGTACATTGGCTGCTACCACCTACCACTGTGCAATCAAGTGTTTCTAACATGGTATATATCCTCTCCCAAAACTTGATTATAAGCCCTGAACAACTCATGATGCTGAAACGTCACCAACATACTGGTTGTTCAGAGAAGAATCGCGACTTAGACACATACCTTAAGTAGTTTCCTCCACTTTTTTGTCTGTTGTTTCAAGGGTTTAGTAAATTGGAGGTACAGAGCTCAGCCTTGCCTTAGCTGGCAGGCTAGCAGATGGCAAAGACTCTTCTATAACTTTTTAACTCTTTAGTGAGTGGGTTTGAACTGCCTATGAACACCTGGGTTCACAGATCAGACAGCCCAGACAGAAGCAGAAATTGTTCTTACTCCTCTACACTTGAGATGTAACCAAAGATATAATCTAGCCCCAAGGATGCTTTCTTATAGTGTAAAACTATAAGGGCAATACTGAGGAAGACCAAGTCTCAGATGAACTCATTTAAGATGGAATGGGGATCCCTCAGTTGTTCATCCAAGCTCTCCTAATTTCCTAATAGTTTCAAATACATGTGGTACACCTTAAGTTGAGCTTTGTTGTTGCATGATTTTGTGCTGTAGAAAATCAGCATTTCCCCCCCTCCTTTTTTTTTCCAATTCAAATTTTAAATCAATTTGTTTCCAATTATCTCAACTTGAAAAACAAACAAACAAAAAGCTTCATGAATGCATTAATCCCAGCTGTGATGGATTTATTAAAAGCAGGTTGTCCTTTAATAATGGTAGGTAGGTAGGCTTTTCAATCTAAAATAGATCTAAATGCAGCAATATGACCAAAAAGTTTGTAGCCATATATCATGTGTGCCGAAACAGTTTGTGAGGTGGGCGCTATTCCTTCAACTTAACAAATGCCAGCTAAGTGGAAAATTGCAGCTGGGCCAGTATGCTTTCTAATACATTCAAGGTTACGGAAGCATAATCACAAGAATTTGAATGATTGATTTGTGCAACTAGAAAGATGATAAAGGACAGGCAGACCCATCTTCTGTGCTTTATATCTGGAGATTCAGTACTGTTCTCTTTCAGCAGCTTTGGCCCTAGGATCATGTGGGTGAGCCTAAAGCAACAACAGCAAAAGGAGATGGTAATAAGCCCCCTTGAACCACTAGCGCTAACCACGTTATAGATTTGGTTCAATAGACATTAAAACATTGGTCTAAGAGTGCCGATGGCTGGAGAAAAGAACTGCAAACAACACCTGCCTATAATCAAAAACCTCCAAGGAGGGACTAGATATTGCATTTCTGGGCAAAACATTAACTCATCATAAAGCCTTCATAGTTGATTTTCAATGTCATTTTAACTTTGAAACACATGGGAAGCTCTGCCCATACAACATCATGTGGCCATACAGCATCAACTATTCAGTGGGGAGTTGCTATCTTGGAGTCCCTCCAGGAGAACCTATACTAACATTAAACTGCAGAAACCCTGGGGGAGTGTATCTTCAGATGTAAATGAATCAGTGAAGAATGAATGAATTTGCAAATCAAATTGGTTTATGATTTCTCCTGAGGATACTGTGCCACACACAGTAAAAGTTATTAGAGATGTGGGGAAAACATTATGACTTTGGACAGTGTTAGAATACTAGAATACTATTCCAAAAATGCAAACTGAGGTATGCTGCATGTTTATGATTTACTTGCAAGCCAGCGGCAAAAACAGCTGTAAAAGACTACCTCTATTAGATAATATTGAAATCCATGGAGTATAAAAAGTAATAATTAAGAAAACCCCTGATACTGAGGTCTCTGAGTAACTCAAAGAGAGACTGGTGACTTTTATTTTCCACTGGACCTAACATGTCTCCATACAAACTCAGCTCTTCAGAATTCTTCATTTGACATGCCACCTCAGAGCTTACAGTGTCAGCAGCTGCTGGACATGCTGAGAGATGCCCCAGAGCCTTACTGTTTTAGTAACTTTGAAACTGAAATCCTATTCATATTTTTGTCTTTTGTTGTTTGTTTGTTTTTCAAATGAAACCTTATATACAAAACTATTAGAAAATATGATTTCAAGCCTCTGTTATATGGAACACTGGAAACGCGCACAATGTTTTTCTCCATTATAAAAGGATATGGATTAAGCCTTGATTACAATGTAGCTCTTGGGGTGAGATGGGATGGCTTTGAAAGGTTCTGTTTAGATTTAGAAACAAAAAGTCAGTGGCTTGCTTATCATACATACATTGTTCTGGAGTTTGTAGGGCTGGCAGAAAGTCTCCTGAGAACATGCTTTCTCAAGAGATTTCTATTGCTTTCAGCTTCCAACTGGGTGAATTAAACAGTTATGACTAATCTTTTAACAGCATTCATGCTTCGCACTTCAGCCAGAAACAAGAGGTCCACATATGGGCAACAAATGATCATTAGATGGCATGCAAAGCAAAATTTTTTTGAACCAAAACCAGATTCATTTTGAAGAGGAAGAGTAACAAAAGGGGTAAAGGCCTGGTCTGTAATTATAGTTATGAGAGTGCTTCAGTGTGTAACCATGGGCTTTTAGTTCAATTTTGCCTTCCATCTAGTCAAAACATTCATGGCGACAAGGTGACATCAGATTTCACCGCTTAAATTGTCACTTTGAGACATCTAGATGGAAGACGCTGCAGGAAAGTGAAGCATTTTTGCTATTTTGATATTTTAACAAACATTTGAGCTAATTAAGATAGACCATTTGCTCAGAGGTAAAACGAGAACTAAAGTAAAAACAATACGTAACAAGAGGCTCAGCCTTAGTCAACTCTGTAAGTGTTTTGCAACATAACAGCTACTTCAAAACTGAGAGCATTTAGTGGTTCCCTACCCTTCCTCGCCAACAAACGTGACGTAGAGTTTGTTCCGCTGGAGCTCCTTGCGTGAATATGCCATTACCTGGTTGAAGGTGCCTTCCAGCAAGTGATCACGCCGTATAATTAACCTGCAAAGGGAGGCAGAAATAGAGATCTGATGATTCAGTCTGGTGTGAGTCTGTAAGCCTGAAGGTAAACAAGAGCTGGTAAAGAGAGACTCAGTCTCGAAGAAGTCAAATAAAGTTGTGTCCGCTGGTGCACAGCTACTTGACCAGTACGGGTTTTCAGTGAGTTGCTTCATTAAGCTTTCCTGTATGCCTCAAAGGTGAATTTCTTCACAAAGCTGTGATTAGGTTCAAAGTGTTGCTCTACTGCTAACACCCTCTGCTCTCTTTAACACCTCTACACTCAAATTTGGATAGTGGAGGGGGCTGTCAGTTTCCTGTGTATATAAGGTCACAGCATTCTGGGATTGGCCTCAAACACTTCCCGGATTTAATCCAGTGAATGTGCATGGAATTACTGCTTCTGCAGCAGGGTAAACAAAAGGAGTATCAGCCTCTCCTTGTACAACACACCTCTCACTCCCCTGCCAGCCTCTAAAACAACTTAATGAATAGTGCATTTAAACACCATCTGTGTTAAGAAATCTTTCTTGTTCATATGTCATAGACGCTTTAAGACAGACATACTGAAATGTACTTTGTGTATGTCTCGAACCCACTTAGCAGGACACTGAAAGGCATAACCAACAGCAAGGACTCCCAACCTCTGTAAGAATATTTTGATGATGACGTTTGCCTGGAATAAATTGCTTGGTTTCAGGTTTTTTTTCCCCACAACAGATGTGATTTGGTAAGAAGCCAAAGTGATGCATAAATTCAACCAGATGCCCAGGAAATACCTAAGAAACTTATAGTCCTTTAGCCAAGTAGGATGACTCAATCAAGCACAAGAAGGTGCAGAGTTGCAAGCCAACTACTAAGCTGTCTGGGAAGCCAAGTCCACAACCAAGTGACAGAGATCCCCAAAATAGGTGAAGACAGGCAGAAATCTTGCTAGTTCAAATCCAACAGGGCTAACAGCATAACCAACTACTGAAAGTTAAAACTGCATGGGATGGGATAACTTCTATAAGGTCATACTCTGGTCCCAAGTTATATTAATATGTAGATACAAAGGATTTGGAGTTACTATATCATTACAATGAGATAGATGGTAATAATGTCTAGTTAATTACCATGGACATTTGCCTGTATGGATGATTTTCCTACTAGTGAATTATAGGTAATAATACCAACATTCCTGTTAAATAGGTAGGTAAGAGAGTATGAATCTGTAAGACATAAAACTTCCCCAAAAATTTCTTGAAGGTCACTCTTTTGAAGGATACACTCTTATCTGATCCTGATGGTTCACACGTGAAATACAATCTCTGGTGTGTTTCCCACTTCCTATCAGTGTCTTCGTTCATTCATTGATAATGATGAAAGACAATGCTACAACACATTAGACTATTTGACTGACTTGTCATAATACTCACTTAATTTTACCTGGACCTTGCCCATATCCTTTGGCTTCAAGTTTTCGATAGAAATTGCGTAGCTTGGCTTCAAAGTCCCTCCTGTATGGAGAGGGTGCTCTTGCACTTGCTCGCTGCAGTCCTGGTGGGAAAATGAACAGCATTCTGAGATATAAGGGCTTTATATTCTTCCAAATCATGCAGCTGATGTTTCCAGACACAACTCACTAACAACACTTTAGGAACTTTTTACAGGTATATTTAGGGGTTTTGTGCACTCAGTATTAATTTTGGTCTACCTGGTTTTAATGGAGTTTTAAGATCCTACAATTCAGTGATTCTGATGACTTCCAGTGTCTATATCTTCTTCACTAAGAGAACTGTTAAACTGTCCTTGTGTGTGCCTTTGTGTTACCTGAGCCTTTAACTGTCATTGGTCTGAATGGAAATTCAAGTATCAGAAAGGCATGAGAAAGAGTGACATGCGTAACTCCCACTCATGTTCATTGGTATTTAGGTTTTCTTTCCTTTTTGCACTTTTAAGAGATCTCTCTCCTCTGCATAGTATAGGAGATGCCCTTACTTAGCAGGATTAAACCTCTGGAGCTCAAAGCAGTGCTTCTATCTGGAGCCTAGCACCCCAGCCAAACTGGGAATCAGGTTTCCCAGAGTTAATCTGACTGTATATTAAACACTTCCAGCCATCAACACAAAAACCCTTTGTGGCACTGAGAAGGATTTATGTCAGCAAGAAATGCTACATTTTCCTATTATGATTCACATATACAGCAGATTTGCAGCAATTTGGGACCTGTTTTGTTTTGAAATCTGCATTTTCAAAGTGGCTGATTAGTCCTTTTATATGAAGCAGTGCCATGCCATAAAGCGTCAAAGAATGGATCCATGAAATCCCATTTCCCTTTCTCATTAGAGAAGACAATATAAACAAGCTCTTTTATGAGAAATCTGGCAGAAAATCCTCCATATGAAGGCAAAAAAAAACACACAAAAACCACCCCACATTTAGTGGGAGCACAAAGTATCATGATTGCCAGTAGGGAAAGATGTTAGTAATAATCTCTGCTGGTAAAGCAGAAAGGAGTATTTACATGCTGTGTGAAGAGAATCCCTCAGGACACTTCTTTTCTTTTGTTAGATTTTTTGTGCCCCATGACATAAGAGAATGTTTTTTTTCATGGGCTATGGAACCAGTGGCAGAAATAAGCAAGCAGACAGCATGTTTCCAGAAATTATTTGCCCTTCTTGTCTTTTCACCAGAACACATAAAGACCAGTGCAGTTCTGTAAGCCATGCTCTTGCCAAATACTTATATTTTGTCTTGCAGGAGGCTTGTTTATGATCTGTCCTGATGTAGAGGAGAGGAACTGTATTTACAATGCTGTTCAAACTCATTAATGACAACTGGACATTCTGACAAAACAGTTCTTCTGTAGACAAAGGCTGAGCATTTAGCTTCTTCACATTAAAAAAAAAAATAAATCGATCTTTACATAGCCACCTCTCAGATTTGGACATCTCTTGTCCATTAATTTTGTTTGAAACCAGGTAATTTAAATGAATGCTTTAAAATCTCAGCCAAAAATTGATTTCTTCAGATCACATTTCTGTCTATTTCTCTCAAAATGACCACTGGACACAGCTATGCAGCAAGACTGCGGTGGGGGTTGTATATCTTGGCAAAAGGGAGACATTAGCTCCTTGAATTTCTATAGCATAAACAATAACTACAGAGACATACCACAGCTGGAAATAACCTTCTCAGACAGCATGTCGTTCTGGAAAAAATGTTTCCTTTCAAACCTAAGTTAATGGTCTCAATACAGGAGGTCAGACTAGATGATCAAGATGATCCCCTCAGGTCTTAAAATAGATGGGTCTTGAGAAGAGGTGAAGTATTTGGAGCACAAAGTGGAGGTGAGTTAACTTTATAGGAGTACTGGAAATATTGCAATAAACCTTTGATTTGGAAGTTGCTCTTTGCTCCTGTCACATAACATAAATGTGCTTCCATGTGAGAGTTACGCTTGGACTACACTATTCTTTTCCTACCCTAACCCTTCCCAACCATATGAAAAGCAGTAAAATACGTTCCTCCATATGGGAAATTTTTGATCTCTCTGTTCTAAATACTGTTAACATTTCAACAGACATGTAACAGCAATGACAACTGATCCAGAAAAGAAGCAGCTTGGGTCAGATTTGGAATGGGCACTGGAATTTGTAGGTTATGCTGGCTCTCAGTGTGTTCCTTTTCCTCAATCTGTTCCTTCCTATTTATCAGGAGAAATACCACAACTGCAAGATTTTGTATTATTCTCCCCATCCCCTTACCTGGAGAATTTTGGGGTGATGAGCAGGGTGAGCAGCGAGGAGAGAAACTGTAACCAGGATGGAAAGTGGCCTGCAGTGGTATGTAGGACATAATATCTTCTTCAAAAAGGCTGCATGTAAAAAGTGATATAAAGAAGTTTGGTTCACATTCATCACATGAAGGAATGTAAACATGCAGTATATTGCAAGTCTGCTGCAGTTGTAAGTCTGGGAAAATCTCTGAATTGTTGGATTTGTAAAACCACAGGTTTCCCAAATGAAGCATGGTCACCAGCAACAAAGAAGAACACAATAAATTTTATTAGACATTTCATGCTAAGATGGTGCCTCAATTTACTGATAGAATGTCATGATCTGAGACTATGTGGTAAACGTGGACAACTTCTACAATTTAGAACTGAGAAACAAAGACACGCACATCTGTCTTACAGGTTGTTTTTCTTTGGTCATGTGTTTGGTCATGTATACCTCAGCTCTGTGACCGTTCAGGTGAAGCTGATGGGAATAACTTCTCACACTAGGTAGTGCTATGCAGCATACCCAAACCTGCTGGGTAATGCAACATTTTCCATGTAAGCCCAGGAAAATACAAAGAGGTTCTTAACTGTGCTAAACAAAAGCAGTTAGGGCTTAAAGACTAAGCTCCCAAGTCCCAGTAAAAGCAAAGCCTTATCTACATTATCCAAACAACATTCACTGTACCTCAAGGTTTCATTAGTGGGACATAGCCCTGCATATCTGGGCTGCACCACTGTGGTAAAACTAGCAATTTCATGAGCAGTTATATTATTTACTTGTATTTTAAAAGAAAATATTTTATTTTTCCTTTTGAATAAAGGAAATAAGATTTTTTTTCCGTTAAAAGGAAACATATTAACATTTTATCTGCTACTTGATGGTAACAGCTCTATTGATTGAGCTGGCTGGGGATGGAGTTTACTTCACTGATGGAGGCTGCCTTCCAGGAAGTAAGAACTGACTGACATATGTTGGCTGAATTATTTTGGGTGACGATCACCAGCCATGAATCTATTCTAATTATAAATGGCCTAGAAGATTTAATAAATCTTTCCAATTATGCTAAGAAAGAGCCAGCCAACTTCTCTGGTACTGTAAGTAACAATATTAAGTTTTTGAACAAATTGATTACCTCAGCAGAATTACTAAATCTGCATCACAGGACAACTTTTCAAGCCCATGTGTACCCTCTGTCCGAATGTAATGGATCTTCTCCCTGAAAGATAAATATTATTGACAAGTGTAGAAAGGAAAAAAGAAAAGGAAGAAAACATGCCATGATCAAGGCATGAGATACATATAAAATAATTATTCCTTGGTATTTTGCCAGTTCCCGTTTCTCTCTTTACAAAAATAGCAGACATCTTAACTGCCTGGTTCATTCTCTAAACTCACTAACAAAGTTGTAAAAAATAATCTAAATATATCATTCAGTTGCCTGATCTTAAAGCAAGAGAAATTATACCATATGTTACAAAACAGAATAATTCTTAGTTTTCCAAGCTCATGTATAGCATTATAGCTACTGTCAGTGACAGACTTTGTGTTTAAGGCTACAACTAACATATCACCTTTTGTTAACAGAATTTCACGTAATACCACTCGCTTTACTTTTACTTGCCGGTTCTAGCTGGCAAATAGCACTTTAACATGTACTTGATATTGGTTGATAACAGAAGTTACATGGTGCATGTATAGAATCATACATTTTGCTGCTTCAAGTGAATGCTAACAAGGACAGGAAGCATAAGATAGGATCCTATTAACAGATTAGGACCTTGGAAAATACAGAGATATACCCCAATGTGCAAGTGTGTTTCTAAAGCACCGCAGAATCCAAGAATATTTATTGTATTATCAAGTCAAAGGGTTCTACCTCAAGTCAAGGATGTACTTTAGAACCTTGCTGGCTGGGGCTGTAGTTTTGCAGATTCAAGCCCTGTAAAAGATGGACATTTGTCTCCTAGGAGTTTACTTAAGGTCTGCTATATGAGCATTAGATGGTAGCTTGGGATTAATCCTAACCTAAGCTATAATCAAAGCAATGACCTGGAGGCAAAGGGCTCGATATCCTGTTACAAATCTCATTACGCACTGGCTAAGCTGTCTAGTCCCTATCGCTAGTCAATTTTGTTCTCTGCTCAAAAGGAGATAAAAGCATCATCTGTTCTCTGAGAAATGAGAATTCAAATTACAGCTGAGGAGAAAAACAGTCTGGAATAATTTGATGGTGAAGATAAAAATTTCTTAGTTACAGAAATGTACATCTTGAATACAGGCAGCAGTTTTCATTTTCTCTTCTTTTTATTTGCATGTACTAATTTTTCCAGGAAGCAAGCCTAATCCTTACACCCAAAGAACCTTTGTCTGGCCCTCATGTGTAAATAACAAGTCAAGAGGGCTATCTGCAGAAACTGCACTGCAGGATCTTGAAGGCTTTTCTGTTGCTCCTCCTTCCCTTTTTTACCGGCCCCCAGCTGCACTTTTTACTGCACAGGGCAAACTAAACCCTTGGGCCAAACTCTTAGCTGGTGCACAACGGCATTGCTGAGACTAACATCAACTCAGGTTCTAGGCCAAAACAATTAATTTAACCTTTGGAATTAGAACAAATTTTAAATCATATTGGCTTTGGTTATGGTCTTTTTTTTTTTTTTTTTTTTTTTTAACACCTAGTAGAAAAGGAATGGACATAAGAAAAAGAACGTTATAATTTAATTACTTTGGAAAGGACTACCATTAAGTCATGAGAATAAAGACAGGAGTATAATCTACTTCACAACGTTCCTATTTCTTCATAAAATCTAGGGTGACTATGTCCATGGCATGTGTGTAGATCCAAACACAAGGTAAAATCCTGGTTCTGCTGAAGTTAATGGGGTTTTGCTGCTCAATTCCATCAAAACATTATTTTAACCCTATCTTCTGAAAAGCAAGGTGATTAACCGTAGGTGAAGACAGTTTTTGCTATTCAATAACATTTACTGACAGGTCTGCATAGGACTTAAGTTCATCTTTTTTACTACAGTTACCAGAATTTGCTTTTTACACTACAAGAAATCATTTCTGGAACTCGGCGTCAGCAGTCTGGAACAAAGCAGTACCTGAGTGCATGGTTTCTGGCCAAGCTGGGCTGACGCTCCTGCAGCATCTCAAAAATGTTGGGTTGGCGTAGAAATGCAACAATCTTGTCATTGTAAGCTGGAAAAGCAAAAAAGTGATACAGAGGCTTTATTTAGCACTGTGGGGGCCTTCTGGACGTCACTGTGACTATGTAGGGGCACGCTGACTGCACTGCTAATTGAGGCACAGGACAACGTGAAGCATTGCATGTGGTTGATGAGTAGATCTAAAAAGTATCTTTGTGAGCACTGCTTTGAAAAGAAAAGGAAAACTTGGCTTACCCAGAGGTAATGTCTCATGATGATGCTGGTTTCGAATAGCTGTTACAAGACTATTGCCTGGTCTGGCCAACAGAGTAACTCCTCTGTTCCGAGAGACTTCAGAGGCCTACAACAATGGAAGAAAGGGAAAGAATGGGCAAACTGGCAGTTGGCAGCACATCAGTCGGTAAGAATGATTCTGATCTTGTTTTTTTTTTTTTTTTTTTCGAATGGCCCATGATGCTGACTGACTAAAGGACAGAAAGTTTGCATGAAAATTATAGCTTTACACTTCAGCCAGCTGAAGAGTCAAGTAATGATGTGTTCCTCATACCTAGGTAGAGCACAGGTCAAAGAAGGGCCATATCATCCTAAAGGAGGGCTGCCTAACTTGCATGACCAGAAATAAATGTTGAATCCTATATACTGAATAAAGAACATAATCTGAAAAGTAGATAAAAGGAGAAGTAAAGAGGAAATTTATCACCATTACTTAATTAAGACACTTAATTTGAAGAATAACACTGTCCTAAATACACTACCTAGAGGAGGGATTCATGTCAAGAAGGCAGATACAGTAGAAGGTGGGAAAACACCTAGATATAAGGATACAAGACAAACAATGAGGTCTGGCAATGTCTTCAGTAAATCATTGTTTTCTGGGTAACTGCATGCGGGCTTGGGCAAACTGAAGGGAACCCACCCCTCACACATGTGTGTTCCTCCAGAATATGGCCTCAGGGAAGCCAACAGAGAAGCACCACTACAAAATTGGTGCAAACACACCCTATATGAGGACAAGATGTGCACGAATTCCAACTGCCATTCTACTGGGCAGATGGTGGCTTCCTCCTCATGGCACAAATTGTAGTACTTGGCAACCAGTTCAGGAAGAAATTGCCCCAACTCCAATATTTTAAATGCTTAGCTCTGCATCCAAGCAAATAGTGCCAATCCATTTTCAGTGCTATGGCCAAATGCCAAGTCTTCCAACTGGATACAAATGAAAATTGAGAAGCTAAATGTGACTGGCAAGTTGCCTTTGGAGCACATAAAGCATAAGAAGTTTATGTGTAACAAGATGCCAGTGAATGCACTTGATACGCATCAATACGCAGGTTAAACAATGAAAAATCTTAATGATGCTAATTAAATGTACTCTAATTGAAAACACAAAACTTGTGAAAGTGCATGGTGAACATTTTGCTCTATGATTCAGTTATGATTTTGCTTGTACCCATTTTATATTGTTATACATCTGCTGACTACAGAGAGTTATCCCAGTATCAGGGAGAACAGTCAAGCCTGCAGTACTTAATGGACCGATGTGCTAATCTTGGTCCAATCCTTCTCACCTTTAAAAACAGGCAATTTATGACTGAACTTTCAGGCAGGTCATACACAATGTACTAACTGCAACAGCAATGAATGCCACTGGGATTGATGCAATTTAAGCAGCATATACATTTTTGTCAAAAGCTGCATAAATGTAATGAAAGCGTTGGCTGTGAAAATAGTGTCTCCTCTCCAACCCTGTTAAGGAACAGCTTTGAGGTGTACTCTCTCTGCTCTCACTGGCTTGCACTCTAAGTCTTGTCCTAAAGCCATTATAAGACACAAGGCCCTCTGTTCTGGGCTAAATCTCACCTTCTCCCTTTGTCTCCTTACACCCCCATGGGCCAGCTGACACTGCAAATTTAGCTCAAGCAGCTTTCGCCTTGTCACCCAGGCATCCACACTGACAGGAACCATGTGCTCTTCACGGCATTCACTCTTTGCTATGGAAGAAGGAGGAGGTGTAGGAACAAGGGGTCCCCTATAAACCATTGCCACAGTGGGCATGGAGCCTTTCCGGGCACAGCTGTTCCTGGGCTGTCTTTGGCAGCGTAGTGAGGGCCACACTCTGGCCTGCCCTGTGGTCAGCTGTTAGCAAGGATGTGCAAGCAAGGATGTGCAGGATGTGTTAGCAAGGATATGCAGGACGACTGCACATCCTAAGGTATCACATTGTGCTCAGCTTCTCCACTTTCATGGAGCTCCAGAGGTCAGGCGAGGAGGCCTCTCCCCAGGCCCTTGTAGAATCAGCTTGTGTGTGAGGGCTGACAGGGGGTGAGCCTGTTTTTAAGGGTGATCTCTGACTCATGTGTGACAAATAGAAATCCTGCACCCCTGTTGCTACACCCAGATATACTGACTAGAAGGTAGGAAGGGGGGAAGGGAGGGATAACAGAGGTATTAAACCCTTGTCTCCCACAAAAATGAGCACGCTTGACACATGACGACTGCAGAGTACTTCTGCCCAGCTTGGGGCTGAATCCTCCCCTTGCTCATGTAAACTAGTTTTTTTGTTTTGTTTTGTTTTCTTTTGTTTTCTTTTGGCCAGCCTACCAGTGCTGTCAGTTTGTGTGTCTGAAGACATTCTCCTGAAGCAGGAATTTTGAAAGGAAATGTGGCTAGAGCTCACGAAGGAAAACCTCCACTCCCCGCTTCCATTTCCTACTCCGGTTTAACAGTTAAAGTTGACTGGATTGTAAGAACCCAGTTCTGTACGCACCTGAACAGAATAAATTGTGTGGTGCTGTACTTCTCTTCATCACCATCATTAGATGTTGCTAATGCTACGTTTGGATCCTAGTCTTTGCACATTTACAACTCTGAACAATTTTTCTCTGGCAAAACAACTGGAAAATTCCCAGCCGTCTATTTACTATTTACCTTCCATTTTGCTAATACTCCTCTTTCTAATCTTTTAGCTAATACAGTACAATTGACTGCTTCAATTCAGTGTTTAATTACAAACGCCTTGCCTGTCCTGACTTTCTAATTGAATCATTTAATTTAGATTAGCACAGTATTCTTGTATTAAAAAAAAAAAAAAAAAAAAAAAAGAGTGACCCCTCTAATGACTTAGTGACCTGGTTCACCTAGTGCAGGGTGATCTGACAGATTTATAGACACAGTTTAACAGCTTAGCATTGATTCTGGGATGTTGCGACTGGAGTGGGGAGTCCAAACCTACCACAGGAGCCTTCCAATGATAAAATACTGTTTCCCAGATTTTATATCACTGCTGGATTTGAGAGGCTCCTGCATATTTGAGTCCTTCCACTTGCTTTCTGTGGTTTGGGTCAGTAAAGAGATTTATATACTGCTACATCCTCATACATCTTGTCTTTCCTACTAATCAGAAACTCTTGATGCTCAGTTATGGATACCTGCTTCTTTCTTTTTTGTCTTTAAAATGTTTACCCTTTCATCGTACTTTGTGACTTCCATTGGAGAAGGAAAGTCCCTGAGAGTGAGTGGAAGGTTTTTTTCAAAAATCAGGTAACCAAAAGTAGCATCAACTTTCCTTTCTAAAATATTGATTCCCTTAAAAAAGTAGCATTTTTGTCCATAACATATTATGCCATTTAATATCAAGAATCTACACAGGTGGACATTAAAAGCGTTTACAGAGGTAATTAATTTAGGAGAATACTTCAACATAGAGAAAAGCATAAACACTACAGAATAATTTATGAAGTAGATGCTTTCCTGGAAGAGGGAAATGGGGTATTATTATACACATAATTTTTCTAATTAAAACAAAACAAAACAAAACAAAAAACAACTACAGCCGACCCACCACATACCGATTAAGTTAAAAAGACAGTTTGAATCTCTGCTTGACCTGTTAATAGTTGGATAAACTTTGAATAAGAGGACTTGGAAAACAACAGCTAGCCTTCTACAGCAAAGCTGTGCGATTGTTATCTCCGTTCTTTACTGAGAATAGATTTTAAATGCCATAAAGCAAAGAAAACTGACATATTTGAGGAAACTTATTTGCATGTTTTAATTTCATGAAGCAGTCTTAAAACTATATATGAAATACTAAAACTGAATTCTTTAGTAGTGATGCAAGGTATTCTATTTACTATATTGACTAGGCAAGATTAGTCACAAGGATTTATAGGATTCATGGATGTCATGGAAGGCAGAGCAGGTGATCACCATTTGTTACTTGATCGCAACAACCTACCTATTGCACTATACCTAGACAAGGAGATCAAGAACATGATGGTTAGACAAAACTGACTTTTGCATGGAATATATCCTCCAGAAAAGGACTATGTTTTGGCCTGAAATTATGAAGAAATGGGGACACAATAACCATGTAAATCATTAGTTCCTATGGTTAACTCTTCTCACTGTGTTTAAATAATCTTGCCTTATTTCAGTTGAATTCGTTTGATTTTACTTCCAACACTTAGTTTTTGCAATGCCTGTTCTCTGCTGAATAAAATAATCCTTTACTTCTATTCACTTTCTAAGAATTCCAGACATTGCATTTTCTTTTTGTCTGCTGCTGAGCACTGAGACCATAATTTCTTAGACCTGTAATCATTTCTTCATGATGATTCAGTTCAAAGCCATTGCTGATTGTGTGAACCTGGGTTATTTCTTTTTTCCACTTTGGGCTAATATGCCTATGATTTTTATCTGCTATTTCCTCAGCTGATCACTCAGTGTCACAAAGTCCCTGGGAGGTCCACACAAACACTCTGATGACCCGTTTTGGCACTTGGGCAGGATGTCAGTTGTGTGTGTGCAAAGACAGGGAGGAAAGTTTTGCCTTTCGTTGTCCTAGCTCTTTTCTATGCCCTCTCTGGCACCCACAAGAAATCTGAAGCTGCACCACTCTGCTCTTCGTCATGCTCACTTGGCATCTGTGCATAATATTCAAGACTGGTGGTCACCTTTGTTGGTCCTTCATACCACCCTGGTGACAGATTCCAGAGGCCACACCACCTGCTCAACAAAGAAACCAACTGGAGCGCAGACAGCTGACACATGGCCAGGACAAAGCCCCATTTGTGTCCCGACAGACATGATTTATATTTATATACAGACATCTAAATATACTTGGAAGAAATGGAATGGAACATGCATTTCTTGATAAATGGGACAAGTTGCAAAGGGTTGAATCTTTTCCTTGTAAACGGTGGGCTTTCGGGCACTGATCCAAAGTCCTTGGAAACCAATGGGAGTGCTTCCAGTGGAAGGGCTGATACTCCCAAAGGGGAAGCTACTGGCTGTGACAAAGGTGCATAAGTGCCATGGAACCTGGGCCACCAAGACAGGGAGAGGAGGGTGCCAACACTGATGGCTGCATAGACGGAAGGCCCTGTGTCATTGGTTGATCATGCCAAACCAGTGGCCTTGATGAACAGTTTACAGTTTCCCCAGAGAATGTCATTGCTAAGACATATTTAAGTCTTTTCACTCCCTTCTCTGTACATGACATTTTGGGTTTACTGCAAATTGTTTTTGCCAGCTTTGCCAGCACTTGCAGAACCAAGTGTATTTCTTGTGCTAGGTTGGCTGAGTTGCTCAGCAGTGTTTCTGTCCTTGACTGGGTGAATTTGTAAGGAAGCCCCAGGCAAACATGGGCCCAAATATGAATCATCATGTGGGTGACTTTCACATTCATATCACTTGAATCAGTCACAATAAAAACACTAAACTGCAGGCTGCTGACGGACAGAAGTTGCTAAGTTGGGGAGAAGATATAACTGAAAGAAACACTGATACACTTCTATCTTCAGAAAATATTTTACTGTATTTACTGCAAATGGAAAAAAAAATCATCAAAGCTACTTATGCATGGCCTGCCCTTGGTCCTGAAGTACTGACCTCACACCCTAACCAGCTCCTGATACCAAGCCCCTTTGGCAGTTGGAGGTGTTCAGAGTGGTCTGGCTGCAACAAATTTCGATGTTAATTTCACAAGCATTTCTCATAATGATTTTCTGGAAGAGGAGGATTCTTTGGCCACAATTCATAACTACTCCCATTCAGCTCTGATCTTTACAAAGCTTCAACTGTATGAAGAATCTGATTGCCAGTACTCTTTCCTCCTTAACACTACAATCCCAAACAAAAAGGATTTATGCTTCTATCATCCTCCCATACTTCTCAGTGACAAAAATCATCCCCATGAAACATATGAAAGATTCTTTAGTATGATTTGAAGGCTAGGGAAGCAAACCTCACCATGCATTACTACACCTGCTAGGGAGTATATCTCTTCAGAGCACAGTGTCACAGTGGGGAATGAAGGAAAAAACGAAGCTGTTGAAGTATCAAGCTATACAAATAATGAATGGTTTGCCTTTACTAAAGCACAGCTAGCATGTCAAACATGGATTCTTCTCTTAAAATCTGGTTTGATATCATTTCACTTTAGTTATTTAGTTTTACTTGTTTATCATTTTACTCTGAAAATGGTCAAAATATAAAACTTCATTACCAGCAAGCACTTACATAAACCCTTCAGAAATAAAAGATCCCTCACTTCCTTTGGAAGATAAAAATCCACAAGAACATCTGTTCAAACACATTTTAAGTAAGAAGTGTTTTTAATTCTACAGAAGATTGCTGTCAAAAGGAACTGTATTGATACTAGCACTGTTACCTCTCCAGCACTGTAGCTACGAAGTCGCTGAAGATGTTGCCTGTGAGTCAGGTGATTAGGGAGACGACCATTCTGCAGTGGGATCCTGGGATCTATGAAAGTGGTAGCACGGCTGTTGTGGTCAACGAAGAAAGACTGAAACACAGGAACGATATACAGTGGTTATTTTTGTAAGAAGAAAACCAACACTGACAGTATTACGGGATCATAAAGTGAAAATCGCTGGCAACTGTGTGTCAGAAATCACCTGCTAAGGATGTCCATGGATGGTATCTGCAAATGACAAGACTTTCTCAGCCTAAGCTAGAACAGCTCTTGGGAAATGCCTAAAGCTACATAGCTCAAAAACACATGTAACGTCCATGAGGTAAACGAGGCAGAAGAGAACAGAATTACCAGGGAACACTTCTTTAACCTTCTGGGTAGTTCCAGAAGTCACACAGCAAAGTTTAATGGAGGCAGACACTAAGCCAAATTTTGCAGTCATGACAGATCTAAGCTCTAGGTGAAACGTTTTTGTTAATCCAGTGCTGCCTTGGCTATGGAGTGATATTCCACAGAAGGCTAGAGGGTCACTGCTATGCTCTGAAGTGTTTGTTCCTGAAGCTTTTTTCTGCTTTTAAAATAACTCTGCTTGCTGCAAGTATTGTTTAAACCAAACCTTCACCAGTTTTGAGTCAAGAAAGAAAGGACCTCCAGTGACGTTGTAGGCTGGTGTGCTGTGTTAAGCAAGTGATTAGTTTTGTTGGCACACTTACCTTGCCCTGCTGGTCAGTTTTTATCTCCCAGCCACGAGGAAGTTCTAGTCGGGTGTCAGCAAACATGTTTATAAAATTGACCAGGTCTCTGTTGTGCTGATAGCGCTCAAAATTACGAGCATCTCTACGGATCTTCAGAATCATATGCTTCAAGCAGGTACTGTTAGTAAAGACTCGATAGGCACTCTATGAGATGGAAAACAAAAGTGAGAAAAAGCAATTCTGATATCAAAACAACAGCTATTTCATGGGACATATGCCCAAAGAACTGAAACATATACTGTTAAAGTCAAGAACAATTTTCATCTCATCGCATTGATTTGAATGACTATTTTACACAAACATCTAAAAGTAAGAAACATCCCACACACTATGCACAGCTAGCCTGTGCATAGGCTGCCTCCTAAAGCACTCCCAAACCAGTCAGCTAAAACACCACCCACTCAAGATGCACGCAGTTGTGCCTATTTCAGGGCTTTCACAGTCCAACAGAAAGCCTGTTTTTGTGACTGGATGATCCCAGAAAGATGCAAAGAGAGCTGTGAACATACATTTATGGTATAATTCAAATCAAGATGTTTGTGATAGAACTCATCAACTGAAGAGGATTGCATTACAGATGTCTACAGCTGAGCTTGTTACCTTATTTACGGTCACTTTATAGCCACAGGACAGAAACAGACACATTCAATTGTCTATTTTTGGAAGATAATGAATCGCTTCCTGGAACTGAGTATTTGTTTCTGCACCGACTAAAAAGCATGTCAGATGGAGATGTTTTCCTGAGTGAGATGAACACTACCCCTGAGGCAGGTATTTGTATCTCACCATGGACATTAAACACATCTCTTAGGGGAGCATCCATTCATTAATGTTGATCTGGCCGCAGAATAGGAGCCAAAGTGGACTGTATTTGTTGCCACAGGATATTCAACAATACAGTACCACAAAATACATGTGCAGTGTCAACACTTTTTCTCAGGCTACTCCTGGATATTTTACTTCAGGGAGAAAGCTCAAGGCAGGGAAACTACAGCAATCTGCATGCCCTCTGAGCATTTCACTAAAGAGAAAATGAGTGTGCTGGTCCTATTGGTCAGCGCAAAGGACTGAATTACTCGCTGAAGCTTTTGTTATACTACACAAAGTACTTTCTGCTGTCCTGGTCTTCTTGAGCAATAAAGGGTCATTGGAGGATATGTGCCTCCAGTGAAGTGAGCCCCAGTGTTTGTATCTGAAATCTGCCCAGAGAATCTGACCCAACAGCTTTCAATTCTCAATTTCTGTGTACTTTTAATGCATTTTAACCACTACAATGCAATAAAACATTTACAAGTATTATTTTTATCATGTAAGGATTTGTCGTTGTGGTAGTGTTGAGAAGGGAATACACGTCTTGCAGCTCAGGGTCCCTAATTATGGTAAAACATTGGTGTATGTTGTGAAATCACAGAGATATGATCTCTGCCCTGAAGATATGACCTGGTTATAACCCAGGAAAGCTTCATGATTGCAAGTTGCTGAGTTCACAGCCTGCTCCATGACAGAAGTTATATTTTGATCTGATGTTTGATCAATAACTGAATATCTCTGAGCTGCACTAGGGAAACAAAAAATGTAATGTAGTTTTATCCCTCCACGGAAATTAAATACCTGCAAAATGAAAGCTTTTCCCTTTTAATTCTAACTGCTGGATAACATTTTCCAATCCCAACTTCATTGGTATAATTAATAGCTTGAAATTTTAATAGGGGTGTGTGGTTAAAATATAACAACCGTGTTAAACCAAAAGTTACGTGGGCCATTATTTCTGTGCAAGTGGAATCTGTATGACTATTTGACAGATGTTTCACCAGATTGTTATGGCTCCCATATTAGAGACAATTTTATAAGCTCAAACTGAAGGCCTCTCTTTACTTTTTTTATTTCAGTGAGAAATGAAGTTGGGACCTAATCTCGTGAGCTATTCCTTGTACCACTATAGATTCATTTGTTCCTTTTGCAAACAACGCCAAAGGAAAATGATACAGCTTCCAGCTATAAATCATCATATATCATCCTGTCAATGGAAGAAATTATGTGCACTCCATAGCATAGTTCAGGCAATTTTAGATGAGTTAATATATCCCTTCCTCTGCAGGATGCAATAATCTCAGGGGCAATAAACTTTGCCAGAGACTTGGAAATGGACAGCTGGCTTCAGCACAACAAGTACAACATCCAGAACAGGACATTTGTCATTAGCTAAAGACCTGTGCAGAGACAACTCGTAAAGTGCTTTATTTTCTTTTGCTGTCAAAAAGAAAGGCCATCCCTACCCAAAACCGGAAGACTTTCCAAATATTTGGAAGTTGTGTGGTTGTCTAGTTGAACCTACATTCAAGACAGGCAAACTAGGACTGGAACCTGATAACTACACATCCCTGTGAGATTTCCCTATCATCTGCTTCCTCCTGGTTGACCTACCATTAAACTTTTTCCATTCCACATCAGGTTTGCAACAAAATATACAGACTTATTGCATTAATTAAAAAAAAAAAAGAACTGATTTGAATATTTAAAAATTCAGTTTCAATCTTTTTTTTTCCCCCCCAAAACAGATACACTGACTCAAGTCAGTATTTCTTTCACTGCATTATGCCCACCTGCTTCTTGGGAGTGCAAACTGCAGGAGTAAATAATTTTTCCCTCTCTGTTCCCCTGAGATTTGGTGGAATCTGAGTAAGATTTCTCAGGAACATGGCTCCAAAGGTAACAAACTCACTCCCTGCAGCAACAGACAACAGAATCAACCAACCTGAAACCAAGGATTCCTACTTAATCTGGAAGGATAACATTAATGAGCTTCTCTGTGCTTCTCGAGGAACTCTGTGTATGAGGCAGAATTCCAGAAAGATTTTTCTTGGATCAGTCTGCCTGTGCTGTCCCCAACCTGGTCTGGTGCTCAGAGAGGACAACTGAGCCCCAAGCCACACAATTCAAATTCAGTGTACATTCCACCTGAAGGCCTGGGGCACAGAGTCTGGACTCAGAAAGCAGTAGTGTAAGACAGCAAATCATAATTACTCACATAGTTTGCATGCAGCACAGTGAAGAACTCAGGATTGGTGATAAACTTCACAGCTGGAGACTGCAGCAGTAAGGTGATTTTTTGAGAATTCACAGGAGAAAGTGAACCTTCCCTCCTAATCTCTGGACAAAAAAACAATGAAAGCAGCAAAATTGTATTAACATAGTGGCAAGCACAGTCTAGTATCTAACCTTTACTGAGGAGCACTATCCTGCCCAATGCACCTCCGCTCTCTGTTTTAACAAGATAAGCCTGCTGGCAAAACTGTAAGCATTCTTATGGTTAGTGCTGCAGTGTTTACAGTAGCAGGGCAGGAGCTGGATGCTCTTCTATACTGTTTGTTAAAAACCTCTGGGTTGTATCTACTGCTCTGAACATCAATGTGACCACAAGAGTTTATACCAGGTGACACTACTGTTACCCAGGTCCTGACTGTTTCCTTGCACTGTTGATTTTAGAGAGAGCAGATTTCCCAATCCAGGCTGAGGGGATCACCAGCAGAAAGCATCTGGTAGCAAGGCTGAGATAAGGAAGTCCCCTGCCCCACCCATTTCCATGTTGGTGCTGCAAAACACTACCCTTTACTTGTAATTGCATCATTTTTGGCAAGTCCGTGGTTTTGTTTACTCATATGGCAAAGGAAAAAAAAAAAAGGAGTCACAAAGGGATAATTTTTAATCTGTATTGATTCATGAAGCACAGGAGCAGAACTGAGCATTTCAGAATGTGAATTCTGCAGAGGTAGGAGCTCTTTGACCTCCACAGCCACCAGAAAAATGCTTCCTAACATGGAATTATGGCTTCAGTGTGCAGTTCTGGTATTTTCAAATACAAGCAAACTTTTATTTACAGTCCAAGGAAATTTGATGGAGAGGTCATCAACAGAATAAATATAGATTCTTATTTTCTTATTATCAACTATCACAATTTTTTGCCCTATACACATTTTATTATGCTATCCACCTAAGACTGCAGATTGGATCCGCTGCTATAGTTAAATTGATTTATAGTGGCTTAGAATCTGGATTAATGTGCCTAAATTGTATTTGTTCTGATGTTTCTCATTTAAATTAAAAGGCAAATAGCAAAGATATCATACTGCAGCTTTCTCTTATTCTAGTGAGGTTTGCATCACTCCTTGATCTTTTAATTCTTGGCATTTTATACAGTATGGATTTTTTCTCCTAACAGCAATAAAATATCCACAGCAAAGACCATTTCCTGATTACTTAAGATGATATACATTACACTCAATAGTTCTTTGGGGTTAAAACAAAAAAGTGAATGTTACATTAATAAACAGACCTAAATACTTAGGTAGCAATTCCTATTCAATTACTATTTTATTATGTAGGTGATGGCAGTCAATGATTATAAATATTACACTTAATGACTATATTACTTATAATTTAAATAGCAATAATACAATGTGTCCTAGTTTCAGTTGGGACAGAGTTAATTTTCCTCCTAGTAGCTGGTAGGGTGCTATGTTTTGGATTAGGATGAGAAGAGCGCTGATAACATGCTGATGTTTTAATTGTTGCAGAGCAGTGCTTACACCAAGCCAAGGACTTTTCAGCTTCTCGCTCTGTCCTGCCAGCGAGCAGGCTAGGGGTGCAGCAGGAGCTGGGAGGGGACAGACCCAGGACAGCTGACCCAAACTGGCCAAAGGGGTATTCCATACCATCTGGCGTCATGCTAAACAATATATAGGGGTGGCTAGCTGGGGTGGGGGGGCCGGCTGCTCGGGAATAGCCTGGGCATCAGTCAGCAGGTGGTGAGCAATTGCATTGTGCATCACTTGTTTTGTACACATTATTAGTAGTAGTACCATTATCATTATTATTATTATTATTATCCTGTCTTAATAAACTGTCTTTATCTCAACTCACAGGCTTCACTTTCCCGTTTCTCTCCCCCATCCCAGAGAGGGAAGGGGGAGGGTGAACGAACGGCTGTGTGGTGTTTAGCTGCCAACCGGGTTAAACCACAACACAATGTGAAACTCATTTCCATCTCATCTGCTAATAGAGAGTACTGTATTCTTCCTGTAAGATCCATTGTAGATAAAAGGCTTATATAAATTGTAATAAAAAGGACTGCAAAGAAATTTTTAATATCAAGCATTAAACATTCTTAGTCAAAACTCATTTTCAACCTAAAAACACCTAAAGGATCGTGATAACAAATAGATAAAATTGAATATTTTACCAAACTTGTTTAAAAAATGCAGGTTCACTATTCTTCCATGTTCTATTCTTCAACATGGAACATTAAGAAAATTCAAGCAGACATTGTGCTGATTCTTTATATTTGCCAATGCTATTTACAGAAGGATGACAAGAAGACATTTACTTCTTGTAGCCAACACAGAACACAAACCTAGGTGGGGGTGAGAATGA
Source organism: Anser cygnoides (assembly GCF_040182565.1). Lineage (NCBI taxonomy): Eukaryota > Metazoa > Chordata > Aves > Anseriformes > Anatidae > Anser > Anser cygnoides. The sequence continues at coordinate 59,744,309 of NC_089874.1, forward strand.
TCCAAAGGAAGAGAACTGGCCATTCGCTTTGGTAGCACAAGTTCTCAAACAAAGCAGATAGCTATTTTTGTGGGTCCACAAGTTGCAGAGTGGGCATTAGTCCAATTGCTGATAATTCTTACCCGAAAGTGTATGTATTTCCTTAGGTGATGGTTTCACAACTGCTTTAAGGAAATATGACTATCACCAAGAAGTGTAGAATAACTCCCTGCCCAGCCCAACCTTCCCTTGCTATGCATTCTCCTCTTCTTCTTCATATTGGCACCAGTTCTGGTCTAGTCATCTAATGAGCCAGATGGAAGAACCAATCTGGCTGTAAAGAGCATTAACTACAAGAAACAGGATTAGTTTTCAGACAGATCAGTTGCCTGTTCTGGTATGGGGTGCTGTCACATGAGTTGGTGATGAGCAAAAAGACAGCTGTGCCTCCTTCAGTGGCAACCCACACTTAGATCAGCTCATAGCTATCACAAAGCTGCAGCCTTAAAAAAAACAAATATTCCATACTCCATGCCAGGGCCACTGCAGGTGTGACCACACAAATGTGGCAGTGCAGAAGCCATGCCCAGAAATAATAAACTGTAAGGCCCCAAGATCAAAGTCATGCTGCAGCAAAAATAGAAGTGTCTTTTTGCAACTACAAAGCTGAACAAAAACCAGATACCTTCTCCATTTTAATTTCAAATAATAATAAATATTTTTACTGTAATAAAGTAAAAATGCTTTGTCTGTCTTAGTAGTTGTTAAAAAACTGAAGCTCTGTATCTGTTTTTGTACCTGTAGCTTCAGGTCTAAACCTCTTTTCTTTTAATTAGCTTTTGCACCCTGGTATAAAGAAGTTCCAGTCCCCAGTGCTCCCCAAAACTGAATGCCAACACTGAGTGGCACTGAATACATCCTCAATACCTTTTTTTTCACATACCTGAGCTTGGTTGGGAAGGCTCTGCCTCAGAGTCACTTCCTCCTCCAGTGGGAACTCTCTCCACCCTGTTTACTACACCATCATCTTCAGTCCGCTCCGTTGCAATAGTTCGCTGGATATTTTGGTATCTACATACATTCAGAGAGAGGAACAACACGCTTTAGTTAACAGACTAGCTTTCTGATGCTTTCTATCTTAAAAATTAGCACTAATTTTAAAAGATTCCAATACTTGTACCTTCAGCATACAAGTGAGTAAGAAGCATGCTGGACTCTTCAAATGTTGTAGCTATTCACACTTGGGCCAACCACTACTCTGCAAATATGGCACTTTGCACTGACTAACAAATAGCTACTGTGCAAGGCAAGGAAGAAGACTCAAAGGTCAAATTCATACAGGTATTTAGGCTACACGTTGCTACTAGGCTTCTCTTTAAAACATCTGGATGTCTGGAACCTAAAAATATTAGTGGATCATGGTTCACGCTCTCATTTAGTCTTATGATAGCATAATCTGTGATGCATTGAGTACCCTTCAGCCTTGTTTATTACAATATCGAATGCACATGCTCAACCCTAAGAAGGTAACGGATATTAAGACTGTTCACAATGTTGATGATGATACAGCATGGCCACCAGGGGAGAACACTTCCATTTTCTAGGCAATATGGAATGTAGACCAGTAGGTAGTGTGAACTCAAAGAGCTATAATTAATATGACAGCCACAGAAAAGGAGAATAGAATGTAACACATGAGCTGTCTGAAAAGCATAAGGATGGGTTATATCCATTTCTGGAAATTAATGGGATTGAGTGTTTAGCTTGTGTTGGGTTGCAGAACAAGGGAGAGGAAACAATAGAGAGACAAGCAAGCAACGGTGAGAAAGACAACCAAGTAAATGCTGAATTAAAACCTGCAAACACCTTTAAAAACTATGCCATTTCCATGTTAATTATGGAACTAATTACCATATTAATTGATGCCAATAGGATTTATCATGGTATTAGGGATGATCCCAATATTAAATACTTTACCAGATCAGGAACAAAGTATATATCTGGCTGTGGGAATAAGCTGGAGTGTTTCAAATATGCACCACACAAAACAAGTTCTAGTTAACCCATACAGACAGATGATCAAGATTTCTCTGGTTCTACGGGTAAGCTATGAACATAAATCTTTCTATATATTTAATAAGAAAATATATTTCATATACAAAGAGAAAGAAAACGAAAGAAGTAGAAAGAAAAAGGGAGAAAGGGGAAGAAAGAAAGAAAGTAGGCCCTCTTAATCAGATTAATTAGCTTTTACTCCACCCTGATATTTTTAATCTGTATTTCAGGATTTCATTCCCATACTTACATAAATCAGAATGGCTTTACTGTCTGTATTTAATCTGATCCAGCATTGTTTGTCTCCCATTTCCCCGACATAAACTCTTTTTTCTTTCCTTAGCTCATATTCTGACTTACAGATTTTACTTACTTTCTCTCTCTCCCTTTAATTGCTAATGCACATTTTACTCCAAATAGGAAGGTGGCCAGGAGTTCTTCAAAGTGACATGGGATCACATAAGACAATTTGGATTTGGCCTTTATATCTCTCAACAGGTAGCATCTCCAGCAGCTTACTGCAACTCAACTTTGGGCAGAGGGGCTAGAGACAATTAAGAAAAACTACTTGTTTTAATAGATTTGCACTAAACTTTCACAGTAGTATGTCTGTCCCTCAGTATTTAAGACATTTAACATTTCTTTTGGAAGTTCAATAAAGAGCATCTTTAGAAGTTTTTGTTTGTTTGTTTGTTTTTAAAAAACAACAATTGGGGGTTCTGTTTTCAAGTAAATATCCATCTTTACAAGGAAATTCTGATAGCAGATTTCACAACAGCATGAATTTACCTTAGTTGCTGTGTCCCTCTGTTTTAGACCCACACTTTACATTTTTATTTATTTGACTGCAGGCAACTGAATGAAGTTTCCAGTACTGTACTGTAGGAGTTTTACAACACCCACATGCAGCAGCAAGTGTTTTTTTTTTTTTTTTTTTTAAAGGAGTTCATGTAATCAAATGATATAAGCACAATTATATATTAAAAAAAATCAACAACAACAACAAAAACCCCTTGTAGTTTCCATTTAATTAGTTGGTAGAAAATCCCTATTGGCAAACCTTACAGAGTAACACTAGCTGTATGCCAACAAAAAATATACTTCTGGGGGGTTTCAATATTATAAACTCATCTTATATAAATACCCCAAAATGTCAAAGTAAGTGGAGAAAACATTGAAAGGGCAAAAGTTATGGGAATGCCTCTGGAAAATTCAGTCTCCTTTCAAAGTGATTTGTCAAAGAAATGGAGGCTTAGCAATACCACACCGAGGCTGTCTTAACTACACAGATATAATTTCCTGTGTTATTTATCACTTTTTAAATTAGTAAATAAACAAGTCTAGATATACATATGCTGCAAAGGATCTTTCCAACAGAGCTTCATCAGCAATGGCTGTTGCAGGCTTTGCTAAGTTAGCAAGTCATGTACTGTCGAGAAAATGAGAAAGAGTCTTTAAAATAAAAATTATGGATGTCTCTTTGGAACTTGCCTAACACCCGGATTCCAGTTTTGCAATCCCTTTATCCTTGAGTGGCCTAGCACAGCTAATGGGAAGCTTTGAGCACAGAAGGAAAGCAGGTTTAGGCTCTTGGATTTGAACAGTTACAGCTATGGTTTTTTTTAAATTTCCAAAGCTTTGTGGTTTTGGCAGGGCTGGAAATACCAGGCTTTCCTGTAATATTTTGGTCTTTCCATTCCCTCCCAAAAATGAAACCAGGAAGCTAAAAAGTGAGTAGATGGGTTCAAAAAGAAAAGTGGCCAAGTTTTTTTTTCATACTAAGTGGTTTTGAGTCCCATTTTTTTCAGGTTAGAGCAAAAGTTCAGGCTATTGTTAATTCTATCAGCAAGGTCTTGTTATTGCCTCACCTAAAATGATTCTCAGGTGTGTTTGCTGAAGACTGTTTCAAATAATGAAGTTTGAAACACTACAAAATGGCATTTCTAAAATGAATGCTTAAAACCATGCCTGATCCTCCATAGTGCTTTCCAGTAACCATTTATGAAATGTTGTTTTCCTCATAATACATAAATCCGGAGACTTGAATTATTTGAAATTTGCTTTAGGACAATGGAAATTTAAAAATTCTAGCAGCCAGGTTGAAAAAAGCAGAAATGATTTTCCACTTCAGAAATGCTCAGTTTGTTTCAATGGAGTATTCATTATGAATCTCATTTATCAGAATCTTAGGAAATGTTCCCAAACTTGGGAACAGGAGAACTACTCATTGAACATTTTAAATCAGTAGAGCTCTTTGGCAAAGTGTAGTGAATCATCTTTTTTTTTTTTTCTTCTGTCCCAAGAAGCCATGGCAATTTATGTTTATTAAGTTGCACAGTGCTTAGTCTCTAATAGGATTCAGGTAAAGAGAGCTATGCCATTACTGAAAATCCTTTCTACTTTTCACTTTTTAATCAGATATCTGAATACTAAAAATAAAGAGATCCAATGAAGAATGTTAGACCCATTAACAGTCAATTACCAATCTGAACCAGTGACAATCAAGTCATAACCAAGGAAGCCAGACAACCTACATGAAAATACAGAGGAATAAAGTTTGCAGCAAGGAAGTCACAAATGTAAAGCCTACTCTGCAGTTTCTGATGAGATCTGAGATAGCTCATTTACCAATTAACCAGTTTTAGCTGAAAGAATGGTGAACTCTTATGAAGACTCTCACAAACACTTATTCCTGGTCTTGTGCTGCACTTACATGAGAGTTCAATTTAAAAAAAAAAAGTCTGATGTATATCCAGAAAAGAGCTTTCCGTGGTAGATAACTTGCTTATGTGGCAGTCAAATAGTCTGACCTTTGACGTAACCCAAATCCCTCTTAAAGACAAATGCCAAATGGCAGAGAAGAGTCATATAAATTAATTGGAAAAAAAATCTACATTAAACATACACTTTGCGTTTTTCTGTTGTTGTTGTTTTTTAATATTAACATGGTAGCTTGACACTTTCTGAGGAAAACTATAATGAAAACAAATACAGGTTCTTTCACCTCTGCATAACATAATACATGTTACAAAATGACATCCAGAACAATAAATCTAGTGGAAAAAAATGGAGAATTTCTTCAAGAGTGTGTTGATGGTGACAACTTAACTTGTGCAATAACCACTTTCAGAAGAATGGTTTACTCTCCAAAAGTTACATTAACTTTCCAGTTGTTGTCATTCAGGACCCATTTCTCCTTACACACAGTAACTCCAAAGCTATTCTGCATTATGAAAACTACTTTGAAACTCTGCATTCTCCTCTCAGCTGCAGATCTTTCTCTTAGCAAAGAGAAAATGGCCAAAAAACTTTTGTGGCATTTCACATGCTATGATTAGTTTTGCTTGTCTAAAAAAGAAACCATATCATTACTGTAAGCAGGGGATAATGAAGAAAATCTTTTCTGAAGTTAAAAAGGGAGGATTTTTAGCTAGCTCTTTATTTTTTGTCTTTCCTCTTAAATTCTGTCCAAAAAGCAAGCAAGGGAAAGAAATGATAAACAAATCTATGTGTGGATGAGTCACACAAAGGGAAAATATGCACCGTGTTAAGAGATACTTGCGCTAGCTCAGAATGAACTCACAGATTTACAGCACCTATTACAACACTAAGCAGATCTGTCTATGTCTAGAAAGGCATACACTTCTATCAGAGCAGTGCTCTGCCCTGCTCTATTAGGGGACAGACCTTTCAGTAGGCCTAACTAGCTTGAGTAGAAATGCCACACTGATATAGCAATAGTATCTCAGTAACAGTCAGCTCAGAAACCTCTGTAGGTACTGTGGTGCAGGGTTAGGTGCTGACCCATGGGTACCACCCTAAGAGTTAAAAAGAAAAAGTGTCTCCATCTTTTGGAAGAATGCTCCCTTCTCTTTTGGGAATAATTTCGAAAAAGTTTTTCCAAAGCCTCTTCTGTTTGAAATGTTTTGCAACATCTTTCACTCAACAGCTCTCCTCATGTGGGCAAGTTTGGGTACTGAACACTCCCAGCAGGTACGCCAAGGTAGAAAGTAATCAGCAGACAGAGGAACACGTATATTAGACTTGGACACGGAAAGAGGAGAAATCTTTAGGGAGCTAAAGGGATACAGTGAGGAAGGAAGGAAGCCACTGGCAGTGTGGAAGAAGGGGAGTGTGGATCTTAAGGGAATTTAGACGCAACTGCTCACCGCCGGTTCAGCTGCTCCATTTGCTGGATAGAGCCAGACCTGTGGATCCCATCTGGTGTTGCTGCGGCTGTGGGGCGCTGCCACGTGGTGGTTCGGTTGACGTGATCGACATAGAATACTCTCCCGTGGCTGTCTATCCGAGCTTCCCAATCTAGGGTTGGAAAGAAAGGAAAGGATGATGGTGTCAGTGTGAAGCCTTACAAAAAAAAATGCGGAAGATACATATACACATACATACACACAGAGAGTGGATACACACACATGAGATAGATACTATATAGATGTCTATATGCGTGCAAGATATGTGTATATATTCAGTGTATATATTCAAATGTATATATACTCTGTGTCTGCCTATATGTATGTATATGCAGTATATGCATATACATAAATATTTCACACACAGCACATAGGCAGCCTACGGAATTCACCATCATAGACTACGAAAAACAAGTGACATAGTGGGTATATTTTTAAAGGGCTGGATAATTTTACAATTAGTAATACCAGTTGGCTAGATTCATTGCAGGTCAGGGTAGCCACATAGAACTGACCCTTAGCAAAGCAGGATTAAATAGGAGCTAATGTGGCAAATCCCATGTTTTCTTTTTTGTTTCGTTTCTCTCTTTTTTTATACCGTGTCTCAGAAGGATACCATACAACAGTTACAGGTTCCCCTGAAAACTGATCACAGCCTGGCTGAACATATCTGCAGAAATCTCTGTAGATATAAATAGATGTTTCATAAATTTATTCTACTGATGAATGCCAACTAGACTGAAAGTCTGCAGCATAATATTTAGCCTTCCATCATTATTGTTTCCTGCTAATCTTTGTTCAAGTTGCCCCATGACTGAAAACTAAAAGTTCTTCAATATCTGATGGTTTGTGAAAAATGGTAATGTTGACTAAAAAAAGGGTTGGAACAGGGGAAATTCTGAAGTGAAAGTAAAACAGACCCTCACATCAGATTGCTTAGAAAGTATGCAGTAGTAATATAAATTTGACTTGCTAGCTTTGTATTTCTTTCTATCTGATCCATCAGCTGATGACACATCTACGTAAATATAAGCACACACTTTCTACACCTGTTTATGTACAAACCTCACTCACATTCACACACAAATGTACATATGGTAATTACCTTTTTGGGGGCAAAAACTCTCTGTTATTCCCATAGCCTTACTGTGATGCCAACTTCCCTGCTCTAACTGGGGATGACTCCATTCCTTTTATGTTCTTCTATGATCATATTTAGGATCAGCTGGACTTCATTCTTTACGTATTATCTGCTGCTCTTTCTAAGAGTAGGACTGAAGTTGTACCTCTCCCTGCTGTGTCTGAAAACCCATCCTTCACAACCAGTTTACCCCTCCAGAACACTGCCCCTGGCTAAACTCAGTTCCCTTACCCAGACTGGTCCCAGCCTAGTGTAGGCTGTCTTACGTCTATGGCTGGTTGCCCTTGGCATGTTAATCCCAGGAATCTGAAAAGGACACCAGAAGTCCTTGGAGGAATTTTCTGTAAGAATTCAAAACAGCAAGAACCTTATGCATGTGCATTATTTTCTTCAGAGCTGACTGTAAGTACCTCAGTAATTGTAGGTGCAAAGCCTATGCTCACACCATGCACATACAGTCTCCCTCCCTCACAGTGAACATCCCTATATAATCTTAAGGGGAGGGCTCTCTGTTTCTCCCACCAGGTAAGGCTTCCCAAGGATGTTGTAGCTGTTTCAAGAACAAGAACACAGCTTTGTGAAAACAATACCTAAAACACAAGACAGTGAAAAACAGCACATGGAGCACAACAGATGCACACTGAAGTAAATCAGTCTGACACACAGGGCAGGCTGAAGGCCAATGCCTTGCCAAGCATGCTGTCACTAGCGGCAGGTGTACCACCATGGGTGGGGAACAGCCCTTCTGGAGCCATGCATTATTTGCAACATCCTAAACAAGATAATCTTGGCCCAAATCAAAGCTGACTTGATGTATCTTAACATCACTGAGAAGATCTTCATTTTTTTTGCTGTTGTCTGGCAAAGGCCAAATCCTAGCCCTCACCTCCCACTGCAGTATACATGTAACAGGGGCAGGCGCTGAGCTCTGCTCTCTGGTGACGATCGATAGGACCCAAGGGAATGCAGTGAAGCTGTGACAGGGGAGGGTCAGGCTGGATATCAGGAAAATGGTTCTTCACTGAGAGGGTGGTTGGGTACTGGAAGAAGCTCTCCAGGGAGGTGCCAGAGTTCAAGAAGTGTTTGGACAACGCTCTCAGACATATGTTCTGAGTTTTAGGTGGTCCTGTGTGGACCCAGCAGTCGGACCCAATGATCCTTGTGGGATCCTTAGACACACAGTCTAAGTCAACCTACACAGAAGACACCAACTACTGGTCCAGGTCATATTGGTCTGGAGCCTGCTGATAGACACTCAGTAAGAATACAACTGCCCAATTACACAGTAAAACAAGTGCTTCCCATAATCCAGCCCTGTGAGCTATGGCTTCTGAGGCTATTTTGCAGTGTTTCTCTAATTAAATGTAATGCAGAGTTCCTAAGCTCCTAAGCATAACATTTAGAAATCCAGGAGCAACAAAACTTGTCCAGAGCTTGGAGGTCATGGTGAAAATATCAGGTCAGAATCATGCAGGCTGGACTACAATTTCAGGAAGGCTATCTCTGCTGTGTGTATCAGACATCCAGCAGCATTACGTACAAACATGAACTACACCAATCTAACTGTGAGCGCTGCTTTATTCATTGCTTTATGTGTACATACACTTGAAACCATGGGCTGACACTTGCAGTGGCATACTGAAATAGTAGGAACTGTGTCACACGGCTTTTGGGAAACCTGCAGCAGTCCTAGATGAATCCTTAGAACAGCCTTTCTGATCAGCTGAATAACTATTCTTTTGATCACCTGGGAAGGCTGTCAGAGAGTGGCAGGTGCTGGTATTTTTGTTGTCCATAGATGTCAAGTGCGCTTCCTGCCTTCCCACAAGACAACCAGTAAGTCATACAAGTCACCGAAGCTGCATATGACAGCAGATTTGTGGACAGATGGATGGATACCTGCACGGAGATGGATGGACTGACAGGTGAACTGACAGACAGGACTCTGCTTCTGAGCTGTACTCAAGTTCCTTCATGCTACTTCAGGGACACAGGTGACCTAGGAAGCAGCCAGATCCCCTCAGGCTTCTTTGTTACTTTTTCAGGCAAAATAAAACTGTGACTACAACAGAGACTAACCTCCATCTAACCTCCACAGTAGTGGCACGCTGGAGCACAGGCTGGAGATGGGACAGCAGCGGTTGTGTTCTCCAGCGATCCCCCGCCATCAGCTGAGTCATATTTCACAGCAGCCTCTGCAACTGCTCTGAGTTACACTACAAGACGCAACTTTTTCTGGCAGGCCAATAATCCTAGAGGGGCAAAGTAAACATGCTGCCTTTCCCTTTCCAAGCTCAGCCACACCTTTGGCATAGAGCGGTGCTGAACTGGGCACATGTGTTTGTCTTGGCTTCAGTTCTGTAAGGCTTGCAGCAGTACTAGCGATCACACGCATAATAAGGGTGACTATTAATGCCGTCATAAGGCAGTACAAGTTCTGCAAACCTGTCAGTCGCATACAGGCCTTAACATTTGGACTGGTCACTATGACATTCCTACATAAATAATGAATCTGTTCTATGTTACTTTCCTAAACAAAGCTGACTGAGATTAAATTTCCTCCCTGGGACCAACTGTTGTGGGGTTATGATGAAACAAAGCTATTCAGAAAACTATTCCAAAGAGAAAAAAGACTGACCAGAAAACTATTCATGACTAGTGTAAAACCAGTCAACACTGGACTTGCAGCAATGGCAAATTATCTTCAACAGTACTTCTTGGCAGAAACTAATGCTACATGTGAGAGGCAAGCCAAGTTTAACCATATAACTCACGTTTAAAATACGAAGTTTCTTCCCTTCCCACCATTTGAGAATTATTTAACTAGGATTAAGAGGCATTAAAGGCACTGAGACAGTGATATCAAATGCTAGAAGAAGAAACATTTCTAGATTAAGACCATGGTTTTTCTTTTCAAATTACTTTGAAATTTCATTGAGAGCTTTTAGTGCTGCCTTCCTTGTTGATATTACCTGATTCAACTTTTTCTTCTCACAAAACTAACTTAGTAGAGTCTATTCCTATTAAAACCAATATGCTTACCCCCAAAGTTTCAGTTGCTACTGTAAAAAGGTTACATGTGAATGCAAAAATAAAATACTACAACGGGATATAAATTCTGCACTGTATTGTTGTGCACTGCATTTCATGTTCTTATACCTTGTAGTGAAAGCACTTGTGAAAACCAAAGGTAGAAATACTTGCCTTTTGAGGATAATTATAAAAAAGAGGAAAAAACATATTAAATTGGTGACAGATGAATATGGGACATGGATTGACAGTATGTTTTGTTTACCTGAGCCGGAATCAGTGTCCTACCATAAAGTCATCTAATTGGGAACTATTCACAAAATGTTGAGGTAAGAGTGAGAGGAAGAGATATTTTCCTGTTACAAAGGTAACCATTCCCATTTCATCACTCACCGGCAAGCCACAGTGGGACTCTAATAAGACTTCATTGGGCTAGAGGTATTTGAATCATTCATGCTACTGTGCAGCTGACGCCAGCATCGGGGCTATTTTCAGTTCAGGGAATACTGACAGCATGGTTGGTAAATGATGAATTATTTGTCAAGGGCACCATAGGCCAAATAAGCACGTTCCCTACTTGGGCTTTGAAGAAAATAGAGTGCTTTGTTTATACGCCTGGTTGTTTTTCTGAGGCACCGCACAATTTAGGTTGCTAAATCATGTGCAGAATTTGAAGTTGATTCGCAGCACGTTGCAGGGCATAGAGTGCACTCTGCTGGGCAGTTAACGCTAACGCAAAAAGTGGGCTAATCCAGGTACACAAGTGAAAGGCTATAGAACCAAGGGAAAACACCTTCAGCAGTAGACACGGCAGTAAAAATCCTGTATTATCAGCCTGTTAGTTGATCACTCTAATTGCAACCCTATAATTTTTATTCAGCACAACTGCAGAGACCATTACAGTCCATAATGAACATAAAATTAATTGATCATCAAATCCATAAACAGTACGACGGGTCCATGGTACATGAGGTGCCTTTCCCCAGCTTCTGCTGTTTCCGCTCAGATTTGGACCTGCTATCTCTCCCAGGAGCATCCTGACTGTGAAAGGGTTCCTGCTGAACATGCAAGTAGAGCTGACAGACCATGGGGAGTGCCATCCCAAACCATGTTGGAATTGTGTTATGAAAAATCCTGAAGACAAACATTACAGAAAAATCAGAGTACCTTGCTGACACAACATCCAGAAGCTTTTTTGTAAGGCTTCCAGAACACTTGACAGATACCCACTCATTCCAGTCTTACAGCATTGACTGGAGGCAGGGAAACATTATTATTTTCATATCATGGTAGCTAAGTAAGAGGATGGATCAAGGCAGAGGAAGGTTATAGAGCTTGTCCGAAACACCACGGCAATACTTGAAGTCAGGATCAAATACGGGAAACAAAAGACCATATTGCTTAGTTTCTGGAGAAAGTGTATACAGAACAGATGGGGTTATTTAGAAAGACATACTGACCTCTACACTGAGTTAACAGGAAAGGCTGAAAAATGTAATAAATTAAAAAACTAAAGCTTACTTGGTGGAAGAGGCTCATCGATAGTTGGGTAGTGATGATGGTCAGGCCTCAGAGAAGGAAGCTGGCTGACTGGCTGAGAATTATGGAGTAAAGGACAATCACCTACGGACAAGATATTCAAGACATTGACAGTCATTCACTGGTCTTACAATGTGGTTCAAAAAATGTGCTACTGTAAAACAAGCGATTATTTTTTTACAGAGGTTAGCCTGGTGTCCTAACAGCTTTGGTTATTCCTATTTCTAGGTGCTATGTTAATAATAACTCACATGGCCAGGAATTATGAAAATAATGCAGTCAAGACTCTGGTCTTAGGTTTGTGTCAATGCTAAGCTATTATGGACCAGATTCTGGACTCATAGACACACAATTTGAAGCGAGAGAAGAATCAGGCTTGATCTCTGAGAAATACTGTACAGCTCAAGCTTCTGCGGAAATTGGGCAGGAACATGCAAAATCCTGGTTCCAACTTATCCCATCGGCAGAATACAAGGCTAAAAGCTGCCTTGAATCTTTCTCTGCTTTTCCAAAGGATCAATGACTGTGTAAGTGGACTGGAGTGGCAGGATTATGCAGTCCCTGCAAAGCAGAAGATCGTCCCCTTCTACAGGTATATTTCAAAATTCAAAGTGTCCATCTTGGGTGGAAGGAGGGAGAATGAGAGAAAGACCAGAAACAGGTAGGAGACAGGTGGCAGAAGAGAGGACAAAAGATAGTGAGACATAGTCAGGACCTGAGATAAAGAGGGAAGACCTGAGATACAGAAGAAGGAAGAAGAAGAAGAAGAAGAAGGAGAAGAAGAAGAAAAAGAAGTGACACACAGTAAGTAGACAGTGCAGAGGTAGTTTTTAAAAACACTAACATTGTATATATGCCTATGTATCTGAGTATGAAATAAATGAAACCTAAACAAATGTCCAAACTCATTTTCTGTTGAGAGGAACAAGTGACTTAAGATCCATTCAATGTTTATAGAATCCTCTAAGAAACTAAGAAGCTAATGATAAGGATGAAAAAATATTCCTCATCTTAGACTTAACTGTGAGAATGAGGAAGCTGCAAGATAAAACTTTGCAGGTTCTAGAATTCAGATTCCTTCTTGTTCTCTCCTTAAAACCTCAGAAATCAGGACTATTCATCCTAATAATGGACACATTTTCAAATTGTGTGGTAACAGTTTTTTGCTAAAACCTCCAGCTCCAGGTGGGTCTGTATTACAGAGATGCAATCTAAGTTACATAAATAAAACATTTATGTGCATCAAAAAGATACAGCTTAGGGAAAAATATTTAGTGTTTCCAACATCACCAGAAAATTACACAGATAATTAAAAATTAAAAACAGACCTTTCAGCTGAACCAAATTCTGTGTGCTGGCTGCTTTAACTGTCTTTAATGTCAGTATCTTAATACCCTAAGAAAGAATATTTTGTAAAAAAAAATAACACATAGCTATCAAATGAAAAAAAAATGCCCAAATATATATCTCTATACATTTTCTTTAAACAACCAACAGCTAGAAGGCTTCAGAAGCCAATTTATGTAAAACTGAAAAAAAATCTCACAGCACCCAGAAGTGAGAAAAACTGCTTAGACAAAAATACTCCCTCTTCTAGATGCTCTGATGATACCGCATGGCCTCTTAAATGTCTTCATTAAAACACTTGTGTATAGGTGTATCTCACAGTCACATCTGCTGTGTGTTTTGAACAGACAGCAGAGTTACATAAGTTATTGCTCAGTGCTAGAAGTCCATCTCTCATAGCCTGAAAAATGGTGCTGTTACTATAGGTGTTGTAGCACAAACTACCAGAACATCCATCTGTGTTTCTTTACTTACCTCACCACAATTGACTCTCCCCTAGTCAAGACAGTTACGCCAAGCCAGTGGAAGCATAGTAGTGTCAGTCACATGGAGCAGATGGAGGTGACCACATCTACTGTGTTTGTAACAGCCGCCAAATTGTGAAACAGTGTGCATGTTTACTGAGGTACCCCCTGATGATATCAAGAGTGCTAAGAACAGGGCTGCCCTTCAGACATTCTGTCAGCTAATCAAAGTCACTGTGAATGCTGCAGTGAGCTTTATACAGGCTTGAGGGACAGTCTTGTAGCTGTACTGAATCCATATGCAGAAGGCACCCTCTCCCCACATCCCCTCTTTAAAAAGTGCACACAGCCCAAAGTAACCATCAGATCTGTAAGCATGGTCTCATGCACACACACAGTTGTGCCCTCCTAGGCATATGTGCACATAAATGCTGCCCACATACAAATACCCTCACCTGCAAGGAAGAAGGTTCACCTCCCTGGGAATTTCTGTATCTCTCTTTACTTCTGAGAATTTATTCTTTTGGGGCCAGATTCTGTTCTCCAGAGTGAATAATTGCTTAGGCCCAGCTGTTTAGAAAGGCTTTATGCAGCCCAGTATGTAAGAACACCCTTACACCTCTCCTTCTGCCACAACAGTGGAAGTGGTAAATGAAGTGAGAATGGACACGGAAAAGGCAGAAGGATGCTTTGGCTGCGGTTTCCCAGTCATCCCCAAATACGTTATCCTCTTGGTGCTGTTTAAATTTGGTGTCACTTATACCAGGATAAAGCTGACTCAGAATCTGGAAATGCAAAGACCTTGCTGCACAACCCTCAGCTGCTGCTGAGGCCTTTACTTCTTCAGCCTGAAAAAAACAATAAATGAGCTGAAGAAAAGATAAGTGACCAAATCCACCCTTTATGTAACTATACAAAATAACTTACCAAAAGTAACAATTTAATGGAAGAATTTGGAAGGATTGCAAAAAAAACACTTAAATTAAAAAGACAAAAATGATTTTCTTAATTATGTTTCATCTCTAGAGGAAGATGAGATGAGAACTTTGATGTAGTTATATTTTCAAAGCATCTGAGAAAAAAAAAACAATATCTGAGTTGCCCTATGGTCTGTGAAATCTGACGTAAACCTGTTTGATATTTGGGAAAATGGAATAAACAGGCTTTGTAAGAGGCAGCTGGTTTCATTTCTAACTAGCAAATATTTGCTTCTCTCCACACATGACTGTGTATGGCTACCAATCACATACAGACACTGGCCCAGGTCTTCAGCGGGAGTAAATCAGTGTATCTGCTCCTTGATAAGCACAAGCTGGTCCTCTCACTGGCTACCAGAGACATGGCAGTACATCAGATATGTGAAATGAAACAATCCCAGGAAATAAGGAATGGGTTGGTGGATGTGATAATGCTGATCTGCCACATAACTTCAGCTAATCTTGATTTTATAATGATGCATGTATATCTACAGGAATCCTTATATACGGATCCCCATCTGTATATGCTGGGAGATTACTGGGATTTTTAAAGACAAGCTCAATTATCCAACCCTCCCTGATATATCGCCCAGCTCAGAACCCCCAAATTTATAGGAAATAAACCGTGAGCTATCTGAAACCTCGATTATCTGATGCCTTCTGTGACATCCAGATAATCAGGGTTGCTCAGCGCATTGATTCTCAGGATCTAACCTTCTCTTCTGCTGCTTGGACCTGCTATTGGGGTGTCTAGACTTTCTGTGGCTCTTTGTGGATTCCCACCATGAGCTACTAGTTCATCTGGCCACTGGGAGGAGCCATCCACTTGCTCCCTGTCCAGCTCAGGGCTCTGTACTGAATCTGGCACTGACTCAAAAGCACTGTTCTCCTCCTCCTCATCATCTTGTGAGGAAAAGACCGTGCTCTCAGAAATCTTTGCACTGTCGACAGAGGAGAAGCGGGTGTGGCTGGAGAAGCGATTGTTACTGTCATAGCAGGAGGTGCTGTAGCAAGAGGTGCTGTAGCAGGAGGTGCTGTAGCAGGAGGTGCTGTAGCAAGAGGGGCTGTAGCAAGAGGTGTCGCACGCCTCACATTCGTTGTCACCATTAGGCCTGGAGCTCGACTCGCTCTCGCTTCCTGTCCTGGGGTGTTCCCCGTCCAACAGCCCATCATTTAAGTCAGAGAGTTGCTCGTCCAAGGTCCTGGGAGGCACCGTGCATTGGCTGAAGTTCTCTTCGACCTCATTTTCCAGAGGAGGCTCTGCTGCCATTGTCTCACTCTCACTGACCACCTCCTTATCCAATGCCTCCTTGACTGTGGACTCTTCATCGTTCTCCCCACCGTTGCCACCATCTTGCTCTTCTTCCCCATCGCTGCTCATCTGTGCTGAGGGCAGGCTGTGGAGCAGGTTGTGGATCCGTATATAGTGCGTGCGAGGGGTCTCTGGCTCACCACAAGCTGAAGCTATAACTGTCTCAAGTTCAGACACAGGCAAGGAGCATGGCCTGGTTTTCCTCTTTGCTGTGGTCCTCAGCTGGAGCTTGCTGTCTTCCTCCTCCTGGGCTGAAGCCCCTTCTTCCTGACTCTTCTGTAGATCCTTGCCAGCTTGCACATCTGCACTCACCTCATTGACATCTAAAGCTTCTGTGCTATTCAAGACTCCATCTTCCTGAGAACCAGAATTGACTTTGTTGTTTTCCCTAGCTTCAGTCTCAGGAGGAGACATGCAAGCCAGCAGAGCCAGCTGCTCCGTGAGGTCCGTGGCACTCAAAGAAGGCAGCACTTCTCCTGGGATGGATTCCAAGGGCTCAGGAACTGGCACCGTATCAACCTCCCCATCTCCTGCTAGCTCTTCCTTTACGTTGTTCCGGTTGACTTCCCCAGGTGGTTTGACAGCCCCTGGGCTATCGATACTGTTCACACTGTATCCATTTAGCTCTTCTGGAGCTGTATTTTCTGAGGTCACTGTGTTGATGCATGGAGGCTCACCGAGGCTTTCCTCTGTGGGGTTGTTCACAGGGCTTTCCTGGAGGTCAGCTGGCTCAGGATCTGCACTAATGGAGACCTCTTCATCATCTGCATAAGACAGGAAAAGAAATTACGTACTCCTTTAACACAAAGTGTTGACTGAACCAGAGGCTTGGCTATGGGGGCACAGGCATCCACAGCAATCTGAGAAAATTAAAAGCATAAGTTATGGAACTAAATGAGTGGGTAACTGAGCAACCATCAAGAAATGCTGCTTTTATTGCTACGCAGCTTTTGTACAGTGGATTTAATGACTACGGGGCTTACTCATGGTGGCATTCTATATTCAGCACCCTTCCTCCTTGCAACATAACCTGATGGTAGCACCTTCCTGAAACTGCTCTTTGAGTCAACTGGCATAAGAAGGAATATTATGGGAATGATAAGGAAGCCTTCCCTGATGTTTTAATGACATTTTTCTTGTCATGCAGAAGATGATAAGATTCTACAACAGAGAATTTAACAAACTGCTTTTCACACCCTGAAAGCTGGAAACTTTCCCCAAAAATCCCTTGATATGATCCCCATCTGTAAAATCTCCTCCCAGATGCCAGACAACCTGGGCTCTTTGACTCCACCTACCAGTCAAAAGAAAGAAGTCAGGCTTGTCCAGCAAAGGGCAGGTCACAATTTCCAACTACAAATGCTGCTACTGGCTTGACAAAGTTTTCCTGAGAGGACCCTGCCTTAGAGAAGCAAAAAGCCCCTGGGTGACACTATTGAGATTTTCACATGAAACCAAAGTTCAAACTGACACCATCATGACAGTGACTTCCTAATAACTACAAGAGAACCTAAAACAAAACCGAATCAAAAGGGAGGTTAGGAGGGTTACAATAAATGTTCTTTTACATTTTTCTTAAATTAAAAGTAATCAAAATGAGGAAGTTTTCAGTCATCTCTACTATTGCTTCTCCATTTTTACTCATAAAGTGCTCAAATGGTCATGACTCTACAAATAACAGTCCATCTAGCACTTCCTCAGGACAGATGTCAGAGAAGCAGATGGGACCTTAGTATTCCATCCTCTTTTCTCCCAGTGACAAGGGAGACTATCTGAAGCTGCCAAGAACAGGGGCATAGAGCGGTAGCTGCAAGCTAAAGGGAAACAGGAAGAAATTGTGACTCATGATGCATCCTGTGGCAGGAGGTTTTATGCACTTTCCTTTGCTCACGAGTGTACCTAAAGTCCCAGAGCAGCCAGGAACGAATTCAGATTTCTGAGGAGAAATGAATGCAAACCAAAAAGACAGATGTAGATAAATGATGCATAAAGATTAAGAATTACCTGGATGGATAGAAGAAGTTATCTCAAATCGGAACTGCAGCTGGCCACTGACATGATCTGTAGGAAGCCTGCGACCAAGAGTGTAGCTTACAACCCTGTCCCTGCAAGAAAACAAATATTGTCACAATAGACTATAACCTACCAAATGTCTACTGTCCACAGATAAAGCTGCTGTGTCCTACAAAAATACATAATGAGTTTCGAAGTCTATTCAACCCAGCCATGAGGGCATGTTGACTTGCATATGTGAGAACAAATGGCAGAGCAGGAGAGGACAATGTCTTCAATTACAATGGAACAGCTGCGTCAGTGATTCAGACAGGCTTCTGGGATACACACGCACATATGTATATATATATAGAGAGAACGGTGGGAATGGAACTTCTGCAGCATGGGTATGAGAATATCAACATGGGAAGCAAACAACTCCCACTTCAGCTATTGTAACAAGACTTTACTTCCCTGCTGATCTGACCATATCTACCCTTATGCAGACCCTCACATTTTTATATTTCCTTCCCTTCACCATCCGCATAAAATTCAGCTTTCTTGTCCTTTCTTTCCAAATCCTGGACAGGCCAGTCCCCGCTTACCACTTTCTTGTTTCAAACTGGTTGAACGACTACTCTTCATCTCTTTCCACCCCTCTTACCTCTATGAAGCTGAAATATCAGGAGAACACCTTCCTGACAAGGTTGATCAATGACTCCATTCTGTCCTTGTGCAGGTCCCTCCCTTTGCCACACTTCATCCACCCCTCAGAACAGAATGAAACTACAGAAGAGATTAACTTCCCAGCTGCCCAAAATGAGGCTGAATCAATGTTTGCAAAGCATTTTTGACTGCAGAGGGTTCACTAGATAGTAATAGTTATACATCTTTTGAAGAAACATAGTTCACTTCCAGTTGGGCCCAATATATTTGCTAGGATAGTTTTGCATGCATTGGAAACTCATAAATGAGACGATCTCAAGGTTTGCACATGATCTTTCTTAACTTGGTTGTATAATTCTCATTGAGCTTGCCTGAGATTTAAAAGCCACCATGGTATTAAAACTAAACCAGATCTAGGTACGGGCTGGAGGCACTGCTCTTGGCAAAGTATATCCTTAGATAGACAGTGTTTACCATAAGGAAGTAAAATAGGAAGATATAATCAGTTGATGATGACAAATCTTTCCACATCGAGGGAAGCCAATGATATCAGTTATAGGGCTCTACCTTACCCAAGCTGTTCTTTTCCATCTGGTTTCTAAAAAGCCACTCTATCTTTCTTACTTGAGAAACAGGGAGGTAGTTTAGTCCCTTCTGGTAGATTCAGCTGTCAATATCACAGCCAGTTTCTGAAACAGCTGTTCAAAAACACTTCCAACAAGCTCAGCTTCCTGCTGTTCTGATGAACTGAGATCCAATTTTCTGAAGTGCCCTCTTGGGAACTACATTGCCTATGTTCTTCTCAGTAGATTACTCTTTCTCTCCCTGCTCCTCAAGGTCTAAACCTTAGAGTTTACAGCCAACTTTTTAGCTTTGTTGACATGCTATCCATCCTTCATATATTGGTGTGTTACTTTGTCTGCACACACCTTCCCAGGACATTCTTAAAAAGGGGAAGCAAGGCAGGACTGCTGATTTGAACCGCTTACTCCCTGGCAGCAGGGGAGGGTCAGAAAGATTTAGTTACGACATGACACGTATATTTTTATAGTATCTCCACTGTCTAGAAATTAAATGAAGGAGGAACAGATTTGGCTAGATTTCAGCCCGTATTAATTCCCTGAAACATGAAAATAGCCTGTTGATAACATTAAAACAATGTTTAAATTGAAAATATTGCACTCTCCAGATTTGTGGTCATGATACACACAAGATCTTTCTTAAATGCCAGCTCTCACGTTTCAAAAGGCAATGGATAAGGTTATAGAGAGAAATCACTGGCTGGATGGTAGTCGTATAAATTCTAATTAACACAATTCAACAGGCAACTCTCAATTTGATAACTCCCCCTCAACATCATTGTAACACTATAACGATACATCATCAGGGACTTAAATGGCAGCACACTCCTTAAAAAACTCAAAGTAACACAAGCAGCAAAATTACCCTATGGCATGTCTTTCCAAGAGGCGCTGAACTGGCATAGAGAGTTTTCCCAGGAAACGCTTGATGATCGGTCGGCTCTTTGCAAATTTGTCCTTAACTTCTATTTCCAGGACATCCGTGGGCAGGGAGACAAAGCTGAATTGCTGCAAGAAAAGAAGAGCACAGAACATGAAGCTGGTATCCAAGCCACGACAACAAAATCCTGCCAGCATCTGATCGACCTGTGGGACTGTCTGGCTTTTTCACAGTCCTCGGACCCCAAGACACAGGCCTGCAAAGTAAAAAGAGCTTGTTCTCAAAGCAAGTGGGTAAAAGCACCCTATAGGTACTGTGTAACATTATATAATCAGGCTTGGGGAATGCAGGAATTTTATTTATTCATATCATATTAGCATCCAAACACTCTAAACAAGGCTTGTCTATGATAAGGACAGTACACCTATGG
Source organism: Anser cygnoides (assembly GCF_040182565.1). Taxonomy (NCBI): domain Eukaryota; kingdom Metazoa; phylum Chordata; class Aves; order Anseriformes; family Anatidae; genus Anser; species Anser cygnoides. Next base: position 59,764,910 of record NC_089874.1, read on the forward strand.
GAATCTAATGAACTCTGCCCTACCAGTGATTACTGATCTAAACGTGAATGTAAATCATAACAGATTATGTTTTTTCCTTTCCCACTCCCCATGTTCTAAAAACTTTAAATAGCTGCATGTAAGTACAACCGAACTGGCAGCCTGGAGAGATGTTTAGTCAGCGTTTCCCTCCTCCAGACCTGTGGCCGTTCAGCTGTGCAGCACACCTCAGCTACTGAGAAGTATGGATCTAATGAAGGGAAGGACGGCTGATCAAAATGTTTAGATATATATTTAGATATATATTGAAATTTCTCCCTCTCTTTCTCATCCCTGCCCTACCTTAGTAGGAAAAAGTCTGAAATTAGTGTTTATCTGTATCAATCTCCTAACCTAGCCCATTATATGATTCTGCAAAGCTAAACCAGAAGGTAAGCCATGGCACAGGCTACCAGAACCAATGGTACCAGGAAAGATAGGAATGGCAACAACTAAAGCTGGTGGTGTCACTGCATGCTTTGAACCATGTGACCACCACTCTCAGCTGATTTGGTTTTAAGAACATCTACTTCTACTTACATGTAATGTTTCAGTAATTTTTCAGTGAATGTGTGCATGCAAACCTCAGGAAGGAGGGTGATATTTTAGGTTTTAAGTGCAAGGAAGTTCATGTGTACAGATTCCAAGCATAAGAGTATTGTGGCACCTGGAGATGTAGGTGTGTCCCCATAAGGAAAGCAGAGCTTGTTATTTAGGAATAACAATGAAAAGCAAATGTATTAGCTAACTTGGCCTTGCTGGCTCCTAGATTGTCTAAATTCAGTACAGACTGGGAGCTGGTAACATGGGTTACTGAATCCTTTCTTCCAGACAGACCTGCTACTACTACGATATCATCGTTTAAAAAAAAAAAAAAAAAGGGCATCTCTGCTGTGGCACACAAAAGCTGGCTATCTATAAGACTGCTGTTTGTCTAGCTGAAAACTCAGTATTAAACTGGAAGCTGACTTCTGTAGTAAGTGAATATTGAGATAGATGAAAGGATTTTCTAGCTTTTCCCACTGCCAAAAACAATCTTCACAACAGAACAGTGCTCTGGGTTATTGAGGCTTGGTGTTAAGCCCTAAATTGTTTGGTCTATTGGATCATGATCTAATTTTCAGAAATGCTTAGTTTGAATAGCTTCAAGTGAAACCAACATGAGTGGGATATTCTGTTAATTAAGTCCTAAAAAAAAAAAAAAAAAAAAAAAAAAAAGCAAATAATCAGAGAAATACATTTCAAGTAACAGCAAAGTTATTTTCTACATCTTTGCAGCAGGTTACCAAAGAACCTAAACCTTACAAAGGGGAGAACATTAATTTCTCATGTATTTTGGAAGTTGCTTTATCAAAGTAAGTTTATTATTACTATTTCACCTGCTATAAACCTTGGGTAACTGCCAATACACGACACTTACAAGGAAAGCAGAAGGTAAATAACTTTTAACTAAATGAGGTTATTTTGATGTACAGCAATTTATCATTTAATGAATTCTCCATTATAACGTTGTTGACACCTATACTGTAAAACAAGGTGAATTAGAGCATGCAGACGTACAGGTAGAGACTGAACTGTCCGTAAGTGGAAAGTAAAACCTAGATTAACGATTTGCACTTTCCTATGCTACTAATATTTTGTCTTGTGGTACAGCTCTGAAGTAAATCAGAACCTTCATGGACATTTGTTTCCATAATATCAGGTGGAACTGAGCCTGATGGCTCCTTTCTTGCACAAGAATCACATTGACATTTTCCAGAGCATCTGTCAGCAGCTGAGCAGAGAGAATGGACACATGGAGCAAGATGTGTTAGTCTATTTTTTCCTCAGACTGCTGTGCCTCTTAGGCATACAAATACAGTGATATTCCATATAATCCGTAAAATCAAACTGTGTTCTGATTTCACCACCTGCCAACCACACTGTATTTGGGAATATATGAGACTGTCCTGGCCCGTGATCACAGTTTCCAAGCACTCCTGCTAGAAGAATGTTCTGATATTTGAAAACAGCAGTGTCTTGGAAACACAATTAAGCCTTTAAGATATGAAATGTCCTGTGGCAGGGCTCAAAAGATTTACCATTTGGAAACTACTGCAGTTTAAGATCAAAACTGAACTCGGAGAGATGGGTTTGGAGACAGTTTGTAAAATAGTAATAATTTTACATAATGCACTTTTCCATTATCTAAACACCTGCTCCCACTGTTACTCTCATCTAATTTTAATTCTTAATTTTTAGAGGTAATCCCTGACTGTGGATGCCTCTGGCTTACGCCATCCACCCTGAAAATCCTTAAGGAGCCCTTGTTTTGAGGAAAACACCGACCACCTGCCCTTTGAAAAATGGGCCCCAGCAAAACACCAAGGTTTGAGAACTCGAAAAATGATAAACTCATTTTCAAGAATCAACAATCATTTATGAAAACATGCAGGTTCTTGCAACATTTAAAGATCAGACTGTCATCTTTGGTTGCGGAACCAAATCAAACCCTCATTTCTCTCTCTTCCTTCACCTTCTTTTCTGACAAGTACCTGTACCTTAGTTACAAAACATTGGCTGCTCTTACACTATTCCATGCTTGGCCCTTAATATCTTATTTATCTGCAAGAAAAAGAACCTTGCATTTCATGGTCTTCTCTAAAATGTGGGCTTACTGCTGAAAGAAACGGGGGATCTCTTTATACAGGACATGTAAACAGATGAAGTACTGAATGCTGTCTTTACCAGGAAGACCAGCCTTCAGGAATCCCAGGGGGAAAGGCTGAAACAAGGAAGATATACCCTAGGTGGAAGAGGATCATGTTAGAGAATACTTAAACAAACTGGGCGTACATATGCCCATGGGCCTTGATGGGATGTCCACAAGTACTGAGGGAGCTGGCAGACATCACTGCGAGGTCACTCTTGATCATCTTTGACTGATCATGGCAATTGGGTGAAATGCATGGAGACAGGAGGAAAGCAAATGTCACTCCTACCTTCGAGAAGGGCAAGAAGGAAAAGATGGAGAAAAAAAGGCTGATCAATTAAACTAGAAATCATTTCCAGGCACATGAAGGACAAGAAAATCATCACTAGTAATCAGCATGAATTCACCAAAAGGAAGTCATGCTTGGCCAACTTGATAAACTGCTGTGATTAAATTATCAGCCTGGTAGATCAGGGGAGAGCAGCAGATATTGTCTACCTGGACTTCAATAAGGCTTTGGACACTGTAAGACCCTCACATGTTGATGTATGGGCTGGATGGCAGAGAGTGAAATGGACCAAAAACTGGCTGAACAGCTGGGCCCAGAGGGTGGTGATCAGTGTCACAATGTTTAGCTGGAGTAGCAGAGTATCCATAGGGTCAATACTGGTTCTGTCCTATTTAACATCTTCATTAATGACCTGGATGATGCAGCAGACAATACCCTAAACAAGTTTGCAAAACTGGGAGGAGTGGTGGATACACCAGAGGGCCATGCTGCCATCCAGAGTACCATCCTTGACAGGATGGAGAAATGGGCTGACAGGAGCCTCGTGAAGTTCAGCAAGGAGAAGTGCTAAGTCCTGCACCTGGGGAGGAACAACCCCTGGCACCATGCTGCGTGGCCCCAGCACATCAAGGGAGGTGATCCTTCCCCTCAGCATTGGTGAGGCCACTCATGGGGTGCTGTGTCCAGTTCTGAGCTTCTCAGTTCAAGAGTGACATGGACATACTGGAGAGAGTCCAACAAAGGGCCATGAAGATTAACGAACTCAAACTCCTCTCCTGTGAGGAAAAGCTGAGAGAGCTGGGACTGTTCAGCCTGGAGAAGAAAAAGCTCAGGGGGATCTCATCACAGTATACAAATATCTGAAGAGAGAGTGCAAAGAAGGTGGAGCCAGACTCTTATCAGTGGTGCCCAGTGACCAAACAAGAGGCAATGGGAACAAACTGAAACACTGCAGGTTCCCTCTGAATGTCAGGAAACACTTTCTGGTTGACTGAGCACTGGCACAGGTTGTCCAGAGAGGTTATGGAGTCTTCCTCCTTGGAGATACGTAAAAACCATCTGGACAGGGTCCTGGTCAACCTGCTTTAGGTGTCTGCTTAAGCAGAGGGGTTAAACCAGATGACTTCCTGACTTAAACCATTATGTGATTCTGTGAATATGTATTTTTGTACCAGCTATGAAAAGAAAACTGGATTATCCTCCTCATTCAAGTACAGAACAGTGGTATATATGATGATATTTTGGGTAATGGATTTCAAACAACAAGGTCTGGTTCAAAGCACATGGAAGTAATAGGGAGGAAAAAGGCTAATGTTAATGAAGACTTTGTAAAAGTCTCAAAGGATGGCAGAAAATTATAACCTCTTGCAGTAACAGCGGAAATCAGTTTACTCAGTGAAACCTCATGACATCTATATTACATCTGTACCAGCCCCTGACAAGCCCTATTCCCAACATCCCCTCTGTCAATCATCACTACTTGATCTGTGTCACCCAGGAAAAACACTTCTGTCTTTTGAAATTCTTATTTCTGGTCAGAGCTACCAGAGCTAAGGGACTGTGGGCAAGGACAAATAAGGAGAATTCTTTCCTGTATAATCTGTGCAGCCATGTCAGATATTGCTGTACTTACTACTTAATCAAGATTAGATCCACAGTCGATGTCTAGAGACAGATTATGGGCATAACATTCAGCTCCCTGAAGGGATGTTTAAAAAGAATAGCTTTTTAAAATTTTAAATAAAAATGTCTTTGGTCAGAACGTGCGTTGTGAGCTGAAAGCCGAGCAGTCTGAGAACCTTGAGCAGCCTATTTTTAGATTCTTGTTAATACAAAGAAGAACCTATCTCTTGTTTTCCTCAGTGATGTTATTGGAAGGATTTTCACAATTGTTGGCAACATGATGAAGCCAAATTATAAGCATGCAAAACAATTAGAAAATACCCATGATCTTATTTTTCCCAGCAACCAAATTTCAGCCTTCCCAAAGCAAATTAAACTTTTTGCAGAATTTTCACATTTTTTCATCTTTTTTCCTCAGCAGCATAGTGTAGTACATATGCAAATTTCTTTAATTTCCATCAAAGGTAAGTCCTATGTATCTACAACTTCCAACTACTCTGTAACAAATACTTTCATTAAGGGTAGAAAACTCATAATGCTTTATTAAAACAAATCAGATAAAGAGCCTAAAAATGATTTTCCTTGTGGTTACTATTTCTCAAATACTCTTCCTCTGCTTTAATATCTCACCATGCCCTTATTGAGTGTGTATCTATGAAGGTTAAGAAAAAATTGTACAGATTCTTTTTATATATAAGGAGGATGGATAGTGTTTATAGGCCTTGTGGCTTGTGCTGGAAGTTGGAGATTTATAGAGGGTCAGGTGTGAAGACCCTACTAAGCATCATTATGAGGTATGAAAGGGCAGAAACTCATCTTCCTGCAAGAGTAGGTGCCTGTGGGAACTCCAACTCATGCTACACTTTTTACAAAACAATTACAAAAAGTTGAGTTCCTTGAATCACAACTGCTAGTGTTAAACCGCAAAACTGGACAAGAAATTCATGGCACCTGCTGGAATCCAAAGACACTAACGTTTACACTGAGACTAACTGTAAAATAGTGTACTCAAGTTTACATAAGCAGGCTTTTTCCACAAATAACAAAATGAAAATCTAATTTCTGGCATTTTTTAAATTCTGATGTTCTGACTTAGCTTTTTCAGAACGTTTAGCTTCTCCAGCTGTCCAGAGGTCAACCAAACTTTAAAATGACTTCATAGATTTGGCCTGTGACTTTGTCTGTGGCTTTCTTTGTACTTTATTACAAACACACTGGAAGGAAGTCATCGCTTTCAAGTGCTAACTCACCTACCAAATCAGTTTCAACACTAGAGCCTCACCCAAGGAAAAGACTTTGTCCAATGATAGTTTATGTATTTATTTGGATAACAGCAGAAAATAGGACACCTGGGAAGGACAATCCACAGAAAATTTTAGTGACAGCTAGAACACATTTTCACTTGACCCCTTATGAAAAACTCAAGTAAAATGCACTATGAAAATATGGGGGGAAAAAACTCTTAAGATATCATGGGATCCAACGTTCATAGTTGCTGTGCAGTGGTCAGTGGATGGATGGGTAACCAACAAGAAATTAAACTTTTATTCTGATTAGCCCAAACCAGTAACTACCTACAATACTACATCAGCCACAACACATTACCTTGCATATCACACCAACCATCACATGGTATGAAATGACTTTTAGAACTTCAGATGACACATGACAGTGCACACTCCACGGAGGAGATGGCAGATTGCCTCAACAAAACTGTCGAGACATTACCCTTAGGAACAACTTGTTTCTCACTCGGCGCCTGGCCATAAAAGGTGTCAGACCCCATACCATCCATGTGGTGGATCAGTTGTCTCCTGGTGTGATCCTTACCAGCCAAGAATGAGACTGCTCCTGTTCATAGGTTAGATATAGATGAATGGAGATCAGGACCCCTTCAACAGTGAGGAGCACCACTAGAAGAATGAGGTGGGCAACTAGCTGCTCCTGTGATTTGTCCTGGAAGACTGCTCCTAGACTGGAAAACCCCGACGGTTAAAAGCCTTGGAAAAGAGTGCAGGAAAGCTCAGAGTGCTGAGCTCCAGAGGGGCTGAAGACCTTTTAGTTTTCCTCTAGAAATGCATTAGGACTTTTACAGGAAATGATTACCTGTGAAGTGTATTCCTTAAAAGAAGCTGTGTCCAGAATGTCTGAACACAAGGATGATTAAAGACCCCTGGGATACTGAAGAAAAATAGCATGTCACAAGCAGCTGTCAGAAGGCCTTGTGGAGGCTGTTATTTCCTGATCCACAAAATATACAGGCTATGCCTATATTAGCAAGGCATACAGTACAACAGGAACAGATCTGAAGAAAAACGCAGCTGGTGCTGTGCACCTGATGGGCAAATCCAGACATGTTAGCAAAGGTTTTACCATGAAGTAATTTCAGGCTGGTCCCCTGAATTGAACTCCCATTATCAGCTGAAAAGAGTTAGGTGCAATCCTGAAGCACAGCTCTTGGCTTGCTTTCCCTTGGCAGTAATTCAGTTCATGTGCCTTGACACTTCAGAATGGTGTCCTTAGTGGGGAGATTGGGAGATTTGCTGTGAAACTGCACTCTTGACCTGAACAGAAATACTAATATAAATGGACCCATTGAATAATTAAGAACTATAAACTACAAAACAAGTTAGCATTTGTATTACTTTCCCAGTACCTTCTTAAAGTATTTCCTTTTAATAGGATGTTCTGGCATCCCTCTGCAATTTCATTGCTTGGAGGAAACAGACTTGCTCTAGAAACAAAGATGGAGTGTCTCTAGTCTCCCCCCATTTGCAACTACTTCTGCTAGGCATTTGTCACTATCAGTCCCACTTGTTAGAGACTGAAGATCCAATGATTACTTTGTTTCTATAACTCTGATGATGAGTCAGGAAAGGAGAGAGAGACCCTATTAACCCCTGACTAAGAGAAATGTTGCACCATTATTGCACACCTTATAAGACACTGGAGAACCTGTACAAGGCACTGCTTGAAAAACACACTAGCAAAAGAAAAATCTTTAACTGATATTTTACCAGGCAGCAAAAATCAACAAGCCGTAATTATTTCCATTGAAATACAGTGAAGGGAGGGAGAAGGAGAAGCAAAAGTGACATGATGGAAAGAACCACGTCAACATACTAACTCTTGGGCTAAGCATCATCAGTTCAGGCTCTGGCCAGTAAAGTCATTAGGATACTCCTCTCATTTACACAGATTTTGCACACCTGCCTCCTCCCTGTGGATTCACTCTCACAGAGATGCAAATCAGAGTCAAAGATATCTAGGATCAGATGACACATCCATTCTCTCAAACGATCTCAATGACATAAACATAGATCTGAATTTACACCACTACTTTTATCTTGGAGCAAGATCTGAAAACACTGTAGTAAAAGGAGGTTCAGATAGCAAGCTGCTTTTTAGTGCCAAGATTTTTTTTTTTGGCTTTCAAACCCAACAATGGTTTTACATACACAGATAATTCATTTTCTCACCATAAACAGATTTTGTGGGGGTTTTGTGCATGACTTACATGAGGTGAAGACTGAAGGCACATGCTAATACTGACCTGGCAGAATACGTCTGTACCCATTTATAAGATAATAAAAGCATTTCCAGAGTCTGAGAACAGTTTTCATAGAAAGCCAACTAATGATGATGATGATGATTAATTCTCATGTTTTATTTTTAACATCATTTGCATCCCTAAATATGGATAGATCATAGTGATGAGCTCTCAATAACACTATTAAGGAAGCTGTTGAAATGAGCTGAGTATGTCCACTAGCACTGATTAGACAAGTTAAGTGCAAGTCAAGTTCTAAGAACAGTCATTAATAACTGGTGAAAGGTAGGTAAATTAATACATTGGTGACAGGAAGAATTAGACTCTTGATTTGGAGTTGCATAAGCGATACAATTAAACAGAATTTATTTGTGATACCCATCATGTCACAGGGACAATATAAGAAGAAGTAAATCTTAAAAGGCTGTAAATTACTTTTGATGGATGAAGACAGATTTAGTCTTTTAGCTGAATATTTTATTAGTGGGTTTTTCATTTCATACACTCTACTGAAACAATTACATCCTTAATGCACTCACCACTCTCCATCTGTATGATTCTGTTCCCCATTCAAAAATCTCCTGTACATGTCCCTACTGTCCCATACAACACTACTTACATGAGCAACTGGATAAGCTTGTGGGGAATTCCAGTTTCTTAAACTTATTACGGTAGTCCTCAGTAACAACACAAAATATTGCAGTGTCACTAACTTAGGACACAGAGCCCCATGGCTGCTGAAGGCTGGGACATCCCTACAAGTACTCCTAGAGAGTCTTTGCCTTGGGATTCAGCAGTTAAATTTAGAAGAACTCCTGGAAGAAATCAAGTATAAACAGTGCTTTAAGAATTACAATTTTTCTTCATCTCTTATATGCTGTGTACAAGTTTATGAGTACAGAATAGACTGGAAATATTTTAGGACTTTTTTGAGTACTAAAATACAAGGCCAGCAAGATTGCTAGTATTCTAAGTACAGAATTTGCAATTAAAATGTGTTTCTAGAAGAATAACATATTAAAATAAGCTAGATATTTTTTTTCACTCTTTAACCCATTCCTGAAGGAACTGAAGATGTCTTGAGCTTTTGCCAGTCATCACAGGATATTAAAACAATCTCACACAAAGTGTAAAACAAATATAGTTTGGCTCAAACTGCCATGTGTGTCAGAATGTCATATGCTGAAGCTACCACTCACAAGGCTTTACTCAGGCCCGAAGAAACATTTGGCAAAATTCATATCAAAATCAGGATATGGATTTCACTACATCTATTGTGGACTTACAGTTAGGTGTAAAGGTCTGCCTGTTTCTGCAGCAGATTATTTTGTATTTGCCAGTAGAAGGGTGAGAAAGGTTATCTAAGCAAAACAATTCAAATAAATAAAAGTTCAATCAGTGCGATGTTCCTGTTGCTCATTTCATTTTGGACTTTTGATGAAATCGTGCATTAATTCTGTGAGGCGATGGTAGGACTGTCAACACCCAGTGCTCTTAATATTGGATCAAAATCAGATCAAATAAAACCTGCATCCAGTTTAAATTCATACTGTTGATTCAAAAAGAGTTAAAGCATCTTGAAAGGTTTTACTGGAAATGTTAATCTTTCGTCAAGTATGCCCTGCTTGCACCACTCTAGGTTTGTTCTACATCATCATATGGCCAACATAAAGCCTCAAGAGAAACACAGAGCTAACATAAACCCCATATTGCATGCTCTGGCTTCTTTGACAAAGTGCCTTTTCAGTCCCAGTACTGCTGGGTGATCCATCATACACCACTCTAGCATTTATGATCACAAAGCCAGTGGCTGAGTTATAAACCTGCATCATAAGAAAAGGAGTTCCAAAACATCACTCAGAGAGCCAATTGCACTCATATAATCTTGGCACTCTTGCAACCAGCATCCAAACCCTACCACTGGTGCTTGTACAGAAGCCATCTCTCCTCAAACCACCACCCCCTGGCCTTTAAGCCCCTGACTGTTTCTGTCTTCTGATTGTGTGTTGGTAATCTGAAGAGACAGGGTTCATGACAACTTATTCAAGTGCAGTATTTTTGAAAGGTTGTAGGTTATCGGAGGTGCAGAGAGTATAAGTTATATATGTGCAAATACTGTAATTCCGTTTATCAGATGTGACACATTAACTACTATTTGTTAAGTGATCTTGCAACAGAGTGCTGAACATCTCTGCTTACACACAGCAATTAATTCACCAGTGAAATGCAACTATATTCAGAGTGATAAAGTGGCCACCCAAAACATTAACAATATTTGTAAAGGCTGAGGGAAAGAAACAAAGAGTGAAGCTGCAGGGAGTTGAGTTGGTTTGTATCCTAGTACTGGGCTCCCACTTCAAGGCAATCTACTCTTCCAGAACTAGGATTATAGGAGTTGAAATTCACTGTGTCATTTAACAGATAACACTTCCTTCTACTTCAAATATATGGGATAGTTGCAGCAGCCAACTTTTATAGCCATCTCACTGCCCATTCCTGAGGCTCTCTATCTACTCACTAGTGAATAACAAAATCTAAAGAAGCAGTTAGTTCAAACAAACCGCCACAGTTAAGAAATACCATAAATAGGTCTTGAGGAAAGTCCAGATGGGTTAAAGTACTTCATCTACAAACATATTGACAGAACTTGCCAGTCAGCTTGAGGCATGTGAACTACTTCTTTAACCAGTTGACTCTGTTGCTTATGATCCCCAACGATCTGTACTGCTTGCCTGAACTGTCTATCACTTTGTACTGGCTGACAAATAAAATCGTCTTAAAGGGGCTTTTTCCAAAGAATGTGATGGCAGATACATTCACTCAATATGAAACAATCTGTGAATAGTGCTGTTATTCTTCTAACATCAATATTAGAAGAAAGATGGTCAATATACACCTTCTCCAAATCTACCAGATAAATAGAAGATTTGGGAAAAGAACACTTTTTTTTTTTCCCCAGATTTCCTTTGCATTTTACCTCAAATTAGCATGCTAGGACTCGCCCACTATGATCTAGCAATTGTGTGGATTGTTAGTGAGGTGTCTGCTTAATGTATGTATGGGTATTAGTTGAAACCTTACTCGGACTTCAAAACATTTTAGATACAGAGAAGCTCTAGTGAAGTCAAATGGGTGACATTTGGAAATTCCTGGCCTGCTTGACAGCAGCACACCTGGAAATAAAGCAGAGCAGCCACAGCCACTTTCACTGTCTAGCAGTGCCTTTTTGTGCTTCTGGATAGTAAAGGTACCTTCCATTCTGCGGATTCTTCCCAAATGAACAAGTTCACAACTACAAAACATGATCTTATATTACTCTGAACTATAGATTACTCTGAGAGGTCTCTCTCCTCAGTGAGGCTAGGCTATGCTGCCTAGCCGGAAAAGCAAAATGGAAGAGGTTTCGGGGCCATGACCCTACAGACTACTAGGTAGGGCAGCAGCACGACAACCTGGTTGTTTTCTGAACCCTGCTCTGTGTTGTTTCTGCATTTATCCAGTTGCCAGCTAAAATATATCCACACCTTCACCTGCAGTGAACATCTAATGAGCATCAACTCCTCTCCGTGCAGCTCCCTACTGTCTGAAAAGGATGGTGTTGCAATGGCCTTGGTAGGTTAGAGGTACCTAGAGGAAATCAGTAACCTTGCTATCAGTAGATTAAATTGTGTCACAGAGCCACGTGTTGCCCATAACTGTTGACAGTCATTGGCAATCGTTCTGAAGTGTGCCAACCAACTGCCAGGAGTGGTATGGGGTCACTACATTCCATACAAGTCATTTGGATGCAGCTGACATGTTGTAGATGACAGCAGAGTTTACCACATAGATTCAAGCTGTCCAGCGTCACCTGGTTTCCAGGACCTCATCTATTTTGTTTAACAGTACAGATGTTGCTGAAGAATGCACCAGGTTGAAAGTAGAGCAAGGAATATGAAAAGAACCTGGTCCATTAACCGTAAATCAGCAGTAAGTTCCCCGTCTGAAGAGAACTTGTTTTTATTTCCTGCAGCTGTCTACTTCTCCTCATTGACTGTGTAGAGGTTGAGGCACCGTCAGTAACTAGTCTGGATCTCCCCCAAAGTACTTATCAGTTATCATCATTGCACACTACAATATTCAACACTTTGGCTTAGCAGAACCTGATGTTATGCTTCTGTGAGTATGTAAAAACGTACAGAAGCATCACAGAAGGACCCTCTCAACCACTGTAAGATACCACATGGTCTTTAACCTGCCTGAATGGTCTTTAACCTCACCGAATAATTCTCAGTGAGGGTTCTTTTACCTCACATTGAGCCCTGCTACAAGCACCAAAACGTCAAATGTATCTCTTATCTCTTAGTAAGAAACTTTATTTTCTTTTTCTTTTTTAAGTCCTCTTGTCTAAAGCACAACAAAACAGAGAAATGGAAGAATAGCTTTAATTCACGCTAACTTGTGCTGATCAGTATATGAATAGCCTGTGAAATGAAGAAGATCATCAATATTGCATGACACATGAAAAACTGCCTGAAGTATCATGGTGCTCCTAGAGTTTTCTTATAATGCAAGTGATTACTCTGCAAATAGAACAACCTGCTAGGTATATGAGGGGGAATATCAGGATGAATTAATATAAGCAAATGAATCATATTCTCTTAGTCTCTAGGATTTTATTTCGATGATGAAGTCCTACAGAATTAAGGCAACACTTTCTCTTCTGAATTTGCTCAAGGGTAATCAAGAACACATACAAAGATACCAGTTTGCAGTTACTTCTACAGTTCTAATTTCCTTGTTCCAGATTTTTTCAAGTTATGAGACTGTAGTGGGTTTACGTGGCAAGGTTTTGGTAGCAGGGGGCCACATGGGTGGCTTCTGTGAGAAGAATCCAGAAGCTGCCCTATGTCAGATACGGGTCCCACTGCTGACCAGAGCTGAGCCAATAAGCGATGTTGCTTTGCACCTCTGTGAGAGCATATTTAAGAAAGGAAAAAAAAAAAAAACAAACAAAACGCTGCGCCACACAGCAGCTGGGAGAGTGACAGGAGTGAGGAACAGCTTTGCAGGCGCCAAGGCCAGTGAAGGAGGGGGAGAGGTGCTCCAGGTGCCGGAGCAGAAGCCCCCTGCAGTATATGGTGAGGACCATGGTGAAGCAGGCTGTCCCCCTGCAGCCCATGGAGCACCACAGTGGAGCAGGGTTCCACGCTGCAGTCCGTGGAGGAGACCACGGTGGAGCAGGCCGACCTGCACCGACGGAGACTGCGGCCTGTGGAAGACCCCTGCTGGAGCAGATTCCGGGCCGGACCTGTAGCCCGTGGAGAGGAGACCACGCAGGAGCAGGTGACCGGGCAGGAGCTGCTGCCCGTGGGGATCCAGGTTGGAGCAGTTCGCTCCTGAGGGACGGACCCCGTGGTACGGACCCATATCTGGAGCAGTTCTTGAAGAGCTGCTGCCTGTGGGTAGCCCACGCCGGATCAGTTCAGCAAGGACTGCATCCCGTGGGAGGAACCCCACAGCACAGGGGACGAGAGTGACTGAGAAGGAGCGGCAGAGAAGCAGCGCTATAGACCGACCATAACCCCCATTGCCCCATTCCCCCGCGCCGCTTGGGGAGAGCAGGTGGAAGAGGGTGGATGGGGGGGAAGGTGCTTTTGGTTTCTTTCCTTTGTTTCTCCTTCTCTAGCTTGTTAGTAATAGGCAATAAATCTTACTATCTCCCTATGCTGAGTCTGTTTTGCCTGTCACGATAATTACTGCGTGATCTCCTCGTCCTTATCTCAACCCTTGAGACCTTTTCATCATATTTTCTTCCCATTCCTCTTTGAGGAGGGGGAGTGAGAAAGCGGTTGTGGTGGAGCTCAGCTGCCCACCTGAGTAAAACCACCACACAGACAAAATAAATTAGATATGTCATTCAACTTAAAAAAATAAAAAATAAAAAATCTGTGTTCTATTTACATGGGCTGTGACAGAGAACCATAGGAAAGAATCACCCTTCTGAAATAATACATTGCCTGAAATAAATTTGTGGAATAACAACTAGTGACTGATTCATTTAATGAAATGGCTATGATTTTCTCAGTATTTTTCATTTCATGTATTCACATCCATCAGTGAAAAGGGAGGACGGAAGAATGGCTACCACCACAATTCAGCAACAGTTTGTAGTCCTCCTTCTCCCCTTTCCGCATAAAAACATAAAGTTGAAGAAGCCTGCGGACTTCTGTGCCAGAGAAGCCAATGTATTTTCAATAACAAAGACTTCATAATAGCAGATGTATATAAACTGCAGCCCAAGTACATGCAGTTAAACATCTCCACATCAGTCAAAGAGAATGCTGAAGTATAACATGTTGAATGGCAACTCTGTTGTAGACTCGTTACGCTCTAAAAGGCTTACAACAGAAAGGGAGAAGCAATGTGGTTGATCACAAGAAAACCATGGGGCTGAACAAAGAAGCTGGAAGCCAGGCATGTACTTCCGCTTTCCTTTCCTATAGGCATCATTAGGCTATTTCATTGTTTCTTCTTTACTTACTGCCAGACTCTGCTGGAAACGAAATGGCGGCCCACAAACTCAACCATATTTCATGCCCTGAGGAGAAGAGACCCTTGACACCTTATCAGGGCCACATCCTTACTCTGGGGTTATTTTATCCTGCAGCAGTGCAAAAAGACCTTGAAGTAAGAGAAAATTACATTGGTTATCTTTGTCAAGAGAAGTCTTCCAACCAATACTGAGTGCTTCCAAAAAGTTGTCTTTCAGCCTCCATCAGCGCAGCTGCTACATCCCTCTTTTAATATGGACAGCTTGTGTGCCACCTCAGCAGGTAACTATGGCAGACAGAGAACACTGGGACCACAGCCACATCCTGTGTCCTTTGAGCGTCAACTCCTGGCATCCATGCTCTCTGCAAACTCCCACAAATCCCATGCACCGTGTGGCACACATACAACAACAATTCTCTTCACGCCTGCCTGCCTCTAGGCCTGCGTCCTATGCACTTTACTTTCTGCCAACCCTCTGATCCTCCATGTCAGTTCCAGCTCCTCAGCTTGACCTGGGGCCCCTCAGCCAGATACGTCTGATGCTTGGAGCAAGAAAGACGTTATGGCTTGGTGGATGACTCCTGACAGGGCCTTCCACTTAAGTGAGTCCTGTTAGAAGGCATTTTTCTCAGACGAGTTTTGAGGTGTCAAACCTTCCCCCTACAAAGGCTCACCTGTTGCATAACCTGATGTGATACCTAATTTCTTGACCATCCTCCTCAAAGTAGGAGTACTCAGTGACATTTCTTCCGTCTTCTTTAATAAAATTTTCATGCTTATGCAGTTTGGCCTAATTGTCCCTAAACTACTTTGCAATTTGCATTTTATTTTGAATAAATCTATTTAATCTATTTATTTTCTTTTACTCTTTCCTGCAGTGAAAATATTGGTCTGACAGGGAACACCAGTAAATCACACCCTTTATGTCAGGCTCCTTTAATTTTAGAGAGATTCCTCATTCTTTGCTGTCTGTTTCCATTTTGGGTGTAATTTAAAAACAGCAGGCAGCAATTGAACTCTGAGATCTCATTAACACCCGCTAAGCCCTTCTAACAAGAAGCAGCAGACTAGAGAGTATTTCTTCAAGGTGATGAGCAAACGTGCCAAAGTTGACTTTAATTTATATTACTGCTGATGTTTTTCAATCACATAGATTTTTTTTACTTGCATGCTATATTAATTCTATTTTATATAATGTCTCCTCTCAGTGTAAGAGTATTACAAGAATCTACCAGCAGCCTTTCACACTACCCAAATTTATTTTTCAATTCTCAGTTACGCTTACCTTCAATAATTAACTTCATAAACTACATCCACAAAGTACAACCCATCCTGAAAGTTTTACTATTTAAGCCTTTTACGTTAAGATATGAAGTCATGAAATAGTCACGAAACTATTTAGCCAAGAAAGGGTTTGAAAAAAAAACAACACACCAAAACCTTCTATTGCTAGAGTAACTGCCATGTTTTAAGACAAGTTTCAGCTCAACTGCTTACCTCTCCTTGCCAGATCGGGTTAACTGTATTACAAATAATCTTCGATCTTTTCTCCTGTCCATGATGAGGAAGCGCTGGAAAGATGCTATGTTTTCCAGGCTGGATGGAAATCTTCAAGTAAGGATCTGGATTGAAGAACATTCCTTTCTTCAGACCAAAAGCCTGGAAATCTGAAAGAAGGTTAATAAGGTAAATAAACTGATTATTTTTCATATTGCAGGTAGGTCTCTGGGAGAAACTGATAGGAAACCAGTGAGGAATTCAAATAATATGGTGGGAATATAAAAAAATCATTATATTTATTGTGAGGTAACATAAAGCCAAATTATAATAATTCTGTGATTTAGGATTTAAAAATGACTATCTAAAGAAACTGAAGTTTTTACAACCTGATTGTTAAGACTAATGTGGCTTCTAAATTGGTGTTTATGGAACTAAATAGAAGTGATCTACTGATTTTTCTAAGAAGTTAAGCACTTGCTCAGCCTGATTCCAGTGACAGGACGACTCGAGATCATTCATTTTACCACATAAACATGGCACTTGGGACACAATATATGCCAGTTCTCCTAGGTATCATTTTTCTATTTCTATGAAATTTAGCTTTTAGATCACTTTTTTTCTATGTGAGAAGTCATTTTACATTTTTTCTACTTTAAAACACCTCTTTCTGTGCATGGGTTACCTTTACCTGAGCTAACTTAGGAAATTCATATACGTAATGTCCAAGTTTTGAGCAGGACTTTCTAGCTGCAGAATTTCCAGGGAGTGCTGTACACGTTGTGCAGGGAAAATCGCAGCCCTCTGATCATCTTTGTGGTCCTCCTCTGGACCCACTCTAACAGGTCTGTGTCCTTCTTGCGCTGGGAACCCCAGACGTGGATGCAGCACTTCAAGTGGGGCCTCACAAGGGCAGAGCAGAGGGGGACGATCACCTCCCTCGACCTGCTGGTCACTGTTCTACTGATGCAGCCCAGGATGTAGTTGGCCCTCTGGGCTGCACGTGCACACTGCTGGCTCATGTTGAGCTTTTGTTTTTGCTCATGTCTCTTTGCATGGAGGTTCTCTTCCTCTGTTTAAAGCTTAATTTCACATAGGGCTAAAAACACTTGCTACTTTCTCCCCCTTCCTGTATCGAAGAGGTACAAAATTGGTTAAGATGGTTTCCCAAATTGTTCAGATGTATTCTTAAACATTCAATTTACATATATTTTTTCTTTTAGACAGGTTTTAAAAACAGTAATTTAAAGCATTAGTGCTTGAACTCTCTCCTAACTGATAAGACAAACAAACAAAAAAAAAACCTGAACTATTCTAGCAGGTTATGGGAGACCATGTAAAACACTCCAGACAGATTATTTTGGATGAATCTGAAAATCTTACACTTTCCACATCAACATCAGCATATTTTCAGAAAACAGCTATATCAAGAACAGGGAAAATATTCACTGAGTTGTATTTTGCTTCCTTCACCTATGGTAATAGCCAACACAATAAAATGTGTGAACTAAAAAGCAACTGTTTTCGTTTTGGTTGATTTTGATTATATATTCCAGCACACAATTCATGTAGCAGACATTCAAAAGACGTTGGACAGATGGTCCTGAAACAGACTGTATTTTAAGAATCTTATTCTTGTTATGTTCTCTAACAAATAACAAAAAATAAGGGATGTCAGTACTAATATCCCATTTGAAAGTACTTTGCTGACACTATGTACTGCCAAGGTCCTAGCAATGCTTTTACACAAAGAAAAAGATCTGGTTCAAACTGATAACATGGATTTCTTTTCCAAGTGTGCAATCTCTATGTTACCAGTAGGTATCTAATCTATCAGCCCTGCTGAAATCCTTTATGGCAAACTGTTTTGCTTTGGAAGTTGTACTGTTAAAAGTGCATTCCAGAAATAGAAGCCAAGATTGCAAAAGCGCTATGAGTGACAAGGCCCAGCAGTATAATTGTGTCAGGCTGATAACACATGAGAGGAGAGAAAGACCTCTGAGATCTTATTTTCTTCTTCTCTGGTATTTCCCCAAAAGATTCTGAAACTGAAATATTTATTGCTGTATGTGTTTCTGACTTTTTTTTTCCTTCAAAGAGCAACAATACCATTGTTTGCTACCACTGTGCAAAGGAATAGTCTATTGCTAGAAAATTGCTAGCATTCAATTATATATACATCTATATTATACACTATAAAGAACATACATATTATGATAATCTACCAACCTCTAACTACTGGTGGGAATTAATCACTCACGAAGGTGAAAGTACTCCTAAACTTAATTAATAGTCTAATTTTTGTATTTGGATGAGAAAAATGATTAAGCCAAGCTCACAAGAAATTTTATCTTTTTGTGTCATTTTCTTAAATTGCATGATACAGCAAATTATGTTAAAATGTCAGTTAGAAACATATATTTAATGTCCAATGCACATAGGGTCACAGAACTAGCTTTTTCAAGTACAGAAATTGCAGTTATACTTTCATATCTCACCACAAATTCTTGGCACCATGAAAAATAGAGCATCAAAAATACAAAAGCTCAGAATAAAGCTGCATTGGCATCTGCGTATATCTAGAAGAAGCCAATCTAATCTGAAGCGGAAACCATGGATGCTGTAACTTGCTGTAACCAAAAGGCTCAGGTACTTTCTCACCACTGCTGTATAACACCCCATTAGAAGAATACCATCTGTTCCGCTTCCCCAATTGAAAATATTTCTCTCTCTTATCTGTACTGTCTTCAGAAAAAGGTTCTGAAAATGCTCAATATTTAGGGTTAACTGAATTTAAATCTTTGATAAAACTAATGAATTCCAGAAGACTTAGATTCATCTTGCTGTATACTGTAGTTTTACAGCATATTTCTTGCAGACATATCAGGAAATGTTACCAGCGTAACTCAACCTGCTTTTCAGAAGGTATTTTCACTCAGTCTATTAAAAAAAGTGATTAATATACTATATGTCAGTTTCTCATTTACTCATAAATCACACTTTTGTGTGAAAGAGGGAATACACCTATCAGTTTGATAATGTCAGGCCATCTCTTGTGAAAGATGACAGAAGACAGAAATGCAGGTGAATGGGCAGAAACTGCTGGCTAATTTACTACTACAGACTTTCAGTATTTGCATCCTAAGCCAGTAATTGTAAGTACATGCATCCTACACCAGCTAGGCTCATGTCACTGTATACAAAGAGCTTACACCAACTGCTGTCTGCTGCTGCCCCCAAGTGAATTATGAATTTGTTCCAACTTCAGGGCTTACTTTCCATATATGCCGATCTCTGGGTGTCTGGATGAGCCCTTAGGAAGCTTTGCTCTAGTCACGTGCATGCATAAGGCCTCTGTCCTTAAGGTGGGCCATAGACCTCCCTCCTTCCCTGTCTTGTAAAGAATCACTCTGTGAATGCATTTTCCATGCAGCATCCCAAACTTTGTGGCAATGATGACTGGTTAGTGACGGAGACTGCATCTTTGTGGCAATCTGGAAGTTGGTGTGTGTTTAGTGGTAAAACATGGAACCAGGTGAGGATACTAATCGATTCACAGCTTGAACCTATTTGTGTTTACCAAGTTTGATTTTGCCTCAGTACAAGTGACTAAGCTTTCAGATGGTCAGGGGAGAGGTATGATTTGGGTATGAGAGTCACATTTTGTCATGCACAGCAAGGAGATTCTCCGATGGTAATGACCAGCAAAACCATTGTGAAGATGGTAGTTCAGTTCCCTACAGATGTAGTGAAGTACCGGATCAGATTCATGCTACAGAAAAGGATGGTGAATCAAAGTGAGAACCAGAGTCCAGAACAGCCTGATTTCTAAACGAACTATGGTTAGTCTGGCCATCAGTCTGTCGGTAGATAAGGAAACGAAGTTAGAAGGTGTTCTTCCCAAGAGATGAGACGCTTTTTTGTCAAGAGGTGGAAAAACTTTCCCAGAAATAACACACAAAGTTATTCTTTATAGTTTATAAATATGTCCCAAGAAGACTGAGTCCATTTAGCCTCTTGATTGTGTATATTTTACTTTACTGCAGTAGACACAGTCTGCAAACCAGAAGAAAGGTCAAGATCAATGAGTAGCAGAGCTATTAGTTTTAAGAAGCTGATATTAATGTTCTAATACAGTTGGCAAATTCCTTCCAGCAAAAGACAACAAGTATTGAATGTACTTTATGTTTCCAAGAACCATCCAATTGATTGCAACTGCTGTCTTGCAGCTAGCTATATAACATGTGAGAGAGATAATTAAGCCTCAGCAATTCTATAGTCGACACACCAAATTCACGTTTTTCTTCTTTAGTGTACTAGCCATGTGTGCTCAGACACAGGAAATGTTATGTATTGATCACGAGTCACTTAACTCTCTCAGAATATGAAGAGGTTTTAAGTTAGGCCAAACTTATCCAGAACACATCTAAAAGGCGACCTAATGAAGTTCTGCAAGGTTACCAAGACGCTGGAAAGACCATTGGGTCACTTGAAAGACCACTGTCACAAAAATCACAGAATCCCAGAATGGTTGAGGTTGGATGGGAGGTGATCTGGTCGAACCCCCTGCTCAAGCAGGAACACCTAGAGCAGGCTGCCCAGGACCATATCCAGATGGCTTTTGAAGATTCCCAAGGAAGGAGACTCTCTGGGCAGCCTATTCCAGTGCTGAGTCACATGCACAGTACAGAAGTGCTTCCTGATGTTGAGATGGAACTTCTTGTGTTCCAGTGTGTGCCCATTGCCTCTTGTCTTGTCACTGAGAAGAGCCTGGCTCTGTCCTCTTTGTACCCTCCTTTCAGGTATTTATAGACACTGATCAGATCCCCCGAGCCTTCTATTCTCCAGGCTGAACAATCCCAGCTGTCAATTTAGACTGTGATTTAGTTTGATGAACACCCAAATGGAATGTATTCTCTCCATAATCTGCTCATTAATGGCAGAATATAAAATTACTGTCATCTTTCCAAGATCCTCATAGCTCATGTATCAAGGCACAATAAACTATCTTCACGATCCATCACTATGAGAGAAAGAGCTATTAATTAGGTCGTCAATGGATAGATCAAACATTTTCCTTGTGTTTTCCTTTGTAAATTCCCAAAGAGATTTCAGTTCAGATTCTGATGCTGAGTAACTGGACTTGACCAGGACTGGTATCTGGGTTGACTATCAACGAGGTAAGGTAGTTGCCAGGGTATTAGTACATCAGTGTTTCTTTTATAGCGTAGAGCTTGTACAGAACAATTATCACCTAGCTTGGAGGGCAGAAGTTCATATAATGAGCTGAGCTACATAGTGGTGGCTTCAAAAGAAGGAAGAACAAAACTCTGCTTGCTCAGGATTAACAGGAGGCACCTAGGTACTGCCTCTCAGCTACATGCTTTTAAAACAATAGGAATTATTTTAGCTACCAGTAGCATAATAATGTTTCAACGGTAACAGCATAGAAATTTCGCACTAACTTGGAAATGCCAATTTGATTCATGCAGCAGTACATGATGCTTGAATCTAGAGTACAGAAAATGAGCACAGATTTGGCAGTATTGCAACTGGTATAAAATTTCAATAAATCTAATATTAAGGAATTATAAAAATCTAACAGTAAGGTGCAGTGATAGGAAGTCTTAATATCTAATACAGTAAAATAATGCAGGTGAATTGAGAAAGATACTACATAACGTACAACAAATTACTGGCTTAATCAGCTATTTAAGGAGATTCTGCAACTGGCGATATGCAAGAAGGTAAACAGATAGTTAAGGCAGTTCTTTCTGCAGAAATTATCTGTAGAAATCTACAGATCTATAAATAGACTGCATTTCCCTTTAAAAACACACACATACACACAAAAAACAGAATGTAAGTGAAAAAAGAACTGTCTGGTATAGTTACACAACGAGATGTTTAAAGATCTGAGATTAAAAAACAAAAACAAAAAAAAACACAAGTAGGTGGGGTAGATAAGCCAGAACATTTTTGTCAAATGAGGCTACCAGACAAAATATTAAAGACAGCAAAAAAGAGGAGAAAATAATTTTTCTAGCTGGATGTGCTACAAAGGAATGCTGAAAGGAATTCTCCTTTCTATAAGGAAGAGGCAGTGGAGGCGTAAAGAAGAAAATACATCTATTAATAAATGAAAAGCTGTGAAGAATTTAATTATTCAAGAATGGCTGAAAGACAGGCTACTTTTTAAATTGCCTTCATCAAAAAAGAAAACAGAAAAAGTTTGAACAACTATTGTGAGCAGTGTAACAGTGAGAGTTTCGTTACTGCAAGCTGTTAACCACTGGAGCAAAATACCACCTATTTTGCTCAGAACCAGAGTACACACCTGTCTAGGACAGAACTGAACCAATTTCACACAAAACTCCATACCATGGAGTAAGATGACTTGTGTTACATAGGAGAATGGAGTAATTAATTTCAAAGACTTTAAATCTGTTAGTCTAGAGCACTGCAGTACTTTGTAGCCACTGGTGTTTTGGAGGAGGTAGAAAAGTCACCTCACCTTAACACAAGCTCTGAAAGGTGAAAAAAACAAACAAACAACAAGAACAACAAAAAGGTGAGTGGTTAGAAACTTAGGTTTATAAAAAAACATCTGGGCAAAATAGCTTGAGTTGGTGAGGGCAGAAGAAGAGGTAGGTTTATAGCAATATTTAATAAACAAAATTTAGTGGATAGATTTTTTGTTATAAAATCAGTCTCTAGGACTTCCAGAAATGGTTAGAAGATAAAGAATGTTCTATATCTGCATTTTGATCAAGGATTTCATGGTAACTACAATTTTCAAAATGACCTTTAGTTGACATAATATTGTTTTCCGTTGTGATTTAGACGCTGACTTCCATAAACTGAAAATAGATCTTACCTGAATGCCTGATCTGAAAGCTACACAAGGAATAATAATAATAAAAAAAAAAGATCCTGAATGTCTCACAAACATGCATGAAACATGAATTCCTGAATGTCTGTGAGATATTTAGACCTTCTGGTCATTTGTTCCACAAGAGCACTTGGTAAATAAGCAGCGTGTAAATAAGTGAGAGATGTGAAATATTAAAGTTTGAAAAAAGATTTTTAATGCAATATATAGCTAGGAGGAATGTCACACAAACATCATGATAACACTTTCTAAATATACCAGCCAAAAGAATGGTTTCCAGGGCTTTCAGCAAAGGTGTTACGTTGCTGCTAAACCATGAACTTTCAGTGAAGTGGCTGGAACATCTTGGGAAGCTTAGCACGTTTCTTCTTTCTGTACTTCATGTGAGGGAGCTTTCACACTCTCAGCTGCCTTATCAGAAGTGTGATGCTCACTGGTAACAGCAGCAAATTCATACTGGAAACTAAATGCAAAGTAGCTGAATAGTTTTCCTTGAAGATTGTATCTAACTAAATTAGGCTTATGATATTTCTCTTAGTGTTTTAATAATTAAAGCTATAATAATACAGTCATCATATAAAAGATTAAGAAGCATAATCATGGGAAATTGTCTTCTTTGAGATCAGTATTGCTAATGAACCTGTTAAGCTGAACTAACCTTTCACAGGAACAACTTCCAGTCTCTAAAGAAGGAAATAGTTAGAAAACAAACTACCTACTGCTCTTTCTGTTCTGGAGAAGATAGTGATCTCATTTTGCTCTGAAGCATCAGTTTATTCTTCTTTGTTTGACATTTTTATCCAATCCAGATACCTTTCCACAGGCAACATTTCCAGTGAAACTAGTTGGATTTTGCTCAAGCAAATATTCAATAAAACTACAGAAGGAATAAAGTACTTTGCCACCAACTTTTAGAAATAAATTGTTTCTGCACAGTTCATTTCAAAGTAGTGTCTCACTGGAGTGTCTAGGCAGTAGAGCAAACAAGATAAATCAGCTGAAATGGAATGATCTTGTTCAGCATTTCTTGGGATTTTGCCTACTTTGAGATTTTTCTCTCCCATTCCATTAATATTCTTCTTTAAAAAAAAAAACGGTATTATAAATTGTATAGCTTTCCTTGCTTTCTTTAGATGATAACCTGTTCAGGGCAGGCTGGCTCTGTGTTGGTGCAATAACTAACACAGTGGTCCCCAGCCAAAGACTAATGGCCTTTCACTCTGTTGCAATGAAAAAAAACCACAAAATTTTGAAACCTAAATGTTATGTAATGACACTGAAACACTGAAGGTGACAGTATACCTCCTGACAGTATACCTAAGGACCAGTATCTAAGAAGTCTACGTGAGCCAAAAGGATTCCTGACAATAGACAGGTTATTGCTGCAATAGTGGTGCAAACAGAAAAGAATCCCAATTCCTTGGGAAAGGCCTGGATTTATTTGCATTTTATTAGCTAGCATAGCAGATATAGGAGTGGCAATAATTTTACTTTGACATAGACAACGTTTGTTTTCTGTTGATTAAGTAAGAAACCAGTAAATAAATCTTTGTGATGTGTTAACTTGTGACTGAAATACCTCAAGTCCAGGCTATCAGAAAGACAGACTGAACTAGAGCTACTTTGATACCAAAGATTTTTGACGTAATAACTGTGAGCTCAAGGATTTAACAAATACCTAGCTATGATGATGCTGTTAATATGGATGTGATACATATGTAAATGAATTGCTGTTAACCACTAGAATAAGAAATCCCCAAAGTATCACATGGTATGGTCTTTGTAAACTTTGAATCAAGCTATACGCATGAACGATCTAGGGCCCATTGAGACAACATTAATTAGCTGTGTCACGAATTATCACTCTTGATATCTCTTGGTCTATGAGGCCAAAGAATCTCTGAGAATGGAAAAATGTATTTAATTCTGGGCAAGATTATACTTAAGAACATATTAACTCAGTTCTTTATTTCTTTTGAGCTGAACCTGTAGTTTTCTTTAACAAATGAATATCACAGCATGGGTGCCCATTGTTCAACCTAGTAAAATGTAAATGATGTGTTAATGGGCCCTATTTAATGTCAGTCTAACTTGCCATACAGCACATACAACCCACACTGATATGGAAACCTCATATGGAAAAGCACTGACATGCATGCCTAATATTAAAAAGAATCAGAAGTCCTAGCTGACCTCAGCACAACTTAGAACAAGGCTTGAAATAAATCATACGGCCAAAGCAATTATGTAACATGATGCTTGTCTGAATGTACGACTTTAGGTGGAAAGGCCTGCACTTGTAAAAATTCTTAACTAGGGTAAATGGAGTATAATAAAACCACTCTTTTTTTTTTCTGTGCTATTTTCTCATGGAATTTCCAAGTCAAGTCCAGCATCTTCCTCTTTGTACTAAGGAGGAATTAAAAATATGGAAACCAACTAACAAGCATAAAGCCCCCCAAATGAGAACCTTGCTCACAACTACTCTCTTTTGACAAATTGAACTTTTCTACAGAGGCGATTTGCAGATTGTTGTTATTAAAGCCAGATGAAATGATCCATAGCTTTTAAAATCTGCAATGACATGTGAAATCATGAGGCTGAACATCCTCCAAAAAATTCAGAGGAGTGAGAGCAGTCTCCTGGCTTAAGTCTCAGTGTCACTGCTGAGCAATACAGATAAGCTTGTGCATGTGGCACATGGATCTGCCTCAGGTCCAGACCAAGACCGTGGAAGGTGCTCTCTAAGAAACAAAGGGCTGCCACACATCACATTCAGCTCCATAAGTAAAGCACGTGCCACTGAACTTGCTTTCCTTGACCTACATATATAGCACCACATTTAATCAGAAAAAAAACCACACGCATCCAAAAAAACCTCTACCTGAACAAAACACTTTAGCACTTAACTCTCCTTGAAGGAAGAGGGTGTGGCAATAATCATAGGACAGATATTAGTTCTCTATGTTACTGTCACTTCTAGAGTAACAGGTTATATAGAGTTGTAGAATTGTTGAATGGTTTGGGTTGGAAGGGACCTTAAAGATCATCCAGTTCCACCACTCCTGCCATGAGCAGGGATGCCACCCATTAGATCGGGTTGCCCAAAGCCCCATCCAGCCTGGCCTTGAACACCTCCAGGGATGGGGCATCCACAGCTTCTCTGGGCAACCTGTGCCAGTGCCTCACCATGTATGCATAAATATATACACAAAGATATACATACACACACATATACATGAAGGGTTTTAATAATTTCAGTCTCCCACTCTCTGGGCTTAAAACTTTAACACAAATGGTAACTTACCTGACAATGAAAAACTTATCAGTCTCCGACTTCCCTGTCCCTGGATTGAATCTTCATTGGTGATGCTTTTAAAAATCTGCTGGAAGAAGAAGAAAGGTGAGAAGGAGGAGTCTCCTGTATCTCTTGAACAGACAAACTGCTGAGTAACTGTCCTTTTTACAACATAACCACCTAAGAGTCAAATAGACAACCATTAATCAAAACAATGTTTTCATTCAGGTAATGATTTAGCCACTAGTGGCCTAACTCAGACCTTCCTGGATGCATTTTATTAAAACAGAATGATACAGAAATATTACTGTAATTTTAATATAGTGGTTCCTCACACAGAAAGGGACTATTTATTAAATGAGATAAAAGTAATGCATAAGGATGGGGATATGGCTCTCATCTCTACTAATGTCTGTCTTTATAACATATTAAAAGAGTGGAAAATCTTCGTCCAGAAAGTTTATTGCAAATTTCTCTGTGAGTTTACTGCTATCCTGTGCAAACAACTTTGAATTATGATACTAGTAAGTATTGAGGGTGAGTCTGAAAAAAAATAAGTACATCAACAGGTGACCTTTTGTACTCACTTTTCTGTACCTTGTCTTTTGACAAGGATCATGTCCACAGCTTGAGTTTTAATGTCAAGCATTAGCTCAGCAAGTTTATTGGTGGGCTGCTGTTGGGCAAGTTAGGACCCAGGTTGCCTTCTGGTTGTGATCAGAACTGGGAAGCAAAAACCCCTCATGCCAGTGTCTGGGGCATAAATAAGAACCTGCATCAGCTGGGGGACAGCAGTTTCCACTGCTGTTTCCCTGAACAGAGCAGAAGAGATGCTACCGTGAGACAGGCTCCAAGCTCAGCAGGGCGATGGTGCTACTATGACTACCTCCCACTGACTCTGGAGCCAAACCAAGTGCTGCTCTGCTCCTAGGAAGTCACAGCTCCTCACCAGTCTTGTTGTTTGGCTTTCAGGCAAAAAAGAAAAAGAGCATTTATGCAGTTAAGTTCCAATTTCTGCCAGGAGACAGTAACTGAAGTCCCACTCAACTGTGACTCATTGCTCAGTATATTAAATATTGTGTATTCAAGCTTAACTTAGAAAACAAGCTCTTCTTTGTCCCCACAGAGTTCAAACCAGAGCAAGAGGGCATAGCAGCGCCCTAGCAGGGATTAAGCAACAAGCACAGCTGGCAGGTCAACACACAAGTGACACATGAATTGTAAATACAAGGGGTGAATCTAGACACCATTGAAAAATGGGCTCTGGTGTACTTGACCTTTTGTCATAATCAGTTAGTTTCTCGTAGACTATTTAAATGGGATAAGGAGTACTGAATAGAGTGACACTACAAGCGAATTTAAGTAGAAACACTCCAGCTGGATCACAACTAACTAGCTGTAATTACAGCTTTGGACTTCTCAGGTATGCAGGTTTCAGTCTATTTATTAAAGCCACCGCTGATAGGAAAGGTACACATTTATATCGGTATTATACGTGACACTGAGAATTTTGCGACAAGAACTCAGTAACCTTTATCAGCTGAAGTTGTGAAACAATGGCAGAAACAATGACATTTCTTTGTCAAGATGTGTTTTTCATACTACTTCATTGACTGGCATTTATTATACATTTTCCTTTCAGGCTTACTACTTATGGTCTTCTCACGATTTTGTCTGGGACAGTGCCTGGGCCAACTGCCCTAGATACGTGCATATTTGCAAAATGTGCACTTTTTTCCAGCCCTTAAACATTTCCCCAGGATTCTTAAATCTGCCACAAATCAGTATGGACAGTTTAATGATCTATGTTTTGAACAGACAGGGATGGAACTGATGGTGTCCTGCAAATACCAGCACATTCAAAACTTAAAAATATGTTGCTATGAAGGGTCCTGTTTTGGGCCATAACTACATTAGGGAAATTGAATCAGGACAGTAATGCTTCAGTAATGTATGGACAAAAGTAATGCATGGACAAAAGCATCCCCAGCATAGCCAAAGCTGCAGTGTCAAAGCGTGGCATTACACAAGGAGGACAGTAAGGCAACCAGCCCTATA
Source organism: Anser cygnoides (assembly GCF_040182565.1). Lineage (NCBI taxonomy): Eukaryota > Metazoa > Chordata > Aves > Anseriformes > Anatidae > Anser > Anser cygnoides. The sequence continues at coordinate 59,793,361 of NC_089874.1, forward strand.
AGTGAAACAAGCTGTACTGAGGGAAAAGAACAAATTAGATTTGCTTCTACAGGATCCATCTATTTTGTGAATCAGGTGCTCCTCACACTGTACATCTAAGTGCTCACCCCTCACGGGGCCTTCAGTAGTGCTCCCTCAATTTCCACTTGCCTCATGTTTTCTCATGGAAATCAAGGCACAAGGAGGTTGGAATAGGACTAAAGAATGGGGCATATCCAAGGTGCGTGCTGGGGCCCAACAATGTGCAGGCATCAGGTTGGGGTACACATCTGTACCTGGGACCTGGAAGTGCTCCTGCTTTTTACTCTATAGACACGGCATTTCTGGGTATGAGAGTAACGTTTTTAAATTACCTAACTGACAATAAATGTTCCCCCTGGCTTTCAATGGAAAACAGTTCTCATGATTTGATGATTTGAAATGTTGACACAATTCTCCTAATCCTGGTTTTCCTGATCCCAATTCAGTCAGAGGTTTGAGGAGGATCTGCCTACAGCTTCCCCTATAGCGATTCCCCCAATGAAGACCAAAAGGTCTCAAAAAAAAAAAAAAAATCAAAAAAAAGGTCAAGTTTTGCTACAGTAGTGAAAAAGAAAAGCTTAAGCTTTTAATTATGAAGAAAAAGAACCAAGTCAGATAGCACAAACATTTTAAAAACCCACCACTGTAAACAACTCTTCCCCTATGTAGTGGGTTGACCTGGGCCACCTGCCAGATGCCCACTCTCTTGCTCTCCCCTCCTGAACATGGCACAGGGAGAAGATAAGTCAGATAAGCCCATAAACCAAGATCAAGACAGACAGATCACTTACTGATTACCATTGTAGGCAAGAAAGACTCAGCTTGAGGAAAAGTAATTTAATTTATTCCCAAATGAATAGAGCTGGATGGAGAGAAACAAACAAAAAAACAGAACACCTTCACCCCACCCCACTTGCTTGCCAGGCTCACCCCACTGGACTCCTACCTCCCCCCAGTTCCCTGAATGGTGTAGGGGGCTGGGGAGAGGGGGCTGCGGTCACCCCCAGCAGCTCCTCTGTGCCGCCTCTTCCTCCTCACACCTCTCCCCTGCTCCAGACTGGGCTCTCCAGGGGCTGCAGGGCAAGCTCTGCTGGGTGCCTGGAGCACCTCCTGCCCTGGCTGCTCGCAGGGCTGCTTCTCGCACTCCTTTCCTCACTGCCAGGCAGCGTTTGGCCCTTGCTGAGCTCCGCTCTCCCCGAGGAGCCCACCCGTGGCCGAGGGGCTCAGCCGGGCCCTGTGGTGGGGCCGCTGGAGCCGGCATGGGGCAGCCCTGGCCGCACCTCACAGAGCAGCCCGGCAGGCCCTGGTACCAAAACCTGGCCACACACACCCCATACACCCTACCCTATTGTGTCTTTGCAGGTCTTTGATGGGGGTTTTTGCCTCTAGGCTTCATTTTAGCCAGCTCAGTAACTTTTTAAGTTGCAGAAAACATTGTGCAGCCCCTGCAGCCCTTAAAAATGGCCATTTCCTTCTGGCTGCATCCTGCATCCTGAAGTGGCAATACGAAAGCAAGGCGAAATACCAGCACTGCTGCCTATAACTGAATTATGAACTCTGTAGATTATCTCAGTGTAGCTCTCTGAGATGCACTGCTATGGTCATTTTGACAATGCCTAGCACTTAACCTTAGGGATTTTAAAGATGTTACAACATTTCTTTGAAGCTTAGCCAACAAAGGGAATGCACAGCACTAAGGCTGCATGGGATCAAGGCACAATGCAAATGAACGGACGCAACATTAAAGACTTCATTGTACAAACAAGGCTTCAAACCAAGATCCTAGCTGTAACACTTCCTAAATCCTCCCAACCCCTGTTCTGTAAAGCTCTACTAACGCAAATTGGTGTCTCTTTTCTCCAGTGGCCCAGCTAAATGGCTTGGCTCTGAGGCCTCCACCACTCTCACAACACGTATGCTGCACCTTCTCACCTGAGAGGGCGGTCGCAGGAGCTGGGCATGTGCCCAAGCACACTCAAGAGCAGATGCAAATCCTCTCTCAAAAAGAAATGATCATGTAAGGACATACCCAGGGAAGGATATTACAATGGCTGGGAAAGTGGTTTTACTTCAATATTGACATAGGGAGTTAAGGCGACCAGTGGGGGCGGAAGAAAAGTTGTATCAACAGCATGGCATGATTTAGCTTGCAGTATAAGGAAAGGTGAGCATGAAGGAGTTCTCCCTCAACTTTTTGACACACAAGGTCATTACGTTTGTCCCGCTGTCTAGCTGAAGATAAGTTTCCAGGACCAAGCCAAAATCTCAGCAAAGTGGAAACAATGAGAAAAGTCTTCTAATTTAAGTCCAATATTTTGAAAAGAAAAAAAGCTGTTGGCTTCTGTTTGGACTCACTATTTTCTGACGTAGTATCAGATTCTGACGTAGTATCAGATTCTCCTTGGTAGTGAGAAAAGGCTAAGTGAACTATGCATAGGATAGGGTAAAGCTGGGTGTGTGCTCACTAACAATCACCGGCAACCGCACAGACTGGGATTTATGAAGTGTTGATGCCTGGGATGAAAAAGTGCATGGGTCATATTCCTCTTTCTTGCCATTTATCATGAAAGAAACCCAGACTAATTTTAGTAGCTCCAATATAATTACACTAGGAGTGTTGTCACTGTAAGTAAACTTTGAATTTAGTCATCAGGAAGGAAAAAAAAAACTCTTCTCAACTGCCACTGAAAACACAGTTAGCTGACAGAACAACATTCATCTCATCACTTGACATCTTACAGACTGAAGACCTTGGCATGAAAGGAACAAATGTAATTTTCCACTTATAACTGTGGTGCTCTTTTATGCCCTTGAAGAGCTCAGTCTGAATTACTACAATATTTTTGTTTGTTTGTTTATAATGTAATGTTTGCACATTGTGCAGCAAAACCTAATTATTTTTAAAGTCCTGATGCGGAACAGGATTAATATGCTTTTATTACATGCTTCTACCATATGTAGTCATGAAAAGATGGGACCTGAGCTGCAACTTGAAGCCTACCTGAATCTCTCAGAAGAGCGTGGGTTTCCTGACCAGATTCAAACCTTCCTCCTTGTGCCTTGCTTGTGATCAGAATGGTTGTCATTTCCATGGGCAGGAGTGTGTGCACTCGAGCAATTAAAGAAGCATCAGTACTTCCTTTACAATATTCTCCAGTAAACACACCATGAAATAAACTTCTGGTCTAGCACAGTTTCCCAACCACTGAAGCACAGGCAAAAGGCAACCACCAAAGCAGTCAAAGCTCTCTGCAAGGTGTGGGGAGGTATGTGAGGCCAGATCAAAGCCTCTCAGGACATGCTGAATCCAGGGAAAGGACCACATTTGGAAATGCTTTTCATTTTCTTGGTAGAGAGAAAAAAGACAGAAGGACATGACTGAAAACTAAAAATAATAGTGTTTTCCTGGCATCGCTTTTCCTTGTGAGTAGTTCCTGCAAATGCTGGAGGGAATTTATGTGACCCTGAATGAGAAAGGAGGCAGGATTCACACTGGCAAATGGAGCCCTTGAGACTCCCCCTCTGTTTAGCTATAGAACGTGTTATGAAAAAAAAACCCACAACAACAACAAAAAAACAAACTTGAGAAATCCCACAGTATGACAGTCCATCAGTTCTTACTGAGGCAAAATTCCAAGTGCATCACTAAAACTTTGTCTATCCAGAAGCTCAGAAACAAGGACTCTGACAGCTAATTAAAAGTATATCCTAAAATACTTTGCTCTTCATTGGTCTATCTGGATATATGGAGGAGTACCAAGGGCAACAGTCTTGCTCCTGAAAGTAAAGTGGCTGCAGGGTACACCTCAGGTACTTCTGTTCAGCCTTCCTGTTACATCTAGGCAAATACTTTTGGAAAGTGTGCAATGTGAACGCCGGTCTAGAAGAAGCTGTAAACAAGCTTGCCTGCTGCTGCAGTAGAAAATTTGCTTTCCAGCAGTGGAATGACCTGTAATAGTGCAACATGTAAAGTGTGCTCTGCACCACTTTCTAAGTTACTTCTAGCATGTTTGTATGTTGTGCAGCCCAATTTAATTATGATAAAGGTCTTGCTGATATGGAACAGAATATGATTTTATTACATGCTTTTACCACATCTAGACATACACAGGTAGCAAATACAAGCACACATTTCTTTTCCAACACACAGCACAGAAAAACAGCTGTGTCTTAGTCTTATCATTTAGTAACACACCTTATGCTCCAGAAGGGCATTTTTGACCCCTGTGACCGCACAGACAAGGGAATTCAACAAAGCCAAGCAAATTTGCTTTTCCCATAAACAGAAGAAACATCTGATTTAAGAAATCGTACTCTTCACTGAGATCCAAAACACTTGGGTAGCAGCAGCTTCTGCTTCAAAACAGTGGTAACATTTAATGGCCATAACTGATATTATCTTACATAGGCCAGTATTTCTTACATTTAAAACAGAGGAAACTGCAGTGACACTAATGTAGACTAAATGCTCAGGTACTGCAAATTTTCATAGCTCAACCCTGGACCATACTACCTATTAGCAAGAGTTTCTCTTTAAAAAAACACTTCTAAGAACACATCAAAGTATTCAGAGGGGCTCACGCTTCCCAGCAGCACTACTCAACCCGCACAGAAGATGGAAACGTAAAATGAAAGAAACCTAGAAACTACAAAAGCAAATCAGTTAAGTATATTCTGTTTGTATACACCAGTCCTGAGGATGAAAATCAGCAGATGAGTGCCTTGCAAAAAAAAAAAAAAAAAAGCTGGTGACCTGTGCTTGATTCAAATAACAAGTGAAAAATAGCCTAAACTCGGTCCCAAACTGTGCATCAGCAAAAGGAAAAAAAAAATATTGCTAGATGTGTCAGAGCTAAAGACATGGCGTTGCAGAGCTGGGGGAAAAGACAAGACTGGTCAGTAACTGCCTGCCCTGCGCTTGCTTCAAGCTCCAGTTCCCTGTTCTCTGCTTCTCAAGAACACCAAATTTGCCTGCAGATTTGAAATAAAATAAGCAAAGTTACTGGCCTGAATTTAATGGTCAGTAGGAAAAGAAGAAGGTGATGCTTCGCTCTGCCTCCTTCCATCTGTTTGCATTTTTCAGTTCATCTGAGACATAAGATGGGTCCAAAATTCCCCAGACTGAGGTAGGAGCAGGGTACCAGCCTCCACTCTGCACTGCTTTGCTGATGTCAGTTTAAATCAGCTTTGAGCTATTGTTTTAACAAAGCAGCGTGTACATGGCACAGGTGTCAAGAAGAGTTTCTCAAAAAATTATTATCCCCTAAACTAGCTCTGTTGACTGTTATTGTTGCCCCCTTGATTTCACTGAACTCTTAATACTAGGACAATTTCCTAAGTGTGAAGTGTCTTTCCACAGTAAAAGAATATAAGGCATTGTCCCAAGTTCATGCTTCACATTGTGCCATCCGCTTCAGAGAGGGAATAGTTCTCAGTTGATCTGGGTGAATACTCCCATTTCCTCCTAGTGTTGACTTTAAAAAGGCATAGCTGGGGAAGAAAACTTGACTAAATAACCACAGACTGTAGAAGTGCTTCTTTTCCCTCTATGACCTGACTTCTACCACCTCTTGGGAACACAGGGTAGGCTGGGATGTATGGGGTGGGCTGTGAAAGGAGCAAATGGAGATCCAAGCTCCATGGCTGTCTCTGACAGAATTATGGCTATAATCCCAGGCTACACTTTGAAAATCCAGCCCTAATTAGTGGCAGTACTTCAGCTACAACCCTCACTCTGTTAACAGAATTATCCAGCTCTTGAATGCAATATATTCCACTTATCCTGTTAGCTCGTTAAGCCACTGTGCTGGCACTGCAGTATTTTCCTTTCAGGTGACTGCAAATCCCATGCAGCCAGTTTCTCGATTAGCAGAGCCTAACTCCCTGCTGGGTTTTCTGCAGCTGACTTGCATCCCCGAAGGACTGTGACCACACGTGTGCCACAGTCTTCCCCCTCTGTTGTGGTCAGTGCTGTTCTAGCCCTGTAATACAGTGCTTTCTCACTGCAGTTCCCTGATTAAGGGGAGAAATTGCCTTTATGGGCATGTCACAGTTGCCTTCTGAATGCAGAAGGCTCCTTTTGCCTCCTCTTGCAGCAGTGCTTATTTCGATTTTTTTTTCTCCAGGAGACAGAAGTGTTTCACTCCTAAAAGCTTCTCTCCTAGAAGCCCTTACAGAAATTAGCATTTTTTTTCCATTGAAAGTGTAATGAACTCTCAGCAGATTCTAGATCATGAACCCTGGAAACCAAACTAATATTATAGAACAAAAGTGCTGTTCGGTACTATCAGTGAAGTCCTCTAGAAGGCAACTACCAATAGGTTTATGACAAGTGAACATTCAGTGACAGCATGCACTAAGTATACCAGGTCTCCATGCTGGCATGAAGGTATTTGCTGTTTCCCAGCCTACCCTGTGTGGGTAGAACGCTGGTTTAGAATAATGACAAAATAGAAGAGGGATGTTATGAGTAACCACTTTCAATTAAAACAAAAGCAAGGACTGAGGCAACAAATCAGTATCTCCCCCAGAGTCCAACACGTTTTTCTTCCAAAATTTTATTAGATTCAGCTTTTTCATTGTTTCAACAGTTCTGCCTGATAAACTTCAGCTATCCTTTGGCAGCAGAGGAAAAGCTTTGATTAGAGATTTTGATCTTCCTATGTTCTTTGGAAACTTCATTTAAATAAATTCCTAGATTTTCAGATACTTAAATATAACTTAAATATAACAGTTGTGCCTACATTTGTGTTAGTGTTTAATTTGTGTTTTATGAGTTGAATGCCGGGTTACATCTAAGAGACAGTCATTTTTCTTGACATGTAGCAAACTTCTTAGGAGGACTGCTTTCTGCAGGATACCTCACCAAGGACTCATTGCAGCTCTGATGCTGCATGCTATTTGACATCAGTGGGCCTTTTAAGAACTAACATGTCCCTCAGCAAGTTGAAAGCAGTCCAAAGGATGGCAGTAGTTTACACCCCAATGTGCAAAACACACTTTTACAGACACAAAAGGCTCTTCTTTCCCACTGCCCTCGCCTCTGGTGCAGTCAACTGAGAAGGCTCTCTGCAGTTGCTAACCAACTCTGTGCTCCCAAGAGCTACCATTATCCACAAAAACAAACAAACAAAAAAAACCACTAAGGAAATCTAGGTTTAAGATCAGATTAACATCAAGCAGCTGCCTAATGCAGGACAGGATCATGCCTGTAAACCTGACAGGTCTGTACACAGAGTATTAATGTGCTTAAGCACTCTCACAGCAAAGAGCTGTGTGTAAATAACAGCCTCTCGGGAGCAGCTAAGCAAACCCCTACACCACGGAAATAATTGGCAGCAGCATCATTGATAGGTAAGACAGGCCCAGGGGGCACTGTTCGGATCCTGCAGTTCTGCACAAAATTTGCCCCTGTAGACTCTAAATTCAATCTTCTCAAGAACATGTCCTGTTTGCACTGAGGACTAAAAAATTGCCACTAATGCCTTTTCTCTTTGAACTACAGAACAAGCAGGGGGATCAAAATGTAGGGCAAATATGGTAGAAATACCCTAAAATGCAACACGTCGATGATGTCTTCGGAAGGCAGTGAACTGTGTTAGACAGCAGTTATTAGAGGCTTTAGAAACTCCTCGCTCTTCTAATGCAGCTTGTCTGGGACAAGTACATAGATGAATAATGCTGACATGCGTGGGACAACCGGATCACTCAGCTAAGCTGTATTTGAGGAAGGGCTCAAAGCATTCATCTTGCTGTCAGAGAGTCTGGGTGAGGGAATCTGGTCAATGACCCTTCGAACCATAAAAGAAGCAGCAAGGCAGTGAACAATGCCCATTCTTCTAAATGAATGCCCTGAATATCAATTCCCTACAAGTAGCATTATTTTGAGAAGTGAGTTACAGACCCTTTACTTTCAACCTTGGATCCTACTTTTGGCAGAACTGAAGTGACTGCAGAGATTTATAGTCTGCTTTAATAAATAGGGAAATATCTCTGCTCCTTCAAAGGTCCCTTAATCTTGCTGAATTACTAATAAAACATTTGCACTCCACAGGGCAGTTTCCTAGTCATGCTAGCACAGAAACTGTAAAGCTGAGAAGAAAAAAAAAAGTCCTAAGAGACAGTATCTACAGTCTGGTAGTTAATGCAGCCACATTCATGCTCAGTGTTTCTTCTGTGTATCTTTTGGGAGATACATCAGAACCAGCAGAAACTGCTTATCCTATCTCAGTAAACCCACGGTCTATTTTTTTTTAATTTTTATTTTAATTGCCTTTGTTTTCCTATTTGGCTGCTGCAGCTGAGCACCCACTGCTTTGTTTTCCTTAGTTTGTGGCTATCTACAGCAGCGGGTTTTAAAAAGCCAACAGTTTTATCCAGTGAAGAGTGCTTGTGGAAATACTGATTGTAATCGAACTGTCAGAGAATGACTGGTGTTGGAAGGGATCTCCTGAAGTCACCTGGTCCAACCCTTCAGTGAAAGCAGGACCAATTCTGAGTAGGTGACTCGGGGCCCTGTCCTGTTGAATTCTGAGTATCTCCAAGGAAAGACAAATGACAAGATCCCTGGGCAAATCCCCAAAAGTTCCTGAAGTCTAACCTGAATTGCCCTTGTTGCAACTTGTGTCTGCTGCCCGCTGTGATTTCACCATGCTCTGTGAGAAGAGCGAGCCTCCTTCTGCCCTACACCCTCCCACTGCGTAGTTAAGGGCATCACTAATATTCCGCTTAAGGCTTCTCCTCTTAAGACTGCACAAATCCACCTCTCTCTCTGCCACTCCTCATACGTAATGTCAACGACTAATCTGAAAGATAAAGAAAATAGGGGCCAAGCTCATCCTGAAAATGACTGTGGTAGGGTTTTATGGCAAACTTAAGGTATGCCAAAGATTTTTAGGGGAAGCAATGTTTACAAAATCCAGTCTCTGATAACAGCTGAGCTCACTACAGCAATTTGGGTATCATGGCTTCACAAAGGATTTGGCCTGCTGCATGCTGGATGCAAAAGACTTCTGAATGTGAAGTCATTAAATATGACAGGAGGGGGGAAACGATGTCAGCTAAATGCAGGAGTGCTGTCACCACAGAGAAGTCATTAGCGTGTATAACATTAGTGTGTATAATATTATCATTAGTCTGTATAATGATATAATTCTTGTAGATGTTAATAAATAAATCACATCTTAACAGCAAGAGAGGTGGCTTTTGGTGCGTGTGTCAGTTTTGATGGAGATCAGCGCAGAATCTGTCTCAAACACTTCTATCAGTCATGGGAAATTGCTCTCATGTAACAGATCAAGGCAATGCAGAGGTTCGTACCTGTCCTGGTTTTGCCTGGGATAGAGTTAATTTTCTTCCTAGTAGGAGGTATGGTTCCGTGGTATGGTATGGTTTTGGATTTGGGATGGAAATAATGTCGGTAACATGCTGTTTCAGTTGTTGCAGAGCAGTGTTCACACTAAGCCAAGGACTTTTCAGCTTCTCATGCTGCCCCGCCAGCAAGAAGGCTGGGGGTGCAGCAGGAGCTGGGAGGGAACAGAACCAGGACAGCTGACCTAAAATGACCAAAGGGATGTCCCATACCTTGTGGTGTCATGCTGAGCAATAAAAATGGGAGAGATTTGGCCGGGGGGCTGCTGCTCAGGGCCTGGCTGGGCATCAATCAGCGGGTGGTGAGCAATTGCATTGTGTATCACTTGCTTTGTTTATTCTTTCCTTTTTCCTCTCCTCTGCTCTCCTCTCCTCTATCTTACCTTTTTTCTTTCTTATTAAACTGTCCTTATCTCAACCCACATATTCTTGCATTTTTCTTTTCAATTCTCTCCCCAGTTTCACTGGGGGTGGAGGGGAGTGAGCAAACGGCTGCGTGGTGCTGAGCTGCCTGCTGGGTTAAACCACAACAATACCTCATGCTACACACACCACCCACATGGTCCTCATCTAGTGGGGAGGAACGGGACTCATAATGCACGAGACGTGGCTCCCATCTCCACACAAAATCCCTGTCGCCCACCTAGATCCCTCCCCTGGCCGACCACGCTGAGATGAGAGCAGGTATCTTCTGTGTGAAACATCTCCCCTCTCATCCCCACCAGGCATGTTCCTGCCCTCTTTCCTTTTGCCCTACAGAGGCAGCCCCGACGCTTGCTTGCCTGCAGCTGTATGTGCAGCAATGGAGACAGAGAGGAGCGCAGAGCTTGGCTGCTGTGGCTTCAAGCTATAGTGAGCAGAGGCTGGGGCTCTGCCATCGGGCCCCATGGGCCTTTACAGCAGCTCCCACTGTGCTCTTCTCCTCTCTCCTGCAGAGCAAAACTTTCTTGGCCAGTGTCCAAATCTTTGGGCTACATGGAAGTAGGTCTGAGCCAGGTCACCTCCTTGGGCCATGCCCCCCAAAACCAGGTGAAAGAAGGTGAACAAAAGACATGGCTCTTTGCCTGCCATCTGGGGGTGGTCTGTGCTACAGTCTGGAGCAAAGCACAAAGGATGACTGCTGAATCTGGAAGCCAGAGCTGCCCCTTCTGCAAGTGGTAAGACCCACTGGCTTTGTCGCATTCATATTTTATGTTCTCCTGCTGCAGCAGCATTACATATCCCTGAGCTGCATGGCACTGAAGCAGTCTGTGCTGTCCACCCTGTCAATGATGCATCACTCACAGTAGAAAGTGAGGACACCACGAGACAAACACTTGGCAGCCCCTCCACTCCGCTCCTCGCTCTCAAAAGCACAACTGAATAATAAACTTGTAAAACTTGAGCATCCTCTCAGTGGTAGCAGCTCCAAAAAGCACAAAGACTCCCGGGGCGCTGCTGCATCATGTGGGGAGGCAGCTGCAAAACCAGTGGACTTGCAAGCTGAGCCTCAGGCACAGCCCTGGCTCACCGTCACAGCAAAGTCGATCTCAAATCCCTGGCTGTGCCTGGTAGCTTAGTCCACCCCTCCTCGAGGGTCACACAGTGGCTGCCATCAGCCAGCTGTCTGAGAGGCAGCCAAGTGGTCCTGAAGGCTGCTCTGGGCCAGAGCACAGCACGCTTTTCAGGCAGCCTGGATCTCCTAATCAAGGTGATCTTCAGAACAGAAGCAGCCAGCAAAAATGTGAAAGGAGTGAAAGAGAAAAGGAAAGAAAAAGTGACAAAAGGGGAAAAGAGAAAAGGCAAGGCTCTACAGAAGAAGAGTGGAAAAGAAAGCGTAGTGGAAGAGGCTATGAAGAAAGAAAGCACTTAATTTCTAAAATTCCAGATCTTCCACATATCATAAAGATTTCCTCCCCCTTTTTCAGATACATTTCAAAAAACACCAACCAAAACAAACAAAAAAAGCCAACAGCAACCATCACAGAATTGCTAGAACTCGAACCTGAGAGCAGCATCTTTCAAACTTGCTTACTGGCTAGGATAGGTTATACCCTTTGGGGAACAATGAGAGAAATAAATAGGCTGCTAATAAAACCAGGGTTTCCTGATGGCTAGTGGCACCTCCAGACTTTTCCGGTATTAGCCTTGAGTATTCCTGCATAGCTGAATCAGCTCTGTGGTAACGGGTATTAGAAACCCTCAGGTACTTCACCTCTGCAGTCACAGGCACTGAACAGTCCCAGCTAGCTAGACGAAAGGTCATTAGTGCGTTGGTACCTGAAATAATACAGTCTGTTATATATTTTTTGAACTCAATTTTAACAATTTCCTGGGGTCAGTTAGGTAGTATGAGCGATGTCGGTGGTCCTTTGCTAAGAATATCAACATACAGTCTAATAACGTGGTTTAGACTTACATTCACCATAAAGCCCTATTGCATTGCCATAAGGGTACAAAGGGCCTCCGTGTAAATAAAAAACAGATCCCTGCAGCTAGAAAGGGAGCTGTGCAGAAACAATTCAGATGCTTTCCATCAGACTTTCCTAAGAGTTTAACCCCACTTTTTAATTGGAGATTTCAAGAAGGGAGAGACTGCATGCTTTCAATATATATGGAAATACTCTTGTCTGAGAACTCAGCTAGCCAGGAAAACCAGACTGATATTTAATATAAGTGGAAGATGTTTCTCAAGAGATACAAGGATTAAAAATGAACAAAGGATTCAAAGTTCTATTTAAAAAAAGACAGCCCTCATATATACTGATATATAACACACTGACCTACACTGATTTCCCCACTTGAGCTACTTTTGCTCTTAATCTTTCATACAAGCAACAGTTACAGCAAAAATGATTTAGCAAAGTATGCAATATTATATAACTGTATTCTGTCATCACAACTATGTGAACGGGACCTGATTAATCTGCTGGGGGCGGTCTTGGAAACCAGGAAATATAAACCTAAAAGATAACCAGGAAAGTTTAAGTCTGCCCCTTGATGAATAAAAATTGTAATGCTTCTTCCTTTTTTTAGCTGTCTGATCACTAACTTTCCTCAGTTAATATAACATCACAGATATATTTTTGTATCACCTGAGGTTTGCGAGAAGTTAAGTGCAGGACACACAAGATATACTCAAGATTCAGACAGAACATGAAACTAAAAGCTGAGCCATAAGCAGAAGAAGGAGGAAATACGTATCTGAACAGCAAGAGTAGAAAATGTAAGAGAGGCCAAAAAAGCAGCTAGGTGGGAAGAATGACAATCACCACTGGGCTTCCACCATATACAAATGAACATACACACAGAACCACGTACATACACACTACATTTGAAGGGCAGATATCTGCTGGCACTGAATTTATATATACAACTTTAATTGCTGGAGAACTTTCTAGCTTTCTGTCACCCCCTGCTCTTCTTTGTCACCTGCTTGCAGAATTTCTACTGAAACAACCTGTGAATTATGCCACAAACATTCAAAATGACCTACCAATCCACAAGTTATAAACACGTGCAAGGTCACCTCACATTCGTCTCTGCAGTCAGGCCTGCTGATTTTATACAGGTTATTTGAGGGTATGGGTTATTTCAGGACATATTCTTAGTACTGGTTACTTTTATAAAGGGTTACGCTTTTTGAAATTTCAATAATGTTCTTCTGTTCTCAAAACTACCTCCCATTCCCCCTTCTTCCCATGACTTAGGAAAGTAGATGAGGAAACAAAAGAAAGAGATTTCAAGAAAAATAAGTTATTCTTCTCCTTCATGCTGGCTGCTGGCAAATACTTGGTTATTGAAAATCCTGTCAGGACTAAAGTCAATGCCATCTCCAGCAGAGATGAAACGTCATTGTAAGATTGCACTCAGTGAGGGTCAGCACAGGCCTCAGATCTGGCTTTGGCAAGTTTAACGACCTCTTTCCCTCTGTACGTCTAGCTGTTTGGCTGGCTGCCTTTTTGAGGCAAAGAAATCCTCCCAGTACTTGAGAAGAGCCACATTAGGGGGATGCCAGTTGCTGAAAGCTGTTGAAAGAGAGGCTGGGCAAGCAGTTGCACACCTCAACCTAAGTTCATACCTTGGCTTGTATGTGGATATGAAAGATACGGATGTGTGTACATGAGAAGAGAACGTGCCTGTTTTCTTCTCCCTGCATCACTTTTCCAGCTGGTCACAGGGAATGAAGCACCATTTACCCTAGTTGTATGTGATCCCACTAAAACTTCTGTTTCATTTGTGAGTGTTCAGAGACCTTATAATCTGTACTACCTACCCGAGAATTTCTCAGTCTTCTCAACTGCACATTGACGCCTTGTAAAATTATACTTTACTTTTGCATGGCAATTTCACCATTGATATATTCAGTTTATTTATCATTTGTGTGTCCTAAGTATTTCTCTCACATCTGTAAACCTACAGGCTACACCTACATTTGTAACACAGAGCAGAGGGCAGGTTGGTCAGTGTATTAATACTCCCCAGACAGAGAGAATCTCCTTGTTCTTTTCTGAAAATAATAATAATAATAAATCTATTTTTACTTAACTCTTCCAAATGGTTTGAATCATACTCCAAAGCAACTGCCTGAAGTGTCTTGCCTTACAGCAAAATAAGTAATTTAAAATAGCCACACAAAGGAACACAATGTAAATGACAAGCAAATCATATCTAGCATATATTTGTGCAATAGTTTATCTAGGCTTTGAGATAAAGACCCGATGAATCAGCAGGAAGATCTCTAATGGCTTCAGGGGATCTGGCTTTCAGATTGCCATGATCTATACCAATGGACTTAAAAGTCGTAGCAACATCTTTTTAAGCATCTCTTCCTTTTTCACTTGGCAGCACGTCTGAGACCCAGCAGCAGATACAAGTACGCTAATCACCATCTTCAAGAGATGAGGTGAACCTCTGACATCTTAACATTGTTTATAAAATCATTAATCTCTTACAAACATCACAGATATTTTAAAAGAAACCCACCAGCTGCTAATTCTGCCTAATTTCCCAAGTTTTCCTGATGTCCCATTTTCATATCATCACAGACGTATCACAAGAGTTTCACAGAACAAATTTCTTCACTGTCCCAGCTCCATCTGCCTTCTTTGTCTTGTTCTTTGTACGCTCTAGAGAGTCATCTGGGATTTTACTCAACTGCTTTGAATAAGCACTGAGTTCATGTTTTTCCCTGTACACCCTTTAAAATTTATTCAACTTCTTTGGAAGGCTTATCCACACAAACAGTTGTCAGCTAACATTTGCATTTCTTCCTCAACATGAGTCATTTCTTCTTTATTCTAACCAAATGACTATGGCTCAGTATACTTATTTTCCTGGATGGACACATCAGTCAGGAACCTGTGTTCTTCAGCATGGCTAAGACTTGCACTTAAGTAGTCTGCTTTGTCTCATCAGCTAATAGGAATTAACATCAGATTAAGGACTATGACAACAACTTTTACTTTAGAATTTCTAACCCCTTCAAAAAACGTTAATTCTTAACATATACCTGAGAGAGAAGATACTGACAGCCCCATCTGTGATAAAACATAACGACGACCAACACCAGTACAAAGGAACAAAGCACAGCAAGACATGAAAAAAACACAAACTGAACTAATTTGAAATGGCATGTACTAAAGATGGAACATAATTACCCAAATTAGAATTTGAACAATTAGAATTCATGCATTAACTCAATTATTCTTGAAAAAGTATCAGTATGATTTTAAGGACCACCAGAACACAGACTCCTTATCTTGATGAAAATGCAATGCCCTCCCAGAAACACTAGGCTAGAAGTTAATTTCTGGGTCATGGAGTCCAACACATACAGCAACTGGTACATTTCAACCCCATTGTTTCAGATTTCTTAGCTGATTAACACCATTCCTACATCAAAAGTCTTCTACCTCAGTTGCAATTCTACACAAAACCACGTGACCGCGTGGTTACTATCCACATGCAAAATTCCCTCTCTTATATTGTTAAATAAACATACAAAGAACTTCCTCAACTCATGAGTGCCAGAGGATATCAGAGTTCCTGAAATACTTGTTTACGCATTCAAGAAGAATTTCATTTTGTATTAAAAACTGTGTAATGAGACTCTGATCAGTATCATGCATCCCCTGATGTGTTTACATGCTTCTAAAGCACCTTAGAAAATCATGAGAAAAAGCAGAAATGGTAAAACTATATGCCATGCTAACTGATACGGAGAAGGGAAGTCTAATCTTCACATCCACTAATCCTGGAACAGAAAAGGCAATGAAATTGAACAATAGCAATTTAAAAATTGAGAAAAGCATATTTTTTGTTCTTGCATGGTCTAATTAGAGAGCAAAATTTATTACTACATGGACACAGAACACCAAGAATTTAACAAGACCAAAAAAAAAAAAGTAATGGATGGCTATATAACATATGGTAACAGAAAGTCAAATAGGATGCTAAACCATGACCTAAGCAGCTGCTCACTAGGTCTGTCTACATTTCTGATTTATTGCATGGGACTTGTTTTTTGGTGAAGATTTGACTTGCATCGTTACGTGGTGTCTTGCGATACATACCAGAGCGCACAACTTACGAGCCCCAAATTATTTCCCTGATCCTATGACTTCCAGTCATCAAGCAAAGCACCCCATTTGCAATGTTTTGGACACACATTTTTGCAACAGCTAGCCCACTGTGCCTATCCTCACCTGGAATGGGCAATCAGTGAAAACATCACGGCCAGTGAACTCATGATGTATACAAGGGGTCCTGGAGACATAGTGGAGGCCAGCAAACCAAACCCTGGTCCTTTCCACTCTGTGCTTTATCCATCAGTATTGCAGACATATGCAATTTGACCGAGAGGATTTCATGCCCACGTACTGCAGGATCCTTGTAACTTCCGTGGTCCCAGGTGTTGGACTAGCTGGATGTTGGAGAAGATTCATCCATGCAGCATTCCTGTTCCTTTTTTTTTCCCATTTCAAACTCTATTTAAAAGGCCAAAGCAGAACCTATTACGCTGGTGTAAGACAGAAGCAACTGTACCAAAGTCAACAGTTTTACACTGTGTTTGCGAAGCGCGGATGTCGTGGAACGAGATATCTCCAGCACTATATACCAGCACAGAGATGATTACACTAGTGCAGTGTACTGAATAGTCACTGATCTTTCCATAATTTACTAAACTACAGAAGGGAATAATATGATGTGCAGACGATTAGTACGGCTATTATGTGACCATAACAAGAGACATTCGGGAAGCAAGTGGCTGGGAAACACCAGACATGTATTGAACCCATTAACAAATAAATGGCTTGTGTAATGATCTTCTTGGTGCTGCTGAAATAAAATCACTCCAGTTCCCCATCTGTCATGCTTTTAATTTCTTCACTTCAACTCTGTGCTGCACTGCAAGTCTGCTAATTAAACCACTCTAAATCTACATTAAGAAGTTCATACAGGATCAGATGCCCTGTAAGGTTAAGTTGACCCAAGTGTTTTCTTTGAAACCTGTGCAAGGAAACAAGGGCAACAGGGAGAAGCCCAAAATTGGTGCAGCTGATCTGCAAACGAAGAGTATGCTTTGGCCAGAGATACCTAGGGATGGCTCAGCAGCTGCTGCTTAATTAGAGTCCATGAGAGGGCAAGAAGGTGACAACATTTTAACAGGAGATATGGTGGCCTTAGCCCTGCCTTTTGTTGTGCCCCTACTCTGTTTTTCTGACTGCACAACTGCACATTCATGGCAGCACAATAGGAAAAAGTTCAATAAACGAATGCTGAAAGAATTATTTTGCTTAATAACTTAACAGATACCAGCTCTCTTATGTGATCTCTTCCCTGTTTAAATCCATCGTAGCTAAGCCTGTGGCAGTGCATGATGTACAAAATAAAATAGATTTTGAAGTTACCAGGTGCTCAAACGTGCTTGCATTGGTAAAAGAGGACTAAAGGATGAGGACAATGTCAGTACCTCTGCAGCTTCCACTTCTAATCACTCATGTTACACATCAGTGCGCTGTACAGTGCAGGTACCCCAACTGTCCTCTCTGTATAGTCTGATACCCTGCCCGGGAAATATTTGATATATATGACTAGTTATTTTCATTGTTTAGAATATCACCTGGCTTCACCACAGGTTGCAGAAGGGCACTGGCTTTCAACGCACCAGCGACACATGCAAAGTCGCTACTTGTCACAGTGCTCAGAGTCCCCCGTTTCAAAGCTGCAGGGCCACCGTGCTGAGCACCCTCGGTGACAAGCAGGACATTCAAGAGAAGCGCTGTGCGGGAGACATGTCGATCCACTGCCCTGCATCATACTCACCCCACACACATGGCATTTTCCCCTCTTCTCTCCTAGATGCGCAGTCCTTGGAGATGCATCTGCAATATGCAGGTGATTTAGTGCAGAAAAAGCACTGAGTGGTGTTTTGGGCCCACTTCTTGTGTCTTTCAAATCAGTTCTGATTTTTGGCACCAAACCTAAACTTGTATTTGGTGCTTATATTTGAAACTCCATCCCTTCAAAACGCTTTACCTCATCTTTCATACAGAGGGATCAGGAATTTAGGAAGAACACAAAATTAATGGACTTTTAAATATGCAGACAGCTGCATGCTGAAAAGCAGAGATGGAACAATAAGAAAGAACATACTTGTACGTTGTGAGTTACAGGTTACTGCTCGGGAAATCAGTGCTGATGCTCACAAATAATATCATTGTTTGTATTTCCCCTGCTCAATTTGTGCTTGTTAGGTAACAAAATCTGAGCGCATACATCTTGTAAGTGGAGTCTTTTTTGATGACATAAACTGGTGGTGATAGTGGTTCAAAGCACATTGAGCTGAAAAAGTCAGTATCAAGAGAGGGGAAAAAAGCCACAAGGCACACAGAATTGCATCACTTATCACTTGTCACTTCAGCTATTGACATATCTGAAATGTCGTAATGAAAATGCAGTTTGAAGTGATTCTACTTGCTAATTCTGCTCTATTTTGAAAAATTCTGCCAATTTGGAAGAAAATCCTTAAACTTTTCCAGTAAAAGCAATGGAGTTTCAGCACATGCTCCACACCTTTACTGCATCAGGACCATAAAAGCCAGCGTTATTGAACAGTACTCAGAAGAGGCCTTAGTGCAAATGAGTTTTTCTTAATATCTGAAGAAAATCTCTTGCCAACCATCCCAATTTAAACTGTGAGGAGAGGAAATAAAAGGAAGGAAAAGGTTATTATTTATAACACAGTGACTATAGTTACGCTGCAGTTAGAGACCAATTAAACCCAGGTTACGCTTTCTGACTCCACTAATTCATACAAATGGACCACTCGCTCCATGTCAGGGTAATTGCAGTGTAAATACAATGGTCTTTATGTCTCTGGATTCTGAAAAAAGTGCCTGTGTTACTGAGGTGGCAATAAGAAATAATTTGGATATGTCATTAAGCTTCAAATTCTTTGAATCAGTGCTAATTAGGATATAGAAAAGCATAACCAAAAGTGTAATTACACTGAACTAAGGGCTCAACTGTGCAACTATTAGAAGGCTGCTCATGTGAGTAAGTACGTTTGAACATTACTGCATATTGCCAAATCAGGCTGTAAAACACTACCATGGTCTTATAATGAAGGAAAACGGAAGTGAAGAAATGAATTCATGGCATTTTTAAGCTGTAACAAATGTGCTGAGGGTCGTTTTCACACTAAAAAGAATTCCCTTGTATCTTGTAGCTAGTGGGGGCAAATTCTGCCTGGAAAATCTGCTCTCCAAATGCTCGTGTAATGGCTAGCATATCTATTCAGTGCACAGTGCCCTAGAGCCCAATCACAGTTTGGGGCTTAGGTGATACTACAATATGAAGTGTTAAAAACAATAGACTACTAATGAAAATCTTTCTGTATTGCTCCTAATCCTTTCTTTGCCCTCTTTTAACTCCAGCTCTCTAGAACACTTCAAGACAAGCAGAAAATGCATGCACTTAGGGTTGCCTAACATGAAAGTGCTAATATTTCTTATGCATATACTAAAATTATTGCCAATTCCCCTCTAAGAAGTACTACTACACTTCTTTTACCTCCACTGAGCTTACAGTGAGCCATTAGAGCTACTTAACTCCAGACGCAATAAAATTCATTTGTATAGAAGTGACCAAACTTCTCGTTGCATACTTACAGAAAACCAATGATATACAGAGCTTTGTGTTAAAATGCTGAAGTAATTTCACAGTCGAATTTAACAGTTTCTTTAAATCCAAAGACTTATGTCCTTGTGTTATATTACTTCATGTTAGCCTACAACAGTGGCAGAGTACGAGTACATAAGGTAGGTGGGATGTAGACAGCATTGCAAGTACTGTGAAAATAATATCATATCAGAAGAAAACAAAAAATGTGCAGATATTTCCAATAGATCAGAAGCCTACACAGACCACCTTCCTCCCACAGTTTATGGAGCAGCTACTTGTCTCAGAATCATTCACCTCAAATGGCTAATCAGTAGAATACAGTCTCCTACAATTGTTTCTTAGCATATATATTCTCTTAGATCCTCTTGTATGTTGGAAAGGGACTACCTTGGCAGAGAGCACTTTGTTTTTCACTTCTGTAATCTATGCTTCCATCTGTCCAAGTGAGTATTTCCAGTTCCAGTCATTTTCCCTGTTGCTTTGCCTTGACTTTTTCATACCTGACTGACTCTATCTCCTTTGCAGGAAATCAAAATAGGAGGAGACGTATACAGGAACAGGTTGAATACAGGTGGCATTACAGTGCTGCTCCTTATCTTGTATTCCAAGGGAGCTGCAAGTTGGGGGAGCTCTGGCTTCTTCACATCTCAGGATAAGCAAAGGGGATCCTCTTGCTCAGTCCTGACAAATACTTAGTCACCTAAGCAGAACCACAGCTTCCAGAGAAATGATGCTTCCCTTCCCAGAAATGCTGAGCCTTTCAAAGTACACCACTCACACTTGTTAAACATGTACCTGGCTTGCATTCTTTGCTGTGATTAATTGCAGCAGCCTGATTTTGTGTTTTCTATAAGCTTTTTTTTTTTTAAACCTTAACTGCTGATCACTGCAGTAGCCACAAGTTTCTTGTAAGCTGCTACCTCTTTATCTTCCATTTCTTAAATTATAATTATTCTTAAATTTTTAAAATAGACTGTTAGATTTATTAAATATAGTGATGCCCCAGAAACACAGACAATTTTAAAACTCACCTATCACAGAAAAAGACAGAAGTAAAAAAGAACACATGGCTGAGATTTTAAATCCAGTCTCTGGAAAGAATGAGAGAGACGGCTGCTCATACGTGCAAGCTCTTATAAAATCCTGGCTTGCAGCACGTACATGGAAATGAGGCAGAACGCTTCATTATCAAACACTCCTCAGCAGCCCACGCTCTGACGTGACAGCACATAATGCAAATATTTACAGCAGGAAGTCCTCAGGAATGATCAGTCACCATCAAATGGCAGCAGCTTATCAAGCGGTAATTCCTGCTGTGGGAAACCCAGCTGAGGTAGCATTTCCACACAAACACAACCCAGAGAAGGTCTCTTTCAATAATTAGCCCCAATTTACAAAGCTTTCCCCAGGACGTTAAGTATATTTGACAAGTGCCATCGTGATCTACAAGACAGAAACTGTGGCACAAAAGCTCCAGAGGTTCGATCAACTGTGGTTATTTGCATCTAATACACCGCTAGTGAACACTCCCAATTTAGTGAAGACATTTGTCCTAAGGCTAAAACATTGATTCTCCACTTACTGTCTTTTAATTGTGGTGTATCCAATTTATCTTTTTAGGCTATAAGCTCTTAGGGGAAAAGATTTCCCTTTCATTCAATATGCTGTTCTTGTGCCTGCTTTATTTTACTGCAAAAGAGCCACGCTCAGGTTAAATCATTTTCACACTCAGACTTTCCCACTCGCAAGATGCAGCCTTCCTATTGCTAGAATTAATTGCTCTAACTTGTATTGCTTTTCTACAACAATATCCGGTGTGAAGATGAATTAAAGGTGACATTATGAATAACAGAAGAGTAACAAATGAAACAGGAATGTTCCAGATGCCACAGAAATGTTATTTTCTATTGAGGAAACTGTTCAGCTCACTCTCACCACAGTAATGCCCGTGACTTAGAAGTATAAACTAGTGTGCACAAACACACTTTATGTATGCCACTAGTTTAGAAAAAAAAAAAAAAGTCCTGTCAGGATGTTCCTTTTTCCCAGGACTGCAGGTGCTCCGCTTCACTGCTACCACCCC